>NC_135319.1:91793806-92136993 GCF_048772815.1 Callospermophilus lateralis
AATGAGACCTCTCCGTGTCCTATGTAACCATTCAGAGTTCAAATGCAAATAGCCGTGTGCTTGGGCCTCTACTGAGGCCAAGGGGTGTCAGGAGCCTCAGGGTGAAGCTGATCTTCCAGTTCAGGAAGACTGGGGCATAGGCAAGAGCTCAGCCTGGCCTATGTACCCACTGCTGGCTCTGTGACCTTGGCCAGCTCCTTCACCAAGAGGGGACTGGTGTTTGGACATTCAACCGATAATAAAATTACTAATTGATAATTACTATTAATTACATGCTTTCTAGGCACCAGACACTGCATTAAGCATTATGTGCATTTTAAAATTGGAAACTCAAAATGGCCCTGTGAGTAGACATTGCCATTGACATTCGCAGAAAGGAAGCGGATCCCAGCTTGGTGCCGGCTGGGGATTGGATCCCGGCTGGCCAGTGCCGCTGGCCAGTGCCACTCCCCACCTGCCTTGCCTGGTCCCAGGGAAGGAAATGGGAGTGCAGACTGGGGTGAGGCTGCGCCTGGTGATGGATGCGGGGCCAGGCAGATGACGTCTTCACTTTCATGCATGTTTGAACATTTCTGTAAGAAGCAAAGTTGAAAAATATTATCATATAGATGGGGAAATGCAAACCTTGGCCTGAGGGTGACAAGCAAGAAGTATTTACTAGTTTGAACCAAACTTGTGGCCACATCCCTTTTCTGAGGACAAAGGGTAGAGTTGGAGGGCCTGGCTTGGGGACTCAGCAGGGGATAGGGCCAATATGTCCTTAGGGGTCTCACTTGTCAGGCTATGAGCACCAGGCTTCCCCTCCCCACCCCCACACACTATAAATCCAGACCTAGAGAAATATTAGCAATCATACCACAAGTAGCCACTGCTACAGAGTCTCAGGTACATGCATATATGGGTGTATGCATATGTTCATGTGTGCATTTGTGTAAGCACATACACACATGCATGTGTTTGCAATGCACATGTTTGTGCCTACTTGTGCACACACACATGAATTTACATAGGTATGCATTTGTGTACATGTGAACTACGAGGGTACAGTGTGCATACGTGTATGTGTCTGTGCATATGTATTAGTATATGTATGTGTGTAGGAAAATAGTTGTTCTCCAGTGTTTAGCCAAGAACAAGCCAGGGCCAGGTGCCTGACCGAGCTCCATAGACATGAACACCCACTCACAGTACTGCATGAAGGCGCTTTTCTGAAAAGCAGCAAGTGGGCCTTTGTTTGAGTCCCTCGGGGGTGGACTTGGCCACCATTCTCTCTCCATTTCATTCTGTCTGTATGTGGAAGAATCACTGTTGTGGAGAATCACTCAAGAAGTAACATGCAGTGCAAGCCTGGCCCGACACCGCATGCCCTGTGGTGCTTAGGGCACAGAGCTTTGTGGGCACCTGCCCCGGGCCAAGTGCAGGACTGAGGCTCAGAACCCAGAGTGAATCAGGGCTTCCACCTGGGGAGTGTATGCTGTGACAGGTGACCCCAAGCATCAAGCTGGTGGGGGGCCCAGAGTGAACCAGCCCAGGGCATCTACCTGGGAAGTGCACACTGTGACAGGTGACCCCAAGCACCAATCCCATGGAGCCTGGATTTTCGGTGCTGGCACCATTGGCTGCCATCGGGAAGGCTCGACTCCTGTGCACCCCAGGGGGTTCTGTGGAAAATGTAACACCTCCCCCATGAGGACTGGGGAGAAGGGCCCAAGAGAGGCAGGGCGAATGGCAGTGACACAGTGACTCGGAAAGCCAGCAGGCAGACATTCAGACCTGCCCTCAAAGTGGCCATGCCCTGGAACCCCTCTGTTCCTGAGAGGGCCTGGTACCTTCACTGGCCTCCAGGAAAAGTGACCTTGGCTGTGGTTTCCAGGGGACTGAGGGTGGACCATTCCTTCACCTCCTATTTCAGAGCCCAGGTCATCAGTGGCCAGGGGTCCATGGGCCCAGGGTGGGAACTGACCCCGCTGCTCCCAGCTGGAGGGAGAAATGCATGTCTTGGGGGAAAGGCATGGCAGGGACAGGCAGGCTGACCCAGGCTGGGCATGTGACTGCTTATGCCCTACACTGAGGACCTGCAGGCCCAGGGTAGACCTGCTGGGCCCTGGGCCTGGGTCCCCGGGTGAGAAGGGTGCATTGCTTAGGGCCAACCCGCCAGGCTCAGAAGAGCAGCCCTGAGGGCAGGTGGCCCGAGAGCAGCATAATGGCCCACTCTGACCAGACCCTTTGGAGGATGTCACAGAGCCGAACGGAAATGAGACCCTCCTTCCCTTCCCCTCACCTGCATGCAGCGTCTGTGGGACCTGTCTGCGCCTGTCAGGCATGACTCGTGGTGCTCTGAACTTGAAGGTGGGGTGGTGAGATGTGTAAGTGCCACCAACCACTTGCTTTCTCCTCTTCTTGCCTAACACCCGGTTTCTGAAGCGTGATCAGTGGGGATAGTGGTGAGGAGCAGCCTCTGGCTCAGTTCTCTAATAGCTCCCTGTTGACCATAATGGACAGGGAAGGACTGCCTGGGCTGGCTGGAGAGAACTCATCACCAGGACACTCTTGGGCCTGGGTCCCATCTCCAGGGGCCAGTTGCTTCTTTCAAGTCTGTTGATGATGTTGGACCCTCTCCGTCCACACAGTTTGTGGCAAAGGAGAGTGAAGACGGAGGAAAGGACCCACGCTAGTCCACGCAGACGACGACCTTGAGAGTGCAGGAGATGGAAGAGGAGGGTTTCCTATCAGTGACTTTGCCACCTGATGCCTGCTATGTCTGCAGGACTCTGGCATCTCCGTGCAAGAGGCACATCCCCACAGGACCTCCCGGAGCATCCTCAGATTTGGGCCTAGGAATTACGGCAATCACATTGTGTTCTACAATACTTTTTGTGGATTATTGATGGCATCTTATGAAAGTAAATTGCATCACTCCCACAGCCCCGCGAGCCGACAGTGTCAGTCTATTAGCGTCTCGTTGCCGGAGGGGACAGCTCACTGGTTGTTTGAGCTGTATGAGATCCCAGAGGGCAGAGAAGTGTGCTGAAAATGCAGAAAATTTAGCTTTCAATAAACATATCAAATCATTGCAATTTGTTTATGATGGTGGTTCACTCAGACTTAAAGTTATTTTCTTTTCCATTTTGCAAACGCTTTGATGTCGCCCAAGGATTTCACAGTGTGCTGCACAGGCAGGACAGACACGTCACATGCAGGTCTGGGCTTTCTGGTCAGCAAGATAGAAGCGGGGCCTTGTGCAGGGACAGAAGTGTCTGCAGTCTCTGAACAGCTGATCCAGACCTGTCTTCCCCTCCTGGCTGCTTGGAGGGCCCTAGAGGCCCCAGTGCAGATGCGGGGACACAGGTGGCTCATGCCATTGGAAGGCAGGGCTGCAGTTCCTGAGCAGGCTGTCTAGGAGTGGGGCGTGGGCAGAGACCATGTCTGGCAGGATATTTTCTGGAACCTGGGTTTCCTGAGTGGAAGCACAGGTAACATTCAGGGGTCTGCCATGGTGTGGAAGGATGACCTGTGGCCACAGACCTGGAGGCTGTGGGGAAGAAGTCCCTTAAGAAACCTGTCCAGGCAGGGTCTGTGGCCAGCTCAGGGCTACCCCTGTATGAGCGCGGCTATAGCTGGGCTGGGCTCTGCTCTTTCAAGAACAGGCCCATCTCCCTGGCTGTGCACCTTTTCCCTCATTGTCATGGGCCCACACAGCAGTGGCAGACCCCCCCCATGCCCCCACCCCACCGGCTGCGTGTCCTCCTGGAGAGGGACAGAGCGTTTCCAGGACTGGGCCAGCCTGGGTCCTGGGGGAAATACCCACATCCGAGTTAAGGAACTGAGTACAGGACAGGTTAAAGGTGGGCAGGGCAGGGACGGCCCAGAGCTCTGCTCTGGAGAGCAACCCTGCGGGGCTTTCACCATCCCTTAGGGTGAGAGACAAGTGAGCGTTAGTGGAAGGGAGAGAGAGGGGCGGAGGCCTCCAGCCAGGAGGCACCCTGCAGGGAGAGGGTGAAGATGGGGTGGCGGGATGGGTTCCACGCTCCACCTCTCAACAGGCTCCCCTGGAAGGCTGCGGGGAGGCCTGGGGACCAGGGTACGGGCCAGCTCCAGAGCCCTTGCAAGGCAGAAAGCTGGTGGGGCTGACCTTGGTCAAAGTCCACTCTTTCTTCTTCTCCCTGTTCTCCACTTCCCCTTCCCTCTCTCTTCCTCCCCCTCCTCTTCTCTTCCCTCCCCCCCAGCCCTCATTGCTGGCTCTGGGGAAGCCAGCCGCCCAGCCAGGAGGGAGGCCCCTGTGTTTTAAGTGTCTTCAGAACTGCTCACTCCCTTTGAAAGTGTGCTGTAAGAGTCACCTGAGGGAAACTGCCCTGTGACTTTCCTTCTGGTCCCTGTCTGCTTTTGGTATTGAGTTACCTAGATAACTTTTTTGGATGTCTCTTCTAGTTTACTAATTTTCTCTCATCTACATCTAATGCACTGATTAATCAGCTCATTGAGTTGTGTTTCATTAGATTTTTGAGATAATAGTAGGTACATGTACAGTTGGAGCAAAGTCCAGGGAGGTCCCGGGATCCTTTGCCTGGTTTCCCCACTGGTGGCCTCTTGGAAGACGGGACACAAAGCATCTCCACTGCACCGGAGCTCACCGACCTCCAGGCCCATGCCAGCCTGACCTCACCCCCCTGTTGCTGCAACCACTAGCCTGCTGCCTGGGTCCCTCTTGCCACCTGTAGGGTGCATGAGCAGGCTGTATGATGAGCAACATTTGGGGATTGGTTTCTGTCATTGCACACAATTCCCAGGATTCACCAGGCTGCTGTGTGCACCTCTGGGTCCTTCCTGTGCACTGAGATAGAGGCTGCTGCCTGCTCAGAGGGACCACAGTTTGACATCCATTCACCCACCAAGGTGTTATGGCTCAGATGTGGTGTCCCCAAAAGCTAAAGTGTGAGACAACTGGAAGAGAAACCACGGGGTCATGGCCTTAACCTAATCACTGGATTAACCCCTGATGGGATCCACTGAGTGGTGACTGAGGCAGGTGGGGTGTGGCTGGAGGAGGTGGGCATTGGGGACTGGGCTTTGGGGATATATTTGTATCTGGTGAGTGGCGTCTCTCTGTTTCCTGATCTCCATGTGAGCTGCTTCCCTCTACCACACTCTTCTGCCATGTTCTGCCTCCTCGGGCCCTGAGCAAAGGAGCAGCCCCTTATAGACTGAACCTCTGAACTGTGGGCCTGGATAAACTTTTCCTCCTCTACAGTTGTCCTGGTCGGGTCCTTTAGTCACAGCAGCAATAAACACGGATTAAAACACAAAGACTCCTGGGTGTTTCCCGTTTGGGGCTGATAAAACACATTTTTATATGAGCAGAAATTTTCATCTTTGATGTTATTCCTGAGCCTGGAGAAGACTTTTTGGAATTTTTAAAGTTACATTTTCAAATTCTAAAGAGCTATTGGACTTTTTAAATCATCCAATTCATGTGGGGTGAGCATTTTCTCTTTTGAGTGCATTTTTTGGTAGAATTGTTCTGTTTTGTCTAAGATTGGAATTTCTCTTGTAAGGCATTCTGTGTGGTATTTCCTTATTATCCTTCTGAAATCACCCTGTGGTATTTTTGTCTTGTTCCTGATGTGGGAATTTGCTTGTTCCCCCTTCTTTCTTTGTCTGTCTTTAGAGCCTGTCGATTGGCTAGACCTTTGCAAAGGACAAGTCATTTACCTCATTTTTCTCTATTGCTGTTCTGTGTTCAGTCTCATTGATTTCTGCTCTTATCTTTCACTCTCTTTCTTCTTTCTTTTTCCTTTGCTTTACTCTGTTCTTTTTTATGGGGTTGGAGCGGGAGCCTGGATTGCAGATGTGAGATGCCAGTGTTTTTTTTTTTGTTGTTGTTCTAATTAGTTAGTTAGACCTGGCAGTAGAATGCATTTTGATCCACTGTACACACATGGTGCACCACTTCTCCTTCCTCTGGCTGACCGTGGTGTAGAATCACACTGGTAGTGTGATCCTACATGTATATAGGGTAATCAAAATATGGAATGAATCTGCGTGCCGTCCTTGCGCAGGGGCCATGCTGATCTTCTCTGTATCATTCCAGTTTTACTATACTTGCTGCCAAAGTGGTCACTGTTTTTTTGTTTGTTTGTTTTGGATTTTTTTTAGTTATACATGACAATAAAATCAATTTTAATATAATTATACAACCATGGTCTTATTCCAATTAGGACCCTATTCTGTGGATGTCCATGATGGTGGGATTCACTGTGGTGTATTCCATACGAAGATTATGTCAGATTCATTCCACTGTCTTTTCTTTTTCTATCCCCCTCCCTTCCTTCATCCCCCTTTGCCTAATCTACTGAACTCTGTTCTCCTCAGTCCTCATGTGGGTTAACTTCCACATTCCAGCAAAAACATTCAACCTTTGATTTTCTAGGGATTGGCTAATTTCCACTCAGCTTGATAGTCTACAAATCCATCCATTTACTGGAAAATGTCATGAAGTCATTCTTCTTGATGGCTGAGTAGTACTCCATTGTGCATATACACCACATTTTCTTTATCTGCTGAGGGGCACCTGGGTTGTCTCCATAGCTGTGTGGTTGTGAATTTTGCTGCCATAAGACTCCATGTGGCTCTGGGGCTGTGCAATCCCCTTTCTGCCCTGCTCCAGCAGGGCTATAAGCAGTTGGTGTGATGTTTTTTCACCTCTGTTCAGTTCAGTGTATTTTTAATTTTGTTCAAGAGTGTGGTTGGTTTTGAACTGTGGATTTTTATTATTCAGTTCCACATGTTTGGGGCTTTTTTGTGCTATCTCCTGTCCCTCCAGTGTGGCTCCATTGTGGGTGGAAAAGGCAAACTTTTACATTTATTAAGTCTGGTTTGTGGTCTACTTGGTATGGTAACATGGGTGTTCTGCCATTGGGCAGAGTGTTCTAGAACTATTGATCACATGCCATTGGCTCTTAGTGTTTTGAGGTCTTTTATATTATTGCTGATTTTCTGCCTAGTGTTCCAACTGCTGTTGAGGGGAGGATATTGACGTTTCCAGCTATAATTGTGCATTTGTTTGTTTCTCCTCTCAGTTCTCAGTTTTACTTCATGCATTTTGTAGTTCTAGTTTGACAAAGATGTACCGAGGGTCGCTATGTCTTAATGGTGATTGACTGTTTTATTATTATATAATTCTTTCTTTGTCTCTGGTAATTTCCGTCGTTCTGAAGTCTGTAAGTCTATCTTATGTTAATATAGCCACCCTTGACTTTGATTTTTTTGGTCTGATCTGTCTTTCCCTTCTGCTCACTTCCAGTCTGCCTCTATCATTATATCTAAAGGGAATTACCATTAAACAACACACAGTTGGGTCACATTCTTAAATCTCCTTTGACAATTTCCCTGATTTAATTGACGTTTCTTGACCATTTACATTTAGTGTAACTATTAAAATGTTAGAGTTAGAACTCATCTTTCACATTTTGGGTTCCTGTTGGTTCTCTCTGGTTTTCGGGTCTTATTTTCTTTTCCCTCTTTTTCCTCGGGGGTTTCTTGAATATTTAGAATTCGGACTTGATCTGTTGTATTTGAAAGCTGGGTATTGAACTGGACAGCGTAGGTTGTCATGTCTCCTCGTGTTTTTTATTCATCACTGTGAGTGGAAAGCAGAGATCTCACCTCCCTTTACGTCCCTCTATCTTGCTCCACTTCTAATTGTCCAGGAGTTTTCTCTACATGCACTTAAACCATATCAGGGTTATAATTTCTTCAACCTTTTACACAGTTTAGAAGACTCAGGAGAGGGAACTCGTGGTGTTCGCCTCTGTTTTTGTGAACTGTGTTCTTCTATCCTAAGGTTCCAAGTTTCCTTCTTTTACTGTTTCTTCCATGTTTGGAAAAATTCCTTTGACCATCCTCTGGTAACCAGTTCTCTTACTTTTCCTCTCTCTGAGAAGGACAGTTTTTGCTTGATTCCTGAAGGATATTTCCACTGGATGTAGAATTTCCAGGACTGAAAACTGTGTGGTGCTTCTTTCCTGACCTGCCTGGTTTCTACTCTTGTTCCAATTATTCTCCCTGCTAGGGAGGTCTTCCTCTGCTTCAAGACTTCTTTCTGGCTCTTAGTTTCTAGAAGCTTGACTGTGACATGGTTTCACGTGCCTTTCTTTGCACTCATCGTTTTGGGGATTTACTAAGCCTCTGGAATCTCTGAGTTAGTGTCTTTTGCCAAATATGGGGAGTTTCCCCATTGCTCTTTTGAGTTCTTTTCTGGTCAGTCTGCGCTGACACCACTGTGAGAGCATTAGCCACAGTCCTGTGGGCCTGAGGCCCTCTTCATCTTTAGTCTATTTATTTCTGTGTCCAGCCTGGGCCATTTCTGTTTCCATCTTCCATTCCACTATTTTCTTTTCCTTTGTTCCCACCATTTTTTGGGTGAGTCCAACCATTGCACTTTTTAAATTTCAGTTATTACATTATTTTCAGTTCTAGAATTTCCATTTGGCTCTTTTTTTTTTTTAAACTATAGCTTACGTTTGTTAAAGTTTTCTATTCCTCTCACAAGACTGCCCTTTTTCACTTATTTCAGCATGTTTGAAGTCCGGTGGAGGCTCTGACATTGTGTCAGGTAGCTGTGACATCTCTACCACTCAGTGTCAGCTGAGTGCTGATCGCCTCTTTACATTCACTCTGAGAGCTTCCAGGTTCTTCTGACGGTGCCTGGCTTTCATTGAGTCCTGGATGCTCTGGGTGTTGTCTTCCGAGACACGGGGACCTACTAGGAGTGGCAGGTCTGGCTGGCTTACTCTGATCCTCTCTGGCTGGAGAGGGGGGTCTCATTAGTGCAGGTGAGTCAGGGCTGCAGGCCCTCCACTCCACTCACACCCACTCCCCACTCCTGGGGGTGGGGTGCTTGCTGCGACTCCTCAGCCGTGGTGTGGGGCGTGGGAATTCCTCGGGACTCTTTCCATGGGACCAAGAGGAGAGATGGCCTTGGTATCACTGGATGCTGGTGAAATTCCTGACTTTCTCTCAGGTGTCCTCTGTTCCCTCAGAGGGGAGAAGAGAGGAGTCTTGCCCCATCGCAGGGTGGGGGACGTCCAGGCTGCCTGCGCAGTACTTGCCATGTCAGTGGGTGAACATGGTTCTTTTTGTGATACCTGCTGGAGTGGTGTGCCACCCTGAACATCTCTGGCTTGCTAGGCTCTTGTTTCTAGATCATTACTAGAGAAAGCAGCTCTTGTTGGGGCTTCTGTCTGCACCTGTTATTGTTTCTGGGTTGCTGGCTTATTTGACCTCATGTCTGAGAAAACCCAGAGAGCGCACCAGAGTGCTGCTGTCGGACCTCAAGTCTGCTGATCAGAGGGTCCTCTCCGCACTCCCAGAATCTTCCTATGTGGTGAATAAAAGGTATTTAGGGCCTTCGTTAGTTTTAGCTGAAGGAATTGTATACTAGTTTTGTCTTCTGGACAAGGAGATCATTGAGATTTTTCTTTTAATTCTCATAGTTTTATTTCTAGAAACTCTTTTTAAAAAATCTGGTGTGCTCTTTGTCTGTATGTTTCACTTTTATATCTTTAAAACATCCATCACAATGAGCTTGCAGCCACTGAATCCTCACTTGGAAGGCAGCTGCTCTGTGCCTTGTCTTTGCCCATGGCCTTCTGGACAGGCTGGGGGCTGGTTTCTTCCAAGAGGCTGCCCTCTCTCCCTTCTGCGACTCAGGGCCTTGACAGTAGGTGCAGGCAAATTTGGTGTCCAGCTTGAAGGTCTCTGGATCTGCAACAATGTGAATTCAGACTGCGCACCTGCAAGAGGACAGCTGGGGGCTGCCAGGGACGTTGCTTTCTCCTCTCATGGTGGGGAGGAAACAATGCATTGCTTTGCTACTTCCTGCATGGTGGGGACTATTTCTTACTTATACTTGAAGGCACGTGTAGCCCTTTAGAGTCTTGACTTGGTGTGGGAAACTCCTTTTAGATTCTCATCCTTGGGTGTTCCATGGGTTTTATCTCCTTCTCCTATGTCTCTCCTATAGAGCCACCACAGAAGAAGCTCTGGGCCACACTTTCTTGAATTTCCCTTCCTCCCAGAATTCCTGTTTACATTATAGTTTTGTCTTTATAGAATACTTGTATGTTGCCAACACATTAAAATAGCCAGAGCTTATGAATCACTCTAACCATCTGCATTGATGGGGTATTTGAGGTATCCATTTGAGGGCCACTCTTTGTAGGATTTCGTGGGCAATGACTTTTCAGCAGAGCCAAGGTTCAGAGGCTGTACCTAGGAAACACTGTGTGTCCTGGGGAACTGGAGCACCCCTTGGGATTGTATTGACTGTGACACGGGTGAAGGTTAAGTCTGGAGATTTCCCCCAGGAAGGGACACCCCCAAAATGACATCTGTAGGGACTGGGAAGCTAGGCAGTGTGGGTTGAATGGAGGTGGATGGGAAATGCAGAGCCTGGGAATATGACCTTGGCAGGAGCAGGCGAGCCGCTGAACTCAGCAACAAAGGAATGCAGGGTAGGAGGCATTTTGCAAGTGCTCAGCCAGAGATCCCACATGTGAGTGAAGCTGAAGGCAGAGCTGGGCAGCCCAAAGGTCTGAGGGAACCACCGGGAAACGGGGGAGAGGGGAGAAACTGACGGAGACACGGCTGGGCAGAGGTAGGAGGCGCCCTCAGGTCGGCTCATGTCTGGAAAGAGTGGGTCTTGCTGTTGGGTTCATGAGCTGGTGGGAATGTGCCCAAGCTGCAGGAGTGTCAAGGGCTGAGGTCCTGGAAAGTCATGGCAGGGCACCCTGCATCCTTGCAGAGTTCATGGAGGAGACGGGTTGCAGGCCTGATGTCCAGGGTGGAGCATGGTCCTGGGTGTCCCTACAGCAACACATGTGCAATAGGGTAGCTCCCTCTGCCTTCACCTGCTTCTATGGGAGGTATTTGGGGCAGGTGTTTGGTTCCTCTGTCTCTTTGTCTTCAAGGATTTCGGTTTATGTCAGACTTGTGGGAGATTTGGGGAGGGATCCAGGACTGGACTCCTCCCTTTCAATATCTTCATCAGTTCCCGGGGCCAGGTTTCTTCTGGCTTTCCTGACTCCCCCTTGGGAGAGCAGACTCCCCATGCAAACCCACACCTTCTGTCTCTTCCCTCAGCAAGAGGTCAGGAGGCCAGAAGCTGGGTGGGTGTTGAAGGGGACCTGGTCACCATGTGGTGGGATTCATGGAGTTGCCGTTCCCTGTAGGGTGGAGAGAACCCTGACCAGGTATGGGTGGTACCTTCCTTAGGGAGAGGCAGGGACTGCTGGGGTCATATCACTGTTGGAGCTTCCTTGGTGGAGGGATGGGGCCTCTTTCTGCTTCCCAGGTGCCCTCGCATTGGCTGCTGGGCAGATGCCCATGCATGCAGGGGGACAGACACATGGAAACTGTTTGTCAAAGATGGTCTAGCCTCCCTGGACTGTCCAGTTAATCAGGTTCTCAACTGTCCACATGTGCTTGTCCATCAGGGCCATGTGGGCGTCGGCCCCCTGCCTGGCCATCTGCCCCTCTGCAGGATGAGCAGCTGACTGTGACTTCAGCAGCTGCCTAAGCTGGGTCACTAGCCACACGGGCCCTGTTAACGGGCAATGGACCTCTTAATTTTGCTATGATTGCAGCAAATGAGGTGAGTGTTGGGAGGCATTTCCACTCAAGGTTTTGCCAAACATCTCACAGTAACGGGCAGTTTCCTAAGTCCTGGGTGAAGTAAGCTCCCAGGCCTCCATGAAGTGGTGGCGCCATTACTTGGTCCCTATGGCAGAAGCAGAACTTCTGCCCTGGAGCGGAGATTCCTGAGCATTCCTTCCAGGCCTCAAACTCGAGCCACTCCTTCCTGTCTTAGAGTCTTGCCCTTGCAAGGGAGGAGAGAATGAGCAGCGTGAAGGTCATCATCTCCCAGCCCTGTTAGTGCTCAGAAGCATTTGCTGAGGGTAGGAGGAGAAGGTCCCAGCTGTACTGCTGGGCCCAGCACCACGTTTGTGGGTTCTCTGCTTCCTGAGCCCTCTTCTCTTTCCTTGTTGGCCGTGAGCTGACCCGGCTGTAGGCAGGGTCTTACTGGCCCTTTTCTTTGTCAGACAGACCCACCTCATCACTTTCAGCAGATATTCACTTGAGACCTAGGGGCCCCAGGGAATGCTTGCTCTGAGGCTGTTTGCCGGTGAGCTCTGCTACTAGCCTGTTCCCCCCTCATACTGGTTTCCAGGACCCTGGGCGTCTGGCTGGATTCACAGTCATGGCAGTGGACGGGCCTCCCTGCTTGGATGCTGGTGTCTCCTCTTCTGTTCACCCCTGCATCTCCCTAGATACATCATCTAGTGGGAACTGTTTCCGCTGGCTTGGGGAAGAAGAGGTGGAGGAGGGAAGGAATGGGAAAGGAAATGACACCTGCACGTGAGCTGTCTCCACCCATGGGTGCTGAAGCAAGGGCAGTGGCCCCCAGTCAGAGGCAGATGGATGAGGCCTGTGGCCCAGACAGAAACGAGGCTCAGACTCTGTCTTTGATGCTGCTGGACCAGTCCCTCACTCAGGGCAGCTTGAACAGTGGACAAGTATTTCCTGGAGTTCTGGAGGCTGGAAGTGTGAGATCAGATGCCCCCAGCTGGGTTCTGTGAGGGCCCTACGGTGGTTGCAGATAGCCCCATCTTTCACAGGGACACTGATACCATCCTTTGGGGCTCCACCCTCGGGAGCTGATCTCCTCCCTAGGCCCCGTGACCCACACCACTACATGGAGGGCAGGGCTTTTACTGTGAATTGTGGACACACATTCTGCCCTGTTCCAGGGAAGGTGGATTGTGGGAGGAGGGGTGCTGAGAGCCACAGCGGAGTCTGTATGGCCCCTGGCATTTTGCCAACAGTATTGATTGATAGGCGAGGCATTACTATCCGCCTCTGCCGCTACTGTTGAGTTCTCGCACTACTTTCGAGCTCTCGTGGGGATTTCCAGGGATTCCCCGAGAGTTCCCATTGGTTGAGGAAGTGCAGGAGGAGGGTTTTCCGGAGGTGATATTTCCTGCTGCCGGGTTCCTGGACGAGCCGCGTGGCATTCGGGAGATTTCCCCAGGAGCGTGTGTGAGGTTTTTTCTTGTAGTTAAAAAATAAAGTTTGTTCCTGCTTCAGTGGCTCGTGATTTGTGCCCAGCCAGACTGCGGCAGAGGGGAGCTTTGGGTCAGTGTTGACGTTTGGCTAAGGTGTTGCTTAGCTGAGGGGCTCGGGTGCAGCTGAGTCCTGGCCTTCCTCCCCTGCATACGCTGGATGCCCCAGCAGAGCTGCAGTCAGCCCTAGAAGGTGGCGAGCACAAGTGCACTCAGTGTGACCCATCATGGAGTGTGACTTCCTGGCACGGCTGTTAGGCAGAGGCACAGTGGATTTCCTAGAGCCTGTTTCTCAGAGGTTCCTGGTGGCAGATGAGCTCCAGGACACAAACAGTGGGCTCCCCATAGCTGCTGCCCTTTGCCAGGTCTCCCGCAGCCTCAGGCCCCCCAGGGGCAGTGCCGCCTCCCACACCATGGTCTCGGGAGCCAGTGACTGACAGCACTCAGAGCAACTGGCCATCTGCTTTATGCCCGTGGAAGTTTGTAGAACTCATTCCCGATTGTTCACTTTGACACAATGCTGATTTAGTCTCAGGCTAATTTGAAACAGGGGTTGCCAGGACGGCTGTGCTGGTGTCCTTGGCAGAGCCTGTGCTGGCTGACCTCACCGGCTCCTTGGGGCAGTCACCTCAGGAAAGTGCTGGCGTGGAGGCTGCGGGCCAGGTCTGCACTGCTGTGGGTTCCTGCTGGTGCTGTGTGCAGCTGTTGGCTCTTAGGTTCATGTTTGTGGTGGAGGAGGAGGGACGTGCCCCCACGGCTGCTGCTGTGGTGGTGCAGGGGTTCAGGGACAGATAGCACCTGCCACCTGAGGCTGCCGGGCCTCTCGGTGGCTGACATGGGACAGCACCATAGGATGCCACATAGGTCCAGGCCTGTTCTCCTTCCTTCCCGCATCCTCCTGGGAAGGAGCGGTTGCCTGCCCCACCCTGAGGGCACACAGCTCTGTCCTGGTGGGTTTGCTTTCTTCCTCTGGGGACCACCCCAGGAGGTAAGCCCAAATCAACTTGGCTTTATGGATCTAGGCAGAAGGACTGTGGCCCGTCCGTGGCACCTCTTTCTCGGAGCTCTGTGCTTAGTTGGCACTGTCCACTCCTCTTGAAGGGCACTTTGAGCTGGGGGTGTGGGCTGCTGGCAGAGCGCCCCTCCCCACATGGCCCTTTCCCTCTGGCAAGTGACCTGTTCTGGGCTCCTCACTCCCCGCGGCCACCTGCTCCCTGGGCACTCTCAGCCTGTGGTTTTCAGAGCGTGCTGTAATTTCCTAGTGAACTCAGTGCAGCGGTCAGGAAGCCTCCCGCCACCGAGTGTGCTGGTTCATTCCCATCATCCCCAGCCCTCGGCACGCCTGGGCTCCTTGTTGTCACTTCTTCCTGTTTCCCACCTGGGGAATTTCACTGTCCCAGATAAAGTGACACTTTGAAGCTCTGAGACAACGGGGAACCCAGCAGAACTTGATGAACTTCGGATCCTATTGTGCAGGTCCCAACTGCCTGTGCCGCTTGATCTCTGTAGGCATTTGAAGTCTCAAAAAATTGGAGATGAACCAAACAACAACCCAAATGGTAACTATCACTTTCCCACACCCGCCATTGTCAGACACGGTGGTTTGGACCAATCAATCCTCCAACCGAGAACAAGTAGAAGAACTGGAGAAAGAATGGAAAATTCTGTTGAAAGCCTTGGTGAGCTCTCCTGATCTGGGACAGGAGGGAGATGCAAATATCCAGGGTGGGTCTTACCCTAGGGGTGTTTGTGGGCTTTGAAAGTGGTAGCTCAGCGCCTAAGACACCAGACACCAAGTCAGTTTTCAGTAGGTACTGAGAACCGAAGAGCTCAAACCAAAATGAAACACTGATCATCAAAGGACGCAAGTTGTGATCTCCAGTAAAAAGGCAGAAGGAATTATAAAAGAAATACAGCTATCAAGCTAACAATATCATAAAAAATAATACATCCAAAAGACAGCAAAGAGAAAAGGAACAAGGGGGTGGCATGGAGAGAAAGCACCCAGATGACTGGCATCAGTTTCAGGGATCAGCAGCCCTCAGGCATTTGCTTGGGACCCTAGTCAATGCCCACTGTGTTGAATCACCTCGGGCCCTGACTGGACTAGGGGTCGGCCATCACTGGTCCCTGTAGGAGACAAGGACAACCACAGGCTTTCTGAAGGAAGATGCTTTATCAACATTCTCCAGTAATCTGTTTTCTTTCTTATTATGTGAAGTTTTGCATTTCTTTAAAAACAAAGAGCTGGACGTGGGAGGAGGTGCAGCTCACATAACCCCACATGAAAAGCACAGAGGGAAGGAAAGCAGACACACGTGAACTCACACTCAACAGCTGGAATAGCCTCGTGAAGCATTCTAACGTGAAGGAGAGCTGACTCCTGACAAAGAAGTTGGAACTGAGGGAAACCAACATGGTGACTCTACAACTGGAAAGTCAATAACCAAATTCTAACCACTCAATGGCTGAGTGTAGCAGCAGATTGGGCAAGCTGGAGATTCCGTGACTCTTAGGACAGATTCTCCAAATCTCGCCATTGAGAGACACGATGAGAAAAACTACCTAAAGTCCCCGGAAACGTGGCCAAACGTCAGGAGGCGCTGTGTGGATTCTATGGTAAACAATGACTGAATAACTGAATCCCGACAATTTCTCATGGCCCAACTCATATAAAATGAGTTCTGAAAGAGAAAAGATAACATGAAAGTAAAAAAAGACACAAAACGACCACTTCAAGGAGCACTTTAGGATAAACACCAAGAATCCGCGACCAAGAGGAAATCTTAAAGGAGCCCCGAAGGAAACCACAAGACCAAGGCGCAGGTCGCCCTCAGAGCAGTGGGGGTAACAGCTGGCTTTTCGGCAAGATGACCACACCCTGTCGGCCCGGAGGCTTGGGGACACTGAAGGGAGAGCTTCCTACCCAGGAGGCTGTGCAGGGCAGGGCTGAGCTGAAGGAAGATGGCTCCCTACCCAGGACACTGTGCGCAGGGCTGAGCTGCAGGGAGAGCTTTCTACCCAGGATGCTGTGCGCGGCAGGGCTGAGCTGAAGGGAGCGCTTCCTACCCAGGACGCTGTGCGTGGCAGGGCTGAGCTAAAGGGAGGGCGTCCTACCCAGGGCGCTGTGCGCGGCAGGGCTGAGCTGAAGGAAGATGGCTCCCTACCCAGGACACTGTGCGCGGCAGGGCTGAGCTATAGGAAGCTCTCCTACCAAGGATGCTGTGCGCGGCAGGGCTGAGCCGAAGGAAGATGGCTTCCTACCCAGGATGCTGTGCGCAGCAGGGCTGAGCTGAAGGGAGCGCTTCCTACCCAAGAGGCTGTGCAGGGCAAGGCTGAGCTGAAGGAAGATGGCTCCCTACCCAGGACACTGTGCGCGGCAGGGCTGAGCTGCAGGGATAACTTCCTACCCAGGACGCTGTGCGTGGCAGGGCTGAGCTAAAGGGAGGGCATCCTACCCAGGGCGCTGTGCGCGGCAGGGCTGAGCTGAAGGAAGATGGCTTCCTACCCAGGACGCTGTGCGTGGCAGGGCTGAGCTGAAGGGATAACTTCCTACCCAGGACGCTGTGCGTGGCAGGGCTGAGCTGAAGGGATAACTTCCTACCCAGGACGCTGTGCGTGGCAGGGCTGAGCTAAAGGGAGGGCGTCCTACCCAGGGCGCTGTGCGCGGCAGGGCTGAGCTGAAGGAAGATGGCTTCCTACCCAGGATGCTGTGCCCGGCAGGGCTGAGCTGAAGGAAGATGGCTTCCTACCCAGGATGCTGTGCCCGGCAGGGCTGAGCTGAAGGAAGATGGCTTCCTACCCAGGACACTGTGCGCGGCAGGGCTGAGCTGAAGGGAGCGCTTCCTACCCAGGATGCTGTGCGCGGCAGATCTGCTGCCCCTGAGAGGAGGCCTCCAAGGTTCTGAGACAAATGGAGTCATCAGCACAGACAGCAGCCAATGAAGCCCCCGCTCACTCGGCTCAGCGAGGGTCAGCGCTCCTTCTCCATGCTTGAGCGACCTTCCTAAGGTGCGTGCCTGAGCTTGACGGGGTGCCCAGGGCTGTCCCAGGCACCTGCCTCTGGGCCCTGATTTTGGTCAGCCACTCACCCAGTCCTGCGTCTGCCACTGTCTCTTCTCCTGAGCGCTCCTCCAGCCTGTGGTGCCTCATGGTCTCACACACGCTGCCCGTGCCAGAGCCAGGTTGAAATCCCCACCCCCTGGGCTTGGACCTGGCTCCAGGAAGAGGACTTGAGAGCTCTGAGAAAGAGCCACAGGCACGGTCAGAAGAGGAGGACGTCCCCTAGTGTCCAGCTCAGGCTCGTGGAGCATGTGGCCACTGAACAGGATCCAAAAAGACACGTGGCTTTAATAAGTGCAGACAGTGCCGCAGTCTGGCTGGGCACAAAATCACGAGCCACTCAAGCAGGAACAAACTTTATTTCCAAAAAACCCGCCAACCACCACTCGCAGGCCTTCTCCAGGGACACACCACCCCAACCAGAAATCCCTCCTACCTCCTACCGCACTTCCCCAAACAACGGGAACTCTCTGGAGTCCCATGAGAGCTCCAAAGTAGCAGGCCCAGGTGGACAGCAGGGGTCTAATATCCAGTTGAATGCACATCTTAACATAATCATTATCATCTCAATGGCTTGCTGGCTCACCTTTCAACCAAAAATGCCATGTGTCAATCCTACTCGCTATGGCTCTTAGCAGACAGGATGGGGGCTGGGTGTTTGGAAATGGGAACACAAGTGTGGCTGGGGTTCCCATGGCAACAGTGACCAAGGGTCAGAGGGAGGGCTGCAGGTGATACCTGAGAGGATGTTTAGTCTGGGAAGTTGTGATTCATGCATATGTATTAGATAGATACATGGCTTCTTTTCTAATATGCGTTGTGCTTTTAAAAATGAATTACTAAGCAACTCGGTGAGACCCTGTCTCTAAATAAAATACAAAAAAGGGCTGGGGATGTGGCTCAGTGGCTGAGTGGGGTTTCTGCTCCCCAGGTCCCTCGTTGCCTGCTGATGGTCAGCTCTGCGGCTGCCATCACTGGGCCTCGGTTTCTGTGTGACGGGGTCTCTCCTGACTGTACATTCTGACCTCCTTTCACATTTCTCTCTCTGTTGTCTGTTTCCTCCATCTCTGCTCTCAGTTGTTAAACAAAGCAGGCAGTAAGCATCTGTATGAGAAAACATGAATATTTGTATAAGAAAACGTGAATAAGGCCATTTAACAGGTCTGCATGAAACTAAACTTCAGAACAAAAGCACAAACTGATGATTAAAGAAGTGAAATGTAAATAAAAGATCAGGAAAACACAGTGGTTAACAACAAACCAACAAACTGGACGCGGGCAAGAATGACCACGTGGTGTAAATGATACCGAGCCGCACGGGTGGAGCTGGCCGTGGGCTGCTCCCCAGAAGAGACAGCGTCAGGCCCCTTTCAAGCCTCTCACAGAAATTGACTCAAAGGGTCCACAAATCTAAATGTGGATGCTAAACTTCTACACTTCTTAGAAGAACTATCTAAGGAAAATGGCCTCGGGAGCTGGGGATAGATAGGGACTTGTCACAGGCACATCTGTGAAGGAAAGCACTTGTTGAACGTCACCAAAACTAAAACACATAGAAAGACACCACTGAGACAGTGAGGGGACAGCCCACGGTGGGAGGAAAAGCTTTGTATACAGGACACACTTGCACTAATGACAACCAGTGACACAGGACAGTTAAGGAAGGGCAGAGGTCTGAAAGACATCTCACCAGCGTGGACTCACGAAGGGCAACGAGCACTCAGAAAGTGGATGAGCACTAGGGGAATCCCAGATCACAGCACACTGGGTGCCCCTGTGCACACCGCCCGCTTTAACAGGAGACAATCCCAGTCCTGGGAGGCTGAGGGCGGAAATCCCGGCGTGGGGAGGCACAGGCAGGCATTCTGGAAGAGTCGGGCAGGTCCTTATAAGTTAAGCTCATATGCATCCTAAGACCAGGAACTGCTGTCCCAGGTCCCTAGACAAGACAATGGCAGCACGGGTCCACATGGGTGTTCATAGCAGTGTTCCTAACAGATGGGAAGTGCCCGCATGTCCCAGCCAGAGACTGGGTGGACAGATGTGGCATGTGATGTGCCAAATCAACATCTGGTAACTCCCTCATGCTCAAAGTAAGACACACAGGACACACGGCAAAATTAGGTCAAGAAGGAAACGTCAGGGAGTCCGTGGGGGTAGAAATGGCACTAAATGCTCCCAAGGCATTAGAAGCAGAAACCATGAGCCCTCTACTGCAGAATCACCGCTGCTGTGAGAACTCCGTCAGGTTCTGGGTGTGCACCTGGCATGTTGTGAGGACAGGATTGACGAGTGTCACACACTTGGTGTGCTTCCTCAGGGAGCTCTTGCTGAGAGGTCGTGTGTTTAATTATTCAAGAGCAAGTGCTGGGCTGGTGGTGGAGGACCCGCTCTGCACTGGCCTGGACGTCACACCCTGCTTGTCTGTGGCACACTACTGCCCCGTGGGACCTGAGTGGGCCCCTCCAGGACTCTGGGAAAACTCGGCCGGGAGGTCTGCAAGGTCAGACTGTGCCTGCAGTTGATTGTGTTTTTGAAGGGGCAGAACTCAATTTCCCCAGGACATCAATCTCTCACATGCTCAGTGAGAAGGCCGACGGGAGACTGCAGCCCAGGTAGCCTGACACTCACTCTGGCAGCTGGCAAGGAAACTGTGGGAGTCTGAGCCACATTACAGAGAGGAGACCCAGGTTGAAAGGAAGCAGCGGTGGCAGGTGGCACAGAGGGAGGCACAGGGACTGGTTCTGCTGCACAGTGGAGAACAAGGGCCATGGTTGCAGCGCCAGGTGTGGCCCTTGGTGTTTCTAGCTTCAGCTCCCAGAGAGAGTGGACCACAGTGTGCAGAGCCCTGACCCTGCGGGTGACAGACAGCGTCCAGCTCTGGTGAGGAGAAAGGGGCAGGCCGCCTGGGCACAGGGTGGCAGCAGCCCGGGAGCATGTGGGGAGAGCGTCCCCAGAGCCCCCCATTCCCATAGAGCACTGTCTACATTTTCCGATAATTCAGTAAATTTTAAAATGAATTATGATGAATTATATAGAGCTGTTTTATTTTTCTTACATTTTTGTGTAAGAAAAATCATTATTTTTATGAGCAGATTTTATACACTATTTAGATTTCTTGTAGCGTTTTATTGTGAGCATCTCACAATGCTACTGAAGAGTTTACAAGACCATTATTTTTTAAACGTTTATTATTTTCACACACGTCAGCCCTATTGAGGTGTAATTGGCGTATGATAAACTCACACATTTAGAACATATAATCTGGTAAGTTCTGACGGGTGTACACCTGTGAAGCCACTCCATCACTGTGCTGCCAGCAGGGTCCACACATAAAGCTTCCACTGTCCCCGGCCCTCAGCCCACGTGCCCTAGGGCCTGTCCCTGACCACGCTTTCCTGCTTTCTTCCAGCATTTCAGGTAGATGGAACCAGAGGGCATGACACTCTGGCTCCTTTCACTCGGAATACTCACTTGGAGGTTCCTTCCCGCTGTCGGGAGCGCCCCTTTGTTCCTGCCGAGGAGTGCTCTGTGGTGTGGATGTATTCTGCCTTTTTATCCACGCCAGGGCTCAAGGATATTCCAGTTGTTTCCATTTTTGGCTATTGCAAATAAAGCTGCTGTGAACATTCATGTGCAAATATTTCTTGTAAGAAAACACAAAAAACGACTTCATATCTTGAGAGAAAAGCCTGTGAGTGGAGGGGCTGGATCCAGTGGTGTGTGAGAACTTGCCCAGGGCTTTCCCCATGCTGGTGCCATCTTGGATTCCCTCAGCAGTGGGAAGGGCCAGTTCCTCAGAGGCCCCCAGGCGAGGTGAGCCTCCTTCATTCCAGCCCTTGGAGTGGGTGTGGATCATTCTTGATGTGGCTATAATTTGTCCTTCTTAATGACTGATGATTCGGAACATCTTTTTGTGTGCTAATTTGGCACCGGTGCAAATTATACTATATACTCTGTGCAAAGTGGCTTTCTTCTGCCCACTCTTCTTCTGACTTTTGTTTCTGTTGAGTTTTAAGAGTCCGTGTATATTTTGGACATGAGTCCCAGGTTTATTTCTGGTGTATGCTTTGCCACCATTTCCTCCAAGCTGTGCCTGCTTGAGTGTCTATTAAAGAGCAGAAGATTTGGATTTTGATGAAGCCCCACTCACCACTTCATTCCTTGTGGACTGTACTTAGTGTCCTATGTGAGGAGATCTTGGTCTAACTCAAGGACAAAAGGCTCTTTTCTTGTGAAGCTTTGTGATTCTAGGTTTTCTGTTGAGGTCTGTCACCCATCGCCTGGGAACATTCTGTTCATAGCATGAGTAGGGACTGAAGTCCTTGCTCTGGGGTCAGCTGTTGAAAACTCCACCCTTTCTCTACCTAACAACGTGGCCGTCTGTGATTTCAGGAATCTGTTTTGCACCCTCTGTCTGTCTTTCTGCCAGTGCCACACTGTCTTGATGGCAGAGCCTTCACGAGGCCCTGAAGCCAGGCATGATGCTCCTCTGGCTGTGTTCTTTCTCCGGGTCTTGGTGGCTGTCCCCGGTCCCTTATTTTCCAGGTGGCTGAGAACTCAGCGCATTTGTTTCTGCAGATAAGCCCACTGGGATTTTTATTAGGATTGGTTTGGGAAAGCATTGAGGTGCTAACCACATTAAGTTTCCCATGTACAGTTATTTAGGTTTTTAAAAATCTCAGAACATTTTTGAATTTTCAATGTGAAATTCTCTCACATCTTTTGTTAGATTTATTTCATATTTTATATAATTGTGAATTTTTAAAATTTCTGTTTTCTATTTTTGTTGCTAGTACAGAGAAAAATATTTGAACTTTTATACCATAGTTTCTTTATCCACTCATTTATTGAAGGGCATCTAGGTTGGTCCCACAGTTTAGCTATTGTGAATTCAGCTGCTATAAACATTGATGTGGCTGCGTTACTATAGTATGCTGATTTTAAGTCCTTTGGGTATGGACTGAGGAGTGGGATAGCTGGGTCAAATGGTGGTTCCATTCCAAGTCTTCTAAGTAATATCCATACTGTTTTCCAGATTGGTTGCACCAATTTGCAGTCCTACCAGCAATGTATGAGTGTGCCTTTTCCCCCACATTCTTACCAACACTTATTATTGTCTGTATTCTTGATAACTGACATTCTGACTGGAGTGAGATGAAATTTAGAGTAGTTTTGATTTGTATTTCTCTAATTGCTAGAGATGTTGAACACTTTTTCATATATTTGTTAATCAATGGATATCTTCTTCTGAGAAGTGGCTATTCAGCTCTATATCCCATTTATTGATTGGGTTGTTCATTTGCTTTTTTGGTATTAAGTTCGTTGAATCCTTTATATATCCTGGAGATTAGTGCTTTATCTGATGTGCATGTGGTAAAAAATTTGCTCCCGAAATGTAGACTCTCTCTTTACCTCATTGATTGTTTCTTTTGCTGAGAAGAAGCTTTTTAGTTTGAGTCCATCCAATTTATTAATCCTTCATTTTATTTAAGAATATGCCATATTACCATTAGTCAAAATGGCTGGAGAGGTCACCCTCAACCTGCAGAGAATTGATTTTACAGCAGAGTCTGTGGCCAGACATAAAGAAGATATGGTCCCTCAGAGGCCACTAGAGAGGGGGAATGGCTGCGGTGCCATCTTACCACTGGATTTCTGCCGGGCCTGTGCCTTCACACTTGCAGTGGGTTTCTCGCTCTCACCTTGTTTTATAAGTGCCATCTGTTGAAATTTGCTTTCTGGTTAGGGACTTGGACGCATGTGCTCCCTGTGATTCTTGCTGGGCTGAAGTCCATCCTGTCACCTCCTGTCCTGACATCATCTCCCTCCTGTGTGGGCTGTGGTGTTTTGGAGGTCCACTTCATGTCCTCGCTGGCTTTTTGGCCAGAGCTCTTTGTATTGTTGCGTGGGCGGCTGCCCAGGGTCTAGGCCCGAGCCTTACCTCTTCACTGTTGGGTTCCAGGTACAGCTGTGTGCTTCATGAATGCCACAGGGACCTCTGTCAGCACCCCATAATCCTGCCTCCTGGTCTCTCTGCTGCTCTGGGATTCATTGTACTCATGTTTTTGTAAAAATCGTTCATTTTAAAAAGAGATTTAAGTAACAGGAGAAACGTAAGCATCTGCCTGGGTGGTTGCCGTTCCTAGTGTTCTTTGTGTCTCTCTGCTGCCACGTTCCTTTGGACCGGGATCTGCTCTTGGGTCAGCTGGTGATTCTGCCATCCTTCAGTCCCCGGGGATTGGCCTGAAGTGTTCTTTTGCCTTTGTTTTGAGAACCTCTTTCTGCCGGGCATGGGGTTCTTGGTGGGCAGCCTTGTTCTCCCTTTGTGGCCTTTCTCTCTGCCTTGACCTGTCCAGAAGTTAGTGTCTCCATGTGCTGCTCCTAGGACGCCATGTGTCTGTCTCCTCTGACCACCGGGAGGTCTTCCCTTCTCTCTGCTCTCAGCCACTTGGATCATCCCGTATCTTCAGAGGACTCTTCTGCACATTCCCTGGGAATGTGGTTTGTCAAGCTTCTAGGAGGTGTAGGCTTGTAGTTTTCATCAAAATTGAAAAATTTCACCCATTATTTCTTCAAATATCTTACTGTCTCCCCCAGTCTACTCAGGGGGTTCCAGACATGGGGCTGTTTAAATGGCTCCACAGCTCACTCATGCGTTGTTTGCTGTTTTTAAACCAGCAGCCTTTCTAACAGTCACGCAGCACTTCATCTCATACAGGTTTTTTAATTTGGTCAGCCGTCTTTCCGTCAGATGGACATGGGGGTGGTTTTATGTTTATTGCTCTACTATTAATGTGACTGGGAAGAATGTTTTGGGATGGAAATGCTCCAATTTACCAAAAGCCCAGATCCTGAGATGACTGAAGTTGCGATTTTCTTTAGGAGCTCACAGATTTCCTAATGGAAGGGTTTACTGATTTACCTCCCTTGCCGGGTGTGAGCATGTCCCTCTCAGGTGCCCGTTGTTCACATTACAGGTTTTAAAGTTACTTTATTCAAATGTGTTTTCCCCTGGGAATAAGTGTGTGCCCACTTGTGTGCATGTGTGTGCCAATGTATGTAAGTGCTCACAAAAGGAATAATACTTTACTTATTTGAAAAAAATGCACTATAGAAACACCAAAGTGCTTGAACAGTGGTGGTGTTTTCTCACATCCTCTAAGTTTATCAATTGGCTTGGGTTGTTTGGCACTTGTACCTCTATCTAAATGACACTGGGTAACATTGGTTTTAGAGATGTTAAATGTTTTAGATAAAATATCAGCAACTGCTGAGGTGATAACTGTACTTGCTCTAGCTTTGAAGCTGTCCCATGAGGGTAAGTTTTCAGTGACTTTTGGGGAGACATAGCACTCAGAATGTAGCATGGGCATCTTAATCCATTTCCAATGGCCCTGAGTGCTCCTGTGGTTTTTCGGCATTGGAAATGGTTATTCGCTCTGTTGGGCAGTTGATGGCTCACACTTGACTGTTGACTTGATTTTTTCATTTATAACATTTCTGCTATTAAAACATTTGATTTCCTGGGTATAGCTTACTTGGCTTTCCAAGATTATTTGCTAAATATTGTGATGATATTTTTTGCTAGTGACTTTTATGTTAGCTATTTTTGTTGAGACCTTATTATTATTATTATTAAACGTCTGGGTTTTTGCTGACAAGTTTTAGTTTTATTTTCAAATGTGTGCTTTTCCTCCTCTTTGTTACCTCTTGACACTGGGGTTGTGTTTGCTTTCTGTAATGGATCTAGAAGTTGTCTGTAGGTTGGGCGTTAGCTTCTGTGCCTTTGATATAATCTCTGCTTTGAAAGTTCGAAACTGACAGACTGCTGGTGTGTTTCCCGTGTTTCACTGTGGTTTTGGCTTCTTGGTCTACTCACGCTTTCCTCTCTTCAGCACGCTGGCTTTAATGGTTATTTCTCTCAATCTTTCTCTTCTTCCTGGGTGAGCGTGGCCTCAGTGAGTGGCTGAGCAAACTTCCCTGCCCCACAGACTTGGGGCTTAGTTGTGGGCCTCGCCTTGGACGATGGAAGGGGGGGGACAGCCCTTGTCCACACTGAGGCTTTCTACATGCGTAGAACACTGTGGGTGGCCTGCTGCTTCCAGGGGATCATCACTACTTCAGCCACAGGAGCTGTGGACACAGCCTGCATGCCCTGGGCCCACCCGGCTGTGCCTTGCCAAGCTGGCAGACCCACAGACCCTGGTAAGAAATACTGACATGATAAGCTACTTAAATTTTTCAGTTATTTATTTTGCAGCACTAGCATGAAACAGCTGATTAGAACTATAGATGATACGTGTACCTCAGCAGTTGATAATTTCACTGCGTATCAATTGATTCCCCTCCCTCCATCTCTTCTCGGAATCTTTAAAGCTGTGGATTCCATGTTGAAGACTTGTGCCACAGTTGTTCTGGAATGTGATGTTTGTTGTGTGTTCTACACAATCTGTGTGGCATTTTACTTTCTTCTTTTTATTCTGATAATTACTAGTTATTTTTTCTCCTGAAAGCTTAGAGTTTTGCTCATTGTTGTTGGTGACACAAGCCTTATTATTAATTTTAAGTTTTAGTTTGTCCTCAGATACTATGATCCATGTGGTTTTTGTTTGTTAAATTTTGCTGATGTTTTCTTTGGCACTTGGGTGTGTTAATATTTATACATATCACACGGACTTTTTCCTTGCTTGATCCTCTGACACACACCATTCCTACACGGTTGGTCACGGAGTGATCATGGCGAGTTAAAGCTCCTGGTTCAGTTGTGGTTCTGTCTGCTCTGTCTGTGTTTAGGGTACTCTTCTCTTCCATATTTCCACAACAAGGTTGCGTTGTTTTAGGGTGACTTTCCGCAACATAAAATAATCCTCTCAATGCAGTGCAAATTTTTCTAAATTTTTTCTTTGTTAGTAAAATGATCATTTCTGCATCAATTTCCCCATTTGTCCTCAGATCCCCATCCATCTTTTTATTTTGAACATTCTACTTCATTTGTTTTAGACATGTGGTTTGGAGCTTTTGGCTTTAACTTACCCTTTAAAGGCTGTGACATTTCTGCCACACACGGTGGCTCACGCCTGTCCTTCTAGCGACTCAGGAGGCTAAAGCAGGAGGATTGCAAGTTCAAGGCCAACCTCAAAACCCTGTCTCCAAACAAAAAAATAAAAAGGGCTGGGGGTGCCGCTCAGTGTAGAGCACCCCTGGGTTCAATCCTCAGCACCAAAAAGCAAACACGAGAATCTTACAACAGCTCAGTTACTCATTCCTACTTGATCACCTTTTTTTTGGTCATTTGATTTGTCATTTCTGCTCCTTAAGTGAGTTTGTTCCTGTTTTATTTTAAGTATGGAGAATAGACCTCATTTGCCTTCATCTCCTCAAATGATGTGTCAAGCTTAAACTGTGCTGATTTTTACAGTTGTGCTGAACCTCGTTTCATGATGTAGTTTCCTGCTGTGCTTTTTTTTTTTTAAAGAGAGAGAGAGAGAGAGAGAGAGAGAGAGAAGAGAGAGAGAGAATTTTAATATTTATTTTTTAGTTTTCGGCGGACACAACATCTTTGTTTGTATGTGGTGCTGAGGATCGAACCTGGGCCGCACGCATGCCAGGCGAGCTCACTACCACTTGAGCCACATCCCCAGCCCCCTGCTGTGCTTCTTCATAGAACAATGACGCCTTTCTTGGGAGGCTCATTGTTTGGTGCCTTCTTTTCTCCCGCTGTCCTTGCAGGAGACTGGGAATCTTTAGAAAACAACCTTCCTCCTTTAACAAACCCTCTCTGTATATATGATGCTTTCCTGAGGTCCTTATGAACGCGACTCACCCTTTAGGCAGATCACCATGAGTCAGTTGGTGATCGCCATGGTTCATCAGCCTCTCTGTCTCTAGGTGCTGGGTTCTGGCTTGGTTTTTGGTCATCTGCATGGCAGAACAAGCTTCCGGTGGCCTCGAGTGCTGGCCTCTTGTTCTGTTGCTTCACCTGTTAATGAGCCATGGCCTCCCACCAGTGGGGTCTTCGGGTTGGGGGAGCCAGAGACGCCCGTTGCTTTCCCTTTGGAGACATGGGTCGTGCTGTTCTGAGGGCCTAGCTCTGTGTCTTAACTTTGTCTCTTCCCTGCTGACCCCATTCTGAGGCATTCTGCCCCTCCCCTCTCTGCTCCACTCCAGTTTGCGGTTGGCATTTTCTTTCCTGCTGGTTGCCTCTCTCTTCTGCTGCTCTGGTTTCTTTATTGTAATTCCCTCTTGAATCTTATTGGAAACCCAATGACATTTTATGAAACATTCTGGCTTTCACTGTCATAAACACAGCTCAGCAGAATCTTCCAGTGCCCTAGGACAGTATCCTCCATCTTTTAGGCTGCAGGATTTCTTCCTGCACCACGTGTTAAACTCTATTTTTGTTTCTCAATAAGAGCCCGTGGGGTGTGGATTGAGAGTGTGGTCCAGCTCTCACACTTCACCAGGGAGGGCTGCGGGAACTTGCTGCCCCTGATCTGGGCAGGCCCTGATGTCCCCACTAGACTGTGCTCCCTGGAGGTTCCAGGAGGCGCTTCGGGGACTCGAGCATGGTGAGCTAGGGGAACACCCCCTCAGCACTCCTGGTGTCCCCCCAGCAGGCCATGACAGGCAGGAGGCTGAGGTGAAAACCTGGCTCACGGTGTCCGTGTCTGAGACTCACTGCTTCATGGGGACACTGGGGCTCCTGGCCTGGAGGGAGGGGCGTCTCCTTCCTTAGCGCCTGCCTTGGGGCAGCTCACTGCCAGGCAGATGGCTCCTGCCTCTGGCTTTGTCCCTGGGTCAATCGTGAGGCTGCGAGAGTCCGAGGGAAGGCAGCCAGAGTCCCCGGGGCCAGGGCTTCTCAGGAGGGGCTTTGCCTCTGTGCCTGGTGGGTCTAGTTGCAGGGGAGCAGGGGCAGCCGAGGCCTCTTCCCACTTTCCTGTGTGTGACACTGAAAGTGGGTGGTTGGGGACAGAATGTCATTCCTGTGTGTGCCTTTTGTCCCCTTGTTCTGAGAGACGCTGGGGAGTGGGTTGGCAATGACAGTGATGACGTCACATTAGCAGCCTCGGGAGCTGGCCCCAGCTGAGTCTCAGGGTGCTGCTCCACAAGCCCTCTGAGGTGGGAGTCAGTTCCCAAGGGTGCCCATTCTGGGCCCAGAGGATGCTGTCTGCTAGGTGCTTCCTGGGCTCTAGGGTAAAACACTTTCCTTTTTTTCCATTTGTGTGTTTTCTTGTTATTTAAGGAAGCTCAGAAATGGTGTTTCCGTGCCCTTACTTGGTATCCGTCACACTGTGTGATTTCCATGAGGCTCTGAGGGTCTTTTCTGGGAAGGGAGAGGCTGTCGGGTTGTGTTAACCCCTGGTTAGCTGTGCTGCAGGAGTGGCCCAGTGTCGATCTGGGTCACACATGTGCTTTGTTCTAGAGGGACAACAGACGTGCCTGGGGCTTTTGGAGCACCTCTGTGGGAGGTGACAGATGCCACTCAGCAAAGCCCCTTGGGAATGCCTGCTGGGGGTGTGGTTATGAAAGCTTTGGGATCTCTGGTCCTTATGGTGGAGGGAGTGTGTGGGATGCTCGGTAGATTGTGAGGGGCTCTGAGGATGCCGGGGGATGCAGTGGGGAGTCCATGGGGACTGCAAGGCACTGATGTCTGGCAATGTGCCTGGCGGCCCTTCCCGGATCTGCCTCCATGAAAAGCAGGTGACACTTCCTGTGTTCTGCAGATGGGTGTCCTCCTCTTTGGAGTAAAAACACTGCAGGTGCAGAGGTCATTGCCTCCCAGAGTCCCACAGCCAGTCAGCCATGGGCCTCCAGCCCCAGACTCCTGGGGCATCACCATGGTCACCAAGGAATGGGTTGGGTTAAGTGGCCACTTCCACTATTGAAAATGGGGGAAACCAAGGGATCATGCAAAGTGATGGGAAACACTTCTAATTCATGCATGAAAAGAGGCATAACTTTGTTATGAGACAGCAGAGTTAGCAGGGCTGGGGGCTTTCCCACAGGCAGAATAATCTCCTCACTCCTTCAGAATGTGTCTCCTCCATTCACCTCTAGATGTGCAGTTTTACGTCTATCAGACAATAGACAACAGTCTTTTAGTACTCCTCTAATTTCTCTAATGCTTTTCCTGTGAAAAGGATCTTGCTTTTATTCAAAGTAAATGAGATGTCCACTTAGTTTTGAGAAGCCGGCCACCTAAGGTGAGAGCAGGCTCTTGGGATTCAGGCAAACAGCCCCTGTGATTTGGTTCTGTGAGGAAGGGTCCTTGGAAGGCCAGGGCTTTGCCTGTCTGCACAATGGCGGTCCGCTTCATTGTACCCTAGTCACGGCCTCACTGCCTCCATTCAGGGCTGCAAGGTGACCTCACTGGGGGAGAGGTGGCCTTCCGTGTCTCCTGTGTGCTGGAGGAGACTCCTGCTTCTTTCTGAGCAGCAGGGGATGGTCACGGCCGCTCATGTGGAGATGCTCTTGCTCCCACTCTAGCCTGTTTAGGATGCAGCTTTGTGAGGCCGTTAAGATGTGTTGTGGGGAAACACGCGCTGCGTGAATCACTTTGTCAAGGCTCCTGTTAAGTAATTGCTGCTATCAAGGTCAAATGAGATCTCACTTAAATTAATTACAACTACAAGACCAAGACTAGATGTGATAAAATTATTATTTTCTCACCTTTACAGTTCTCCATAGGCCTGGAGGGAGTCCAATTAGGACTTCAGGGAGGGGAGGGATTCATGTCTGTTAAAATTAAGCTTGCATAGAACCGGACAGAACATCTGTTAAATTGTGATTAGCCAAATTTCCCAAATTTCATTTGGACTGGTGCTAAAAAGACATGTTTGCCAAATAATGATCAAGACAGATGCTCCAATTACACAATTGTATTTGCAAAAATAGTTTACTTAGAGGCAAAATGTCATTGGATAAAATGAAAGCTAAGTGACATGTAGCCCCATTTTTCACCTTAGTGAGCGGTGGGGAAGTGCCGCGATGTGCGTGGATCTCCATGGCATAGGGGGGTGTTTTTTGGTCTGAACACAATGCTTTCATTGCGAATCACATTTTTGACAAAAATCTCCCCAGAGACCAACTCAGACCAATAATGTGAAATAAATGCATAGAAACAACCACACATTCTGTGACATTAAACTAGTAGCTCCATGTCTAAGTCCCATGAAGTGACCACAGGGAGCCCAGCAGCTCCTGTCAGAGATGCAGAATTTGAACTCTCTGAATTCAAAGCTGAGTGATGGTGCGCCAGGCGTGCCCACGGCTGATGGCTTCCTCCACAGTGGCACCTGCCAGGGGGCTCAGAAAGGAGCTGTGCTGCAGGATGGCTGGCTGGAAACACTGGGCTCTCACCCTGCCCACTGCCGGAGGGATGAGGTTGGAGAACTGCGTATTGGACTTGGGCTCACAGCCAACTCCTGCACCTGAGGGTGGCCCTGGATCTTGCAGAGGGGCTGGGGAGACACCATCTGCCTTGTGGGCTCTGTAGAGGGTGAACAGCTCCCTGAGCTCCCCCTCAGCCTGGGGATACTCCAGTGTTTCCTGAGGATTTGCTGTTCCTTTGTTGGGTCCAGTCTGGGAGGTAACTCCAGCAGGCCTTGGGCCTCTGGACAGCGCCCACGGTTGTGACTTTACTGGGAAGGTAAGAGCAGAGCAGGCATGTCACACCATCTGCCCTCTTCTCCAGCTCTCTGGAACTTCTTTGGTCCCCAACAGGGGTGGAGGTAGTGGCCCCTGTGCTGGCAGGTCATGGCTGGTTCAGAAAGGGGGCCTTCAGGCTTCTCCCCCACACACTCTGGCTGCCCATGTTACCAATGTTGGCCGGCGACGAGTCCTTGCTTCCCCGATGTTGAAGAATAACACCACAGAAGCACGCCGAGGCAAGGTCAGAGTAGAAATTAGAAGTTTATTAAAGGACAGCAGAAAAGACTTCTCCCGGAGGAAGAAGGGGACCCAAGAGGTGGAATCCGTGTAAGTGTGGTTGTCTCCCCTTTTTATGGTTTTGGTGATGGAATGTAGGTTGGACGGCCATCTTGGAAGTAGAGTTCTTTTAATTTTCTATTCTAAGTATTTAAGTTCTCTGGCATGAATTATCTGAAATCACAAACTAAACAATCACCTAACCCCAACTTTTAACTGCAAGATTATGCAATGCTTCAAACTCATTTAGATACCAGATTGTTACAATAAAAAATCATCTTTTAGACACACATTCAGCCAAGATCATCCCCAAGAAACAATCTATAATAACCTTTAAAACAGACCAGATAAGGGAAAAGTCTCCCCAGGTTTCTAATTCCCATTTAATTATGACTTCTACATCAGGGGCACCACAGATTTCCCCAAGAGTGGACCAGATGTTTTCACATAGGGGCAACCAGAAGTGTGAAATCAAGGGTCTCAGTGTGATGACTTTACTGCATTCAGTGTCCCTTCCTTTTAAGTGGACAGAGATGGAGCAATCCTTACAGTGCAGGGAAGAAATGAGGAATTTTCCCAAAGCGAAAATGGCTTTGGCAGCTGCTGGGAGTCCCTTAGTCTCCCCTTTTACTTACAGGATTAGCTCCTTTGGATAGACCCAATCCCAGGCAATCTGGCCTATCTGCTAACTTTCCAGTAGAGTCAGTTTTTATCTGCCTTAGGTCTTGAAGGGGGAAGGGGGTATGTACTTTGATTGGCCCAAATTCTCCTGGCATCTCCTGGAGAGGTAATCTAACTGGTTTGCCTGTTGGGGCAGACGCAGGGAGGCCAGCAGATGGAGATTTTGTGGGTCCTCCTGATTCTTTTTCCTCAGTGAGTCCCAAAGATTTTTCTCTTCATGGCAGACATCATAGGTAAGTCTACTTCACACTGTTGGCATAATTTAGGATTTTCCCTTAGAGCAAAGAAAATCTGAACATATGGCACCTCAAACTATTTCCTTTTTTTGTCAATTTTATCAAACTGTAAAAATTGTATTAAAATTGATATTTCCCTCTGGTGGCCAGGTTTCTCCATCAGAGAGTTTTTATTGCGGGCAGGCCAAGAAAATGAGGCGCTTTTTCTTGAGCGTCTGAGGGTCAAATCTATCCCAATTTTTCAATACGCAGGCTAGTGGTGCACCTGGCGTATTGGAGAGAGAGAAGCTCCCGTCTGAGTGAGAAGAAAACAGGACTCAGGTGCCCGCTCCGCGCCGGAGAAAACTGTTCTCATTAGGGACGTCTCCCTAAGCTTGAGCTTCCTAAATGGTCCAGAAAACCCGTCTTTCACCTTGCTTTGCCAAGGGGTTTCTGGTCCCCTTTAGCAAAGTGCTAGGGTCTCAGTTTGCCCTGTGCCAGAGACCCTGGGAGGATTCAGACTTAAGGGAATTTCTGCTTATCCTCCCGGCCACTAAAAACCCATTGTAAAAGAGAATCATGCTCTCTTTTGTTGCCTTTGCTCTGTAGACTAAAGGAATCGCCTAAGGGTTAAGGGATATCTACTGGTTGTAAGGTAGCACTTTCTATCAGAGAGATTACCAGAGGAGTTGATTCTAAAAATGCCTCTCTAGCAGCTTAAAGAACACAGCACATTTTAAACATTGGGGCGGTAAAACAGACTAGTGAAAGTTACCTATGCACCTTAGGGAACCTGGGCAGACTTTACTAATTATATCAGGCCTTTTTCTCAGTCCTACAACCTGAATTGCTAACATTTCTGACCTGCGAAGGAAGGGGAGCATCCAGGAGGAATGGATGTGAGGTTGGGAGTGTTGCGTAGCCCATATGGAAGCAAATGTAATTGGGGCTTTCCCTCAGTGCCATTCATCTACTGATCACCTTAGATACCCCTGAGGGCTGTCGGGAGGGGGCTCAAGAGAAAGGAACCTTAGGAATACGTCTGAGTGTAGCCCAGACCGGAATTCCGCAGTTTTTCCAAACTCCTTCCTCCACCTCCACGCATCCGAGGCAGATCAGGATTTGGGACACTGTGTACTCACGCCAATTGCTCTCCGGGCCCAGACAGAAAAGTTGAAAGCGGCTTTGACAGAACCCAACATGCCTGCTCTGTATTGAACAGGTGATTGAGAGCTGTCTAGGCCGGAAAACCTCTCACCTGAGTCTTGAAGAGTGGCAGCTGCACTAATTGCATTTAAGTAGCCATCGGGTGCCCACCTTACCCTCCAGAAAGAAAGAGAAAGATGCACCTCAAACAGACATGGGGTGCGTGGAGAGGCGCTTACCTTGGTGTAGGTGTAGAATCTCGGTGGGACCTCCAATATGTTACTGCTGTTGGCTGGTGACGAGTCCTTGCTTCCCTGATGTTGAAGAATAACACCAGAAAAGCACGCCAAGGCAAGGTCAGAGTAGAAATTAGAAGTTTATTAAAGGACAGCAGAAAAGACTTCTCCCGGAGGAAGAAGGGGACCCAAGAGGTGGAAACCGTGGAAGTGCGAAGTGCGGTTGTCTCCCCTTTTTATAGTTTTGGTGATGGAATGTAGGTTGGAAGGCCTGAGGGGTGGGACACAGGTGGGCTAAAGAAGTAATCTGGGCAGGAAGGACTTAATTATCACTTCTTGGGATGGGCTATCTCCAAATCTGTTGGGGGCTGTTTCCTGGGTTCCATTAACATTTCTTTGGGGTGGACTTTGGCCTAGGGCCTTTCCGGGACTTCATTAACATTCCATGAGTTGTCCTGTGTTTCCCGGAATCATTCTCAGCATGGCCTCCATTTTAGATTCACTTGATATTAGACCAGATTTACCTAACTACACTGACTACCTAACTTTAAATCTGGCTTCAGCCACGCGGCTTCTTTCCTGCTGGGCTCTGATGCTGGTGCACGGGGAAGGAGACACCTGGAGTGATGACATGCTGGGGGTTGGATAGCTGCCTGCTCCAGGCACCAAGGGAAGGCAGGGGCCGTGGGTAGCCCAGGGTGAGCCTGAGAAGCTCCATTGTGTGACAGAGCCTGCTTTTCCCTGTGCTGATGGTGGCAGCACCCACGGTCCTGTTGTCCTATCAGGAAGTCATGGTTAATATATGCATAGCTTAAATTGAAGGTAGAATGGGGTGGCAGGTGGATCTGTAGCAACCATGAGTGCAGTTCACTGGAAGCATTGCATTGTCTGAAGCTTAGTTCTATGGGGTAGACACTGCCTTCTCAGAAGGGCAGGTCTCTGGTGACACTGGGGAGCAACAGAACAGCTGCCCCAGGGAGGTCAACCCTTCTGTGGCTTCACTGTCTCCCCAAGCCAGTTACTGTGGCTTCTCCTTCCTCTGAGAGGTCAGAGTTATATCCTGGCTCAAGTTTGATGCTTTTTAAAAAAATCACTTATTCTAAAATGCTTTAATTAAAGGCATTTGACAACTCTTCGGAGAATGAGAATTCAAGTGAATTTCCAATCTCGAGCTCACTGGGCTGAGCTAACCAATTCTGGTTTCATGCACTATTTCCACAAAGTGCTTAAATTATGATTCAGCTTTACTTGGTGGGCTTTAGAGCCACCGTGTTAATGGGAACGAAGTCCCAGCTGCCGTCGGAGGTAATTAGATGGGGAGAAATCAGCCAGGCTATTTTGGGGTTGGCCAAATATTTTGAATATGTGTTAAACAGTGATAATCAACTTTATCTTAATTGCCTCTGCATTAAGTTAACAGGTGATTAATATTATGCATATGAAATTTTGCTCAGCGAAAGATCATGAAGAATTTAGGAAATTACTATGGAGGAGGGAAGGAGCCCAGGTTGTTGCCACTCAGTCCTCTGCAAAATCACATTCTTGATCTTGTGCCTGACTTCAGGAGGCCCCTGACGTCTGTGCTGGGCTCTTCATGAAGGCTCCCTTTCCTCCCATGCCCCTGCCCTAGCCCAGATCTGCCTCTCCATTCTGGGCCCAGCCCCAGCAACACCATAACCCACCCCCTTGCTATAAAAACCACCTGTGTGTCTCTGCTCGTTTACGGGGCTCCTCCATCCTGAGCAGTATCAGGGGAGGGTCCTCCTGTGCCATCACCCAAATGCCTGAGAATGCCCTCAACATGGAATGAGAGGCCGTGGAGAGCTCGGACACTCACGCTCGCAACCATGAGAGGAAACGTGTCCCAGAGCCTGTTCCGCTGCCTCCCAAGGGAGAGGGCAGACTGCCCAGCCTGTCAGGGGCCACGCAAGTGCTGGCTCAGGCCCGCCAATGTCCCCAGTCCTACTGTGGGATCCCACCACCCCTGTGCTTGGAAGGTTCTTCCCGGAAGGAGAGCTTCCCTGGAGCAGACTTCACACCACTCGCTGGGAACTTCCCGATTGCTTTGCCTGCAGTTGTTTGGATTTCAGACTTAAAGACATAAAATTTGTCAACTATGTATTTGTGGGCCTGCTACTGGTGGGGCAGAGCTCCTCCAGGCTAGAGTTGTTGGACCCCGAGGAGCATAACTCACTTTGTCCCATTTGCTGTGGCCTGAATGCTTGTCACTCCAAATTCATATTTGGAAATGCTCACGGCGGGATGACACTAGGAGGTGGGGCCTCAGAGGTGCCTGACCCTGATGTGGCTTCCTGAGTGGGATTAACGCCCTTTGATAAATAGCCCTGGGAGCTCATCCTCTTCCTCTGCCACACGAGGGCACGGTGGTAAGGACAGGCCTGTGACCTAGAAAGGGGTCCTCACAGGACACTGAATCTGCTGGTGCCCTGGTCTTGGACCCCCTCACTACAGAGATGTGAGAAGTAAATTTCTGTTGCTTATAAGTTGCCCCATAACATGGGTGTTTTGGTATTTTGATATAGTCATTTGAACAAACTAAAACACCTTTTTTCACGAGTGCTTAGAAATGGGAAAAGAATAGTTTTGCAATAAATGTTGTGGGAAAACTTAATGATCACATGCAAAAGAACAAAATTGGACCCTGGGCTGGATTTGTGGCTCAGTGATAGAGCACTTGCCTAGCACATGTGAGGCACTGGGCTCCATCTTTAGCACCATATAAAATAAATAAATAAAGTTATTCTGTAAAAAAAAAATGGATCAAACATAAAACTCAACACAAAATGGATTACAGACCTAAACATAAGACCCAGATCTGTAAAACTCCCGGAAGAAAACAGGAAAGCTCTTTGAGGTGGGCCTTGGCCACGGTGCCATGGTGTTTGGGATTCACACCAAAAACTCAGGCAACAAAAGAAGGGCAGGTGGGACCACATCAAACCCAGAAGCTTTGTCAAACAAACAGCCAACAAGTCCAGCAGCTTCCCATGGGCTGGAGAGGACCTTGGCTAGCCACGTTCTGATCAGGAGGAGACCCAGGATATGAAAGGAGCTCCCGCAACTCGTGGCAGAAAACCCAGGGAGCCTGATTAAAAAATGGGCAAAGGACCTGAAGAGACGTTTTCCCAAAGGAGATGTGCAAATGCCTAACTGGTCCACGGAAAGGTGCTGCACGCCACTGGTCATTAGGGAAAGGCAAATTGAAACCACTCTCAGGCATCGCCTCACCCTGGAGAGGGGTGACTCTGGAAACGGAGATAACAAAGGTGGAGAGGGTGTGGGGGGAGGGAGCCTTGTGCTGAGAGGGAGCAGCGTGGAGGCTCCTCAAAGAGTCCAAGGGAGCCACATATGGCCTCCACTGCACCCAGAGCTGGGGGACCCAACACCTCAGTGAGGTAGCTGAGCTAAGTGTTCACGGAAGCGTTTTTCACAGTCGCCAAGACATGGACACGACCCAGGTGCCCATAGGCGGGTGAGTGGATAGGAAAGTGGGAGCTATGACAGTGTCCTTAAGCTTTAGAAGAGCAGACCCTGCCTTCCCCAGGGTCCTCGAGGACACTACGGATTTGAAATGAGCCGGGTGTAGAAGATGACACTGATGAACTCCTTTTTTATTTGAGAGAGAGAGAGATTGAGAGAGAATTTTTTTTTTTAATATTTACTTTTTAGTTTTCGGTGGACACAACATCTTTGTGTGTATGTGGTGCTGAGGATCGAACCCGGGCTGCACGCATGCCAGGCGAGCGCGCTACCGCTTGAGCCACATCCCCAGCCCATGACCTCAATCCTGGCTGGAATCAAAAGAAAGTAGAGCTGGGCACGGTGGCGCACACCTGTAATCCCAGCAGCTCCGGAGGCTGAGGCAGGAGGATCTTGAGTTCAAAGCCAGCCTCAGGAACATAGTGAGGCCCCAGGCAACTCAGTGAGACCCTGTCTCTAAATAAAACACAAAATACGGCCAGGAAGCTGCCAGAGCACAAGGAGGAAAAGTGCTACCATACCAGGACCAGGACGGCCCTGTGAGCTGTCACGGGGAGTCCTGTGGTTATGTTCTCAGCTTTGGCCAGGTCAGGGGGAGAGAGATAAAGGCTATCATGGGCAGCCCTGGGGCAGAGCCATAGGCAGGCAGTGCCACATCAGTGTCTCCCCTCCACCTTTCCAGTGGGCTTCAATGAGAAGGAAGTTCTGGGCTCCTCTCGATCAAAAGATGAACACAACCTGTCTATCTAGGTTGTCTATCCTGTGCTCCTGCCCCCGCCTGTGGCTCTCGGGCTGCTCGCACCCAGTGGCCATGTCAAGTAGAAGTCTGACGGTCGAGGTCTTCTCCCTTCTCCCCCACTTCTGGGCAAACTAGGAGCAGAGTTAATTCATAATATGAAATGTTTGTTATGCAAATCTAATTCCGTAACTGTCAGCTCTTGTTTGCCAACATGGCAAGTCTTATTTGTTTCTATTATAAAACCAAATCCCTAAAACTCTGAGTTCTTAATATTTTGAAATTTCAATTTCTGTGCTGCGATCGTATCTGTGTCTGCAGTGGAGTCTGCGTGCGGAGACTTGCTGATGGAAGCAGAGAGCCTCTTCAAGGCGGGAGAGGTCCTTAAACCTCCGCAGGAGTCTGATGTGGTTATTTCTTGAGAAGAGTCATTTCCCTCAGTGCGCTGGAGGGGCATGGCTGCAGTGCAAAGGCCCTTGGAGGAGCCCGCCTGCACTTCCCTGGGCCAGGCCAAGCTCCAACGGCGACCTGCGCTAGGTCTTGAGGTTCTGAAAGTCCTCCAGGTCCCTGGTGGGTGAGCCATGGAGGCCAGTGATCTGGAGGCATGTGTTTGAATAATGTTTGTAAATTTTAAATTATACTTTGGGCCAGATAAATGTACCTATTCAACCTCATGGAAAAGCTGTAGGAATAATCAGGGGTTGCTTCCAGAGTCTTTGAGCAGGACTTTGGGGCGCACTGTCTCCTCAGCCTCCCCTCTCAGGACTACAGCTGAGCAGCCTCTCCCCGGGCAGTGAGGTGGGCTTCACAGAGGACGTCAGCCCACAGTGCCAGGGAAGGAGGGGCTGCTGCCCTGAGCACCTGACCACGATGGAAAGGCTGGACCCTGGGCCCCAGGTGGCCTGACAGCTGTGTAGCCACCTGCAGGGTCCTTGGGACAGTCTCCCTGCCCCATCACTTCCAGCCGTTGGCTCCGGTGCTGCTTAAGCTGATTCATCTGGTGTCTTCACCAGGCTGAGGGTGTCTGGGGTTAGAGGAGAGGCAGGTGCAGGGCCCATGAAGAAGGTGTGGGTACCTGCAGGAGGGAGCCTCTAGGTTGCTTCCTGGTGGGCATGCCATCTGTCCCCATCTCCCTCCAGGTACCTCAGGGATGGGCCATGGCAGGGGCTTAGTCCTTGTGAGTGGCCCAGAGATGCATGTAGCTGGCTTCAGTCTCTGGGCTGTCTCTCCACAGGGGAGCCCAGGACCCAAGGGACTGTTAACTTCAAAAGTGGGAGTTCCTAGGAGGCCCTGCAGTGAGGTCTGTTTGACAGTCGAGTGTCCTCTTTGTGATTTTGCCTGTCACTCTTTAGCAACAGCAGAGCCAATCCCTATCTCCCAAGCATGCTTAATCACCAGCAGGGCCAGGAGGAGCCATGAGTTCAAGGCCTTCCATGGTAGGTGGGGAGTGAGTGGGGTGACAGCTGAGAGAGGCACAAGGCAGAGCCAAGCTGACAGAGTCCACAGCACACAGCTCAAGGAGACTGGCCCGTGAGGCCAGGTGGGCGCCTGAGGCACTCACTGCCGCGACCAGTGGGGCCAAACGAGCAGGTTCAGGCTAGGGGCAATGGGAGATTAGAAAAATAGAGACTCATGTACTCAGATTTTGAAGATAACTGCTGGGATTGGGTGGAGCGCTGCTCTGATGGAGAAGAAGGTCTAAAGAATTACGCCAGCAATCTTTATTTATAGATCTCATTAATCAGATTAAAGACTATGCAAGCATAATCCTTTGTATTCATGAAAGTCACAGAGTTAGCAACATCATGCAGCTTATTCCTCAGTTACATTCTACAATTGCAATGTGCAATGTTAGGAGCTTCGTGTAGCTCTCAGGAAAGTCCATTGTTTAAAGTTAGTTATGCAGGCAGGTTCAGGAGCAGCAGAGTGGGTGAAACATTGCGGTTGTCTAGCAAGAGAGTTCCTCAGGAGCTGAGTGCCTGAGATCAAGGTGGAGGCTGATAAGACTCTAGCTCAGAGCCTCCTCATGCAGGGCATTGCCATAGCAACTAGACATCCTGCACCTCTGCCCAGAAACTTTCCCAGGCACCAAGCATCATGCCACAGCCATGAGGTCATCAGGGGACCCAATGTCAGACACTGCTCCCCCATTCACTGTCACTGCTTTCCACAACGCACTGCCCAGCTGTGCATCAGCCTGCTTTGCATGTGTCCTGAGGGTCCTTTTGTCTTGCTCTGTCCCACCCCCGTGAGGCAGGCCACGATATTTTCTCCTTTGGATCCAGTGGAGACACACAGATAGATGAGCCCTGCTAGAGGTCATTCAGCTGACAGTGGGAGAGGCAGGACTCCAGTGGGGTCCCGCCTGCCCACGCCCCAGTTCTCCATTCCTAAGCCAGAGAAAGATGGGGTCTGGGTCACGTGGGGTCTGGATTCAGGAGAATCTGGCCTCTTCTTGTGAGGTGAGGATGCCTAGGCCCCTCACCATTGTGTCTCCTCCAGATGGGTGGGGACTAGACCAGGACAAAGGCCTGGAGCCCTGGGCTCCCGCTGGGTGGTGGGTGATCTCCAGGTGACTCTCAGCTCTCACTCAGTCATGAATGGGAGTTTTAGCCTCTGGCCTCTGTGTTGTTACCAACAGAAGAGTAATGTGTAGGTGGGAGGGAACATGGGCTAGACATGGTGACCTCAGAGCACATTGACATCCACTCTGCCTCTGTCGCTAGCCTGCAAATCTTCCCCTGTTATCACGTAAGTAGGGTCCCCCTTGCTAGCATTTAGCGGTGGCTATTGGAGGATTTCACACAAAGCAGACACGGATCATGGGCTCTGCTTTGTGGCCTGTGGGCAGGGGCCCAGGGCCAGGGTGCAGCAGCATGTGGAGGTTGCTGCTCCTTCTCTCCTGCCCCTGATTTCCCATGGTGGCCGCCTGAGGCACCCTGTGGCCAGCTCTGAGGAGGCCAGGGAAAATGGGCAGCAGTGAGGAGTGGTGTTCCTCCCACCAAGAGGGCAGGCATTCTGAAGACACAGCTTGGGGAGGGAGGGTCCTCCGTCCAGCGTGGGGTGGGTGCTTCCTTCTCCTATCACCCGTCTGCAGAGCCTGGCCCTCAGGCTCCTGCAGGGCAGGCACAGAACTCACGGTAGGCCTAGGGTGCGGTGGCCACCTGCCCAGCCCAGGGCAGACCAGCCTCCGCGGCAGCACAGGTTGGTCTTTGGAGTCAGGACAAGGGGGGGACGGACGAGATTCTAGGATCTGGGCTCCTGGTCTAGATTGGAAGACGGATTACCTTAGACTGAGCTTGTCTGGGCTTGGAGTAGCTTCCTTGGTAGCAAGTGACCTAGAGGGAGGAGGGACCCTAGAATCCAGCACCCTTCCTCTGAGACCCTGCATGAGCTCCCTGGCCTCCTGACCTCTCTCTTGTCCCTTTGCAGACACTCACTCTGCCTCCCTTTGAGCAGGAGCCATTGACCTGCAGGCTCAGGCCTGCGTGGAGAGACAGACAGGGAAGCCAGGGCTGGGGGTGTCTCTGGCTCCACAGAGCCAGATGAGACAGGCCGACTTCCAGCAGGCCAGTGTCCGCGTCCTTGTGGGCCTGGGAGGCTCATCCAGCTTGTGCCAGACCCTTCTTTCAGGGGAACAATAAGCCCTCATGTGTGCTCAGCACACCAGCAGGTCCCTCGTTCAATACGTGGTGCCAGCTCTTCCTCTGACTAGGCGCTGGTCCAGGCCTTGAGGACAGACCGACCAGCAGGCAGGCCACCGAGGCCTCCCAAGAGCTGGGCAGCAGATGGCCTTCTAGTCCAGATGGCGACCCCAGCTGCTCTTACAGATCGACCACAAAGCCTCACCCAATCAAAGTGTATTTCTCTCCCTGCCACTGCCCTGTGTACTGGGGGGCTGCTCCATGCGGTCATCCAGGGCCCCAGGCACTGTCCACTGTGGAGGTAGTCAGTGTAACTCATCAGAGAAGGAGTGGAAGGGAGTGGGGATCACTGGGGGGTTAGGGTAGAGCCTGGAAGTAGAGGCCCCCTGAGAACGGGCAGAACAGACCACAGGGCCCACTCCATCCAGGCCTCAGGACAGAGGGCACAGGGGTGGCCTAGAGCAGTCAGCACTGCCCTGTGACCCTCACTGCCCCCTGAGAGGTGACTGACTCGGAGCTGCTCTGTGACTGCCTATTGTTGAATGGCAGGAGAGGGCAGAACACTAGGCCTTGGGTTCCTCCAGAATGTGGATGGAGGCCTGGCAAGGTCTAGGGGCTCTCAGGACAAACAAGCCACTGCAGGGAGAGAGCAGGCAGGGCCCACGGTGACACCCCGCCAGGCAGGACAGAGCCGGGCACAGGGGGAGGGCCAGTCTCTGTCCTGGGTGAGGCATCTTCTATTCCATCTCTGGAACGGCTCTGTACCACTGTTCTTTTTTCTGTGTTTGTTTTATTATTTGAAATTTTCTTTAGAAATTTAACAGGCTTGGTATGTTTCTTTGTTTCACTGTTTTCCTCTGTGCATAGATTACATGCTTTCAGCAGCATCTGCTGTGAATTTTAATTACGATGCTCAACTCAAAGGGAGCCTCACAAAGCAGCCTGTGTCGTTAGCAGTCCAGGGCCATGTTGACGGCACAGACGGAGGTTGCAAAGTGTGTCAGGAGACTTGGAAGCCAGACAAAGGAAATACAATCCAACAGTCCTCCCCTTGTCTCACCGTGTCCTTGTTAAGAGGACTCTGTAGCCAGGGACCGCTATGCATAAAATCACATTTGGTTTATGTTCTTAGCCAATAGTCGTCTTTTGGTTCTTTAAGGCAGCATCACAGAACCTCAGCACCTTTTAACGTAGCAGTTGTGGGATTTGTAGTTGGACAGAATGAAAAGCGCCTTTCTGTGTTTGGCTTCTTCAAGCTGCAAAAAATAAGCTTATAAAATGTCACAAAACTGGGCTGCCGCTACTTCTGAAGACTTCTGGCTTGGTGCACGTGGTCCCTTGTGGTTTGCCCTGCCATTGCCAGGGGCAGATCTGTGCATAGGCTGGAGCATCCTGCTCCTCTGGCTGAGTCAGGCCAGGCTGCTGGTCCACCAGGTCTGGGTCCAGTTCTGCTGGACATTGGCGGCCCGCCATGGAGCCCGTTCTCGACAGAACAGATGCGTCTCCTATCCTTGTCGTATGAGCAGCACCATGACTACATTCTATTTCAGAAGCAAATTGTACTGATCGTAAACTGTAATTATGTGGTAATTATTTGGCTGCCACTGTAAGTATCTGGGAGCTGCAATTTACACAGTGGAAATCGTGTCTCCTGGAGCCCTCTCGCCAGGCTGGCCCTGGGTACTGGCTTCCAGGAGGAGGCCTCAGGTCCTGCCACCTGATGTTCTGTGAATGCATCCTGGAGGGCAGAAGCAAACCACAGCACTGACTGAGCTTGGGCACCCCATCTGTGCATGGATGCGGCTGATCCTGATGCTGCGGTCTGGTGTTTGCCTCTGGGGGTTGGTACTGTACTGACACTGCTACAAGCCTGGCTAGAGCAAGTGTTAGGGAATATTTATCAAGTGGCATTTGACATTCTGCTGGGCACATCTTAGCCAGGGCACCAATGCCCAGTTCTAGCTCTGGATAAAAATATACCTGACACAGGCACTGTCTAGCCCTGGGGTCATAAAGGACTGTGTCCCCAGGCAGGGCTGGGTGGGTGCCAGTCATCTTTGCTGATCCTGCCAACCTCCTGTGGGGCTGTGCCTCCTTTACCTAATGAGATTGGATGCCTGCCAGGTCTTTTGCACGGGGACTTATCATAGTAAGGAGGCTCAGTGCAGGTCAGTGTCCTACATGCCTGGCCTGAGACAGGGCAGGGGTTGGCATCCATAGCCGTCTACCTCAGGGCCCAAGTCGGTGGTGACCTTGCCTCTCTGCCTTCTAGGGATCGGGACTCTGATCTTTGGGACCATCCATCTCCAGGGACAGCAAGCCCTCATTGCATTGTCCCTGGCTCTTTTCTGTGGCCCCTTTGCTCCTCTGGGCCTTAGTGTTTCTGCCTTGCTGATGCTGGAGGGCAGCGGAGGACCTCTGGAGTTGAGGGATGCTGTGTTATTTCCTCCCTGACTTTTGTCGCTGGAATTGTTCCTGGGACTCCAGGCATGCGATCCGTGATGAAGACCTGGTCTCTGTTCTCCCTAGGTGTCCTGCCTCCCCCTTGTAAGTCCTGCTTTGTGACTACAGCCTTACTCCCTGAAGACACAGCTCTCTCTTTGACCCAGAGGCAGAGCCTGGTGAGGGAGGTCCACAGGTGATGATCATCCTGCTTCGAGGAGGCGCTTTATAGGTTCAGTGAGTGAGTTTTGACATTTATCTCACAGGGCTGCTCCTCAGGATGGGAAGGAATGAGGCAGGGGGGATTTGGTTGGTCTATGCTTGGAAGCCAGGGAAACATTGAGCGATTGATGGGTCCCCTGACACCGCAGAGAGTGGGGCCGGTCCTCAAGTTTGCTGAGCTGCAGTGCACAGGGGCTTGGTCTTCCCTGTGGGGGATGGCAGCCCTGTGCCTCTTTCAGAGTGGGACACCTCCCGGGGGACCATTCAAGCAGGGTGGGCAAGGACAGGCCAGCCCCCACCAGGCATGGGCCTCCATGGAGCTGGCTGAGTTGCTGGGGAGGGCGCAGGTTGCACACTGGCCGGGGTGCTGGCACTGACCTGTGCTGTGCTGCCAGCCCGGCTTCCTTCATGCTTAGTCTCTGGGCCTGTTTCCACCCTGGGCCTGGCCCACAAGAGCCAGCACTCAGAGGAACGCAGCTGCTCCTGAGCAGGCGCCCAGGTTGGAAGGCCCAGCTGGCCTCTTCCTCTCCCTGCTCGCAAGGCGGCTTCTCAGGGCTCCCTGGCCAGTGTCACAGGGAAATCTACGTAGGCAGCTGCTCCGACGTTTCAGGATAGAATAAAGGAGACCTGGTCTGGCTGTTGAGCTGAGGTGCAGTCACAGCCCCCGATGCCTGATAGCCACCTGTGGTTGTGAGCCAGGCCCCTGGAGGACCCTTCCCCATGCTGCCATGCACAGGCCTTCCTGGCTCAGGCATCCGCAGCACCACGGCAACAAAGCAGGAGTTGAGCCAGTGCTTGACCCCAGGCCCCGCGGCTGACCGTGAGCGTCCATCAAGGACAAGGGGTCATTTGGAAAAATCAGTCCATCCACTGAAGTGTAGACGGCATTCTCACATTGTCTTGATCAATAACACACTAGACCTGGTGTGGAACGTCACATCCTGAGAAGCTGTCTTAGCAATTAGAGTTATGGTCACTGGAAATTGAAAGTGTGTGTGTGTGTGTGTGTGTGTGTGTGGTGTATGGTGTGTTTGTGATATGAGTGTGGTTGTATGTTGTGTGTAGTTTGTGTGTGCATGTGTGGTGTGTATGGTGTGTGCAATGTGTGTGTGTATGGTGTGTGCAGTGTGTGTGTGTGTGGTGTGTGTGTGCAGTATGTGTGTATGGTGTGTGGAGTGTTGTGTGGTGTGTCTAGTTGTATGTGTGGGTGATGTGCAGTGTGTGTGTGTGTGTGTGTGTGTGTGTGGCCTGTGTGTGTGTGCGTGTGTGTGGTTCATATACACAGGATCAATATCCTGTGCGGAGGAGTGTGGTGGGTGAGGAAGAGCACAGTTTCCAGCATTGCTCTTACCATGGGGTAAACCCCAGGAGAAGCGCAGGATGCAGCTCTGGGAAGAGGGCAGAGACATGAACACCTTTCCTGGTTGCTAGAGAAGAGCCAGCATCTGCAGGGGGAGAACGGCAGTGGGGGGCAGAAGGCCTGGCTGCCTGGATCCATCTAGTGCATGGACGTCTGAGGCACCAGTTTCACTTTAAAAATGCTAGTGTCACTGGGCGCAGTTGCACACGCCTGCAATCCCATAGCTGGGGAGGTGGAGGCAGGAGGATCAAGGGTTCAGAGCCAACCTCAGCAAGGCCCTAAGCAACCCAGCTCGACCCTGTCTCAAAATAAAATAAGAAAAGGGCTGGGGTGTGGCTCAGTGGTTAGGTGCCCCTGGGTTCAATCCCTGGTACCTAAATAAATAAATAGATGCTGGTGTCGACAATGTGCCAGAATCTATACCCCATTCCAGTCTTTGAGTACCAACACCTGACAGGTTGCCTCATTCTGCAGACCTGGGATTAGGTCGCTCACGAGGACAGAGACATAGTGCCTACATGCAGGGTCCAGGTGCTGGCACCTGGCCAGGCCTCCTTGCAGGTCGTCCCATGGTGGAAGGCGAGGCTGTGTGTGGGAACAGGAGGGGGTACTGGCCCTTTGGTCAGGAGGTATGGCCCTCAAAGCCTCATTACCTCTCGAAGGTCCCGCCTCTTGATACTGTTAGACAGGAGCTGAGTTTCAGCGCTGGCCATGGAGGGAACAAGTGTCCCACTCGTCTCAAGGTCGATCTGCAGACTCTAAGGGCTCTGAGGTCCCACAGTCCCCACTGCTTCAGCCTGACCGAGAGGTGCAGAAGGTGGGAGTAGGATCAGAATGCACCACGGTGAACTTGATGTGGTTAATTTTTTATTTTAAAATTTTAGACTAGGGGCTGGGGATGTGGCTCAAGCAGTAACACGCTCGCTTGGCATGCGCGGGGCGCTGGGTTCGATCTTCAGCACCACATAAAAATAAAATAAAGATGTTGTGTCCACCAAAAACTGAAAAATAAATATTAAAAGATTCTCTCTCTCTCTCTCTCTCTCTCTCTCTCTCTCTTTCTCTGTGTCACTCTTTAAAAAAAATTATACTAGTTTCAAGTTTATAGAAAGTTTACAAAGATGTAGAATGCTCCAGGGTCCCTCAGTCCCGTTTCCTGTTGACATCTTACACTTCTGTACTCATACCTTGTCGTTCATTAAGTCCACACTTTGTTCATGGGTCCTCAGTTCTTGTGCTAAGGACCCATGAACAAAGGAGCCCACATTGCATCCGGCCACCATGCTCCTCGGCTCCCTGGGCTGTGGAGATCCTTGGACCTTCCTTGCTCTTGAAGACTTTGATGGCTGAGGGGTTTGGAGCAGGGATTTTGCAGTGTCTCTCAGCTGGGATTTTTCTGAGGCTTTTCTCAGGTGGGACTGGGGTTGTGGGTTTGGGGAGGAAGACCACAGAGGTAGAGTGACAGTACTTCACATCGAGGTAAGGGTTGATCCTGTCAGCTTGACTGACCATTGCTGCTGTTGACCTTGATCACCTGGCCAAGGTAGTGCTTGCCAGGTTCTCCAACCTGTGCTCCTTCATGGGCTGCATATCTAATGGGGGAGATAGAGGTGCCAGTTCTGCAGCCTTCTAGGGCTCTGGACTCACAGGGTGGCCAGATGCCCAGCATCACCAGGAGGGACCCCGTGTCCTCCTGTGCTGGGCTGAGGAACTGCCAAAAAAATCCAGGGGAAATAACCTTCTTGCAAGAATGTGTCTGGCACAGTGAGGAGCGCCCCTGAAGCCCTCCTGTATCTCTGCTTTGGTCACTGCTGATGGACCAGCAGGACCACTCGTCCTGCCTGGCTGGGCCCATGGATCTACCTCCACCCTTAGGAGCAGTGACTTCCAGTATAGCAAAGAGATGCCAAGTGGGAACTGTTGGTAACATTCCCAGTGAAACTCAGAGTGTTTTGGGATTCCGCTTGGGAAACATCTTCCATTCAAGTTTCTACTTGAAGAGTGTGTGTTTGCAAAGAAAACGTGCAAGGAACCATTTCCTTGTGACTGAGTACAAAGCAAGACTATTTTTATCAAACTGTTTTCACACCACGCCCTTACAGCTAAGAGGGCCTAAAATTTGAAGGAGGCGTCTTATGCTACAAACGTCTTCCTGCAGGTGCCTGGGGCAATGGGGACCCCTTCTTGCTAGCCCCAATAACTCGCCCAACATTTTGTGGACAGGAGACCCACTCACCTTTATGTCCACGCTCTTCCATCTGGAGTACTAAGCTACCTTCAAGGGCCAACGTCGGTCCGCCAGCAGGGAAGGTAGGCCGTGGCGCCTCAGGTCTCCCGGGTAATGTGGACATTCTGGCAGGTTTGTGGAAGATCAGTTGCTTCTTTGTTGCTATATTTCATGTTAATTGTATTTTTTCCCCCAAAGTGTGTGGGGGAGGCAAGCAGACTTGAGGTTAGAGGGTTTGAAAAAATAACTGAAAAAAGAAGCCCAACCCTCCCAGCCTCCTGGAGGCTGGGTGTGCACTGGTTAGAGCTGTGAATGCTGGGAGCCCAGGCCTGTGGAAGTACTGAGGATCCTAGAAACCACGGGACTTCACACCAACTCATTTTTTCCCCATGGTGCTGGGGAGTGACCCCAGGGCTTTGTGCATGCGAGGCAAGCTCACAAGCTCATTTTTGACATAGACTTCATTAGGACTGATTCCCATTGAGATGGCTTAACTTTACAGGCTTTGTAATGTAACAAAGTCGCATTGTCATCCTGCAGCCTGTCCGGTGTCACATTTGTTTCCCAGTGTTGTAACCTAAACACTATTTGAAAACCTCCCCCTCCCCCCATGGTTCTGCGGCAGTCATGTGCCTGGGTGCCTCTGCTCCATTGGAGTCTCTTCCAGGAGCAGGCAATTGCTTGTGACAGCTGGAATTTTCCTCAGTCCCGCGGGAGAAAGGATCCAGTATTTTATTGTTATTAACCTCCTGTTATTAAGTTCTCAACACTGTTGTGCAGCTCATCTGAGATTTCTCACTTGTGAATATTAAGTGGTGTTCTTATTGAGGACATATTTTCCTTTTTATGTGCATTATGAAATCCCACATTCTGAGCAGCTGGGGGAGTGAAAGTGGCAGTCGGGGTCCTCAGAGGAGACCAGAGTGTGATCCATACCATCTGCAAGGGTGTGGGTGTCTACAAGATCTGTTGGGCTAAAGGCTGTCTTGTCCCCCAGAGCCCCATGGATAGGGCAGTGGGGACTCCTTTGGGGGTGGTGCAAGTGGAGGGAGCAGAGGGAGACAGTGACGGCCACAGCAAGAACAGGTGTGTGTGTGAAGCTGAAGTGCAGTGACAGGTCAGTCACTGTATGGGCTTTTCCCCTGTGTGCTCTGTGGGCCTTGGGTTCTGCTTCTGAGCCCCTCCTGCAGCCCAAGTAGGGCCACAGTCCTGCCAGCAAGGGGCATGGGCATTCAGGACGGGCATGCAGGAGGGAGCGTGCTTCCAGGCCCCTCCACCTGCCGCAGTGGAAAGCACTTCTCACATTCCGTCGGGACTGGGACAGGAGGACACTGCTAAGCCTCATCCAAAGGAGACCTGGGAAAGACGTGGTAAAGGTCATTCCCATTGCCATATCTTTTTCTATTTTGGTAACAGAAGGAGGTCTTACATTTTTCAGTTGCTAAGCTATAAATCTTATAATCCCCACAAAATCTAAGTCTCTACTGCTCTCTAAGTACAAGGCTGCAGGAGGTATATAGGGCCTGGGTACCAGTGTGCATGCTACCAGGATGGGGCATCAGGGAGCTGGTGCAATTCAGAGTACATCTGCGACTGCTGGTCTGGGTCAGCAGCAGAGCCCCTGCCTTAGGATGACCACTCAGCTGGGTCTGCTTGGGCTGTGGATCCTTCCTCTGGTTAATCTAAGAAACCATGATTGCGAAGCCTTGGAGGGAACAATTGCTATAGGGTCCCAAACACATGGGGTTGTAAGAAGAATTCATTGTGACCTCACTCTGATGTGGATGAATAATATGAGAGAGAGAGAGAGAGAGAGAGAGAGAGAGAGAGAGCCTATCATTTTCTGTTCTCTCTGAGAACACCAGCAACTTGATTTTAAAAAATCAAGCAAAGAGAAAGAGGTATCATTGTAAAACATCAATTGATTGATTGGTCAATTTGTTTGTTCATTTGTTCTCCAAATGTTCGTCACATCTCTTTTCTATAGGCCAGGCTCTGTGCTTGCACAAGGATAACGAGATTAGCACGACAGATGTGGTCCCTGCCATATCCGAGCTCTATCCACTGGGGGAAGCTAGACATTAGTCAAGTAATTGTATAAATCACAGTTTAATTATAGTTGGAATAAGTGTGACAGAGGAAAGCGCCATGAAGATAGAATGGGGAGCTGTGACGTCATTCTGACCACCAGGCTCCCTGAGGAGCATGTTGGGCAAGGTCCCACAACACCTGAGAGCAGCTGGATCCAGGGTGCTGGGGACAGTTTTACCTGGTCATCAGGCACAGTGGCTGAGAGACAGTGCTCCGAGTGTCTGTCTTAGGGTCCTGTGGTTTTGCCTGCATGTGTCCCTAGGGTTGCATGACAATCTACCTGCTTGCCAACACGGCCCTTGGGCATCTCCTGAGTAAGTGGTACGTGGAGTTGTGCTGAGAGAGTGGGCTCTTCTAGACCATCTCATCACCTTGATGCGGAGCCTGTGTCCCTGGAGAGCACCACACACTCAGGAAATAACACTGAGTCCAAGATTCTCTCTAAAAATAAATACTAGCTGATTGCCACCTGCTTCAAAATCATAGTTATAAAGTTAGAGCAGTAAGAACATTTATTTCCATAGCAATTTCTTTTGGAAAATAATCTGAGAAGGTTCTCATCCTATGAAAAGTGGGGCTCTATGAAAAGTGGGGCTGTACTTGAATTTGCCCTAGGAAGGATGCCTGGGGGCTCCAAACGAGGGGCTGGTAGCTGACAGGTGGAGAGCATCTGGGGCTGGGAGGCTACTGGGTCCTCACCTGATGAGAAGCAGAGCCTCTTGGCTACCAGCCCTCTCCCAAAGTGATAGGGGGTCTGCTGCTTTTTCTGGAAGAACCAGAAACATTTTAAAGCACATTCTAATCAACAGATGAGTTGAATTTTCATTTAGAGAACAGCACAGTAGTGGGGAGCGTTTAGAAGTTGGAAGGACTTGAGGTCCTTGCCTGAACTTCTCCCCTCTCATGAGAGAGCTGAGAAAAAATGCTGGGGAGTGGTCCAGAGGTTTCCTTGCAGGCCCAGCCGGCGTCCCTTTTCCACTGTGCACAAAGATTTTGTCACTTCCTTCTAAAAAGCCCCTCTCTTTTCTATTTTTAAGTGAAGTTTAAATCTGACTTTTCTACAGGGAAAAGCACAGCAGATTGACACCTCTGGTGGCGGGTAGAAGACCTCTAAGGAAGTCCCTCCCGAGCTGCTCTGTCCAGCCAGGCCCCGGCAGTGTGTCTCCCTTCCTGGAGGCCTGGGCTGGTCACTGCATGCATGCTGGGGCACTAGGGGCACAGGTACATGCTGGGCCTTGGTGGCCACCTCATTGGCTATGTGGAGAGAGACACTTGCAGAACCAGCAGATGAGTGCATGGAACACAGGCCTGGCATGCTCTGCTGGTCTGGCTGCCCACTTCTGCAGATGCCTCCTGCTCCGTCTCAGTGACACACCTGTGGGAGGTTGGAAAGGGTCACATGCTTAAAATGTGTGTTTTTTGCCTTGACAATAGAAAGACGATCTTGAGTCTAACCCAAGTGTTGGGTGCAGGACAGTTAAGCAGTCAATGCCACCATCCCTGCCTCCTAGGGCCATGGCCAGCGTTCCTTGCCCATCCTTCCCTGCATCCATTTCAGCACAGGGTGACAGGGAGCCAACTGCTGACACCAGGAGCCTCTGCCCACAGCTGGTCTGTGTGTTAGTCCTGGCAGCCATTATCCACCACCAAGTGCAGCCCACGCTTCCTGCCTGCTGTCTCCCATCAACCCTGGCCCTGCGGCACTCTTAAACAGGCTCTGAACATGGTGACCAGACCTGGGCACTGTCCTGCTGGAACCATTAGTGTCTGGGACTGCTCTGGTGGACTGCAGACACGGCCCAGGAGGCCCTGCCCTCCCCAGCCCTCTGCCTGCTGGATGCCCCTGGCCTCTCCCTTTCCTCCTCCTCCGTCTGCATCAGACTCCAGTCCCAGCAGTTCTCCCTGCTCAGCTTCACTTGGGAGACTTCCTGTTCACTTTGCCCTCTGCTTGGAAGGCCTGGGGTTCAACCTGCCTGGCTCTGGCACGTCTGAAGGCACAGTGGGCTGCCTCTAGGATGCACTCGCTCAGACAGAATTTGCTGCTTTTGGTAGCTGTACATCACCACTGAAGTCACGTCGCCTCAGGAGCAAGAGTTGGTCCCTCTCTGCCTCATTTGGTAGGTCGTAAACGCACATGAAGGAGTGTGGGGGCTTGTTTGCTGGTGTGTTCCCAGGCCCAGGGCCATTCTCTACACAAGAGCTGCCCAAGAGCAGACTGCGTGGTGGAAAGGCTAAAGAGCTGGAGGAGATGCTGGCCAAGGCGACCCTGCACACAAATCCCTGTGTCCAGCACCCTCCTGCCACGCTCTCCTTCACTGTCTCACCCCTGGTGGAGTCGTCCTGCTCACTCAGGAGGCCGCGGGGCGAGATGGTGGCTGGGCATCTGTGCAGGCAGTTAGTGTGGCTTTGAGGACTTGGGGACACCCATGGTGTGATGAGGTCTCTGACACGTGCTGTTCCCTCCCTCCTCTCCTGGTGACCATCAGGAGGAGAGTTTTCTTTTTAAAGTTTATGGCCTCAGTGGTTCGATCGCAGTTATAGTGCCCCTAACAGCTGTTACTCCTTGCAACAGTGGATCAGAAATGAAGCTGAGCTCAGGCTTAATGGAAATTGTCCCTTGAAAGGTTTGAATTCAGAGCATTTATTCTCCATTAATTTCAAGCAGACTCTAAATTGAGCAAAACAGTTCCTGTCTTTCCTTTTAGTTGCAGGTTTCAGCTGACAAATGGATGCCAGGGCTGCCCAGCTTGATTGCAGCCATTGAGACATGTCAATTTCAGGAAATGTGCTCATCTCTGCGGCTCACGTCCTTCCAGTTGGAGTCTGGGCTCCGCTGAGCTTGGTCGGTGTGGGAGTGTGGCGTTCATGGCCAAGCCCTCCCTGCTGAGGCAGACGGTGCACCTCAGTTGCTGAGCAGCACTGGGAGAGACCCAGGGATGGCCAGGGAAGGGGTCAAGGGGCTCTGTGTTGAATGGAGGAGGCCATTTGGGCCAAAGAGCCCCACCCTGCACCCTGCTCCCTGCTCCCACCCACAAAGGGCTCTCTCTCTTGGTGCACAGGGTAGTGTTGGGGCCATTGGCAGCAGCAGGACTTCTCCACAGCATGGTCTAGGTGGTCCCTGTCAGGGGTGGGGGCATGAAGCTGTTTCTGTCACACTGTTCAGGAGGGAGCATGCAGCATGCCAGCCAGTGCTTCAGGACCACAGAACACAGCTGGGGCGTTGGGCTCTCTCTGTGCTGTGTGGGGACGTCTAACTGGACACTGGTGTGAGGCTTCCCACGCTGCTGGGGAAGGTCCACAGTGGTGGCTGGCATTCTCCACTGGCGGATTTCCCCCGCTAGCCTGTCCTTCTATCCCCTTCACCTTTGACCCAAGTCCTAACGTCCGTCTTACCAGCTCAGAGGGGTCCAGGCAGAAATGACTCGGTATTTTCTGATCACTCTCAGTGTGTGGCCCCGCTCTTGCCTCCTGATGACATCTTGGAGGATTCCACAGGTTTCTGGTCACTTCTGATCAGGAACAAGGCCTGGCAAATCCACCCTGAACTCCAGTCTCTTCTTCTTCCCTGCCCTATGAGACTTCAGAGACTTACAGCGAGGAAGGTGGGGTTCAGCTTTCATGGCCTCCCCTCCCTTCCGGGGTCTTTGTCTCCCTTGTGTGACCAGGTGGGGAGACCAGCTATGAAAAGGGACACAAGTCTCTCAGGCACCTGGCTGCTGTTAAGGACCTTTGGTGGTGTGGAATGCAGAGGGAAACCAGGACAAAAGGCCACCTGGCCGGCATTTCAGAATGGACCGGCAGCCATCGGGACCAGGACTTGGGCATAGGTCAGGTGGTTGATGGGGAACAAGCCCCTGGGCTGGGCACATTTGAACTGTGAACGTGAACGTCTGAACTGGGCCAAGACTGCAAACCTTGTGGCCGTGCCTCAGTGAGCTCTGCTGTCCGTCACGTCCCAGCCCCCGGGAGCCCAGCGGGCGGCTCCTCCACACCACATGCCTGTGCGGGGAGCTCCTGGAATCTCTTCTGTGCCTGTGTCTCCTTCCCTGTGAAAACCCTGTGCAATCCCAGTTTCTTGGAGCGAGTGCTCGGGCAGACCTGTCTGAACTGGTGTGTCCCCTGCTGCAGTTCCAGTGACCCCAAATCTCTCTCACCTTGCAGCTCCTGAGTTTGAACTGGAGACAGCTGTGGCTGCTGGCACGTGCCCTCTCGCGGCAGACACCCAATGCTGACTTCTGGTCAGTGCCCCCCTGAGCTGCCTGGAGGGCCACACCAGGGCCTCTCCACACCCCTGATGTGGGAGACACTTCAGCTCAGCCTGGTCCCCACCGTCTCACTCTGCCCTGGCAGTCCCTTACACCTTGGGTCCCTTTGCCCACGGGCCTCCCCTTGGCTGGACACCAGCAAGATCACTCAAGCCCGTTCCTGGAGCAGTGTCCACGGGACCTGGGGCAGGCCTTGGGTAGAGGCAGGGGCTCTCCTGACCACCACCCTACTCTGCCATCTTCTCCCCAGTGCTCAAAAGAGCTGGAGGCTGGACTGGCCCTTAGGTGAGCCCACACCTAGACTTATTTGCATTTCCAACCCCAGGCCACGTGTTCTAAGTCCCTTCACCCTGGGGCAGCAGGGACAGAGCTTGAAGTCCCTTCCCCATAATTGTGGCTGCCTCTGTGGAGCTGGGCGGGGAGCTCTGGGCTGGCAGTGGAGGTTGATGGTTTCTGCCCTCCTGTTGTCTGTGGCTCTTGGAGATGGGGGAGGGCTCGGGGGCTTCCTTGCCTCAGTCCTCAGCCTTGGGTTCCGACAGATGTACACTCAGCATGGCGGCATCAACCCCTGGCAGAAACCTGTGTTCTCTCCCCACCCCTTTCTCCCAGTCCTCGCCTCCACCCTGGTCCTGCTCCAGGGCTGCTGTCCACACCTCTGTCCACCACCCTCTTCCCATGGCCCCAGCTGCAAAGCAGACACCTGCTGCCTCCCCTCTGTGTCCTGTGAGGGGATACTCTGTCTGTGACACTCTGTCCTGTGACCCACTCTGTCTCTGTCCCTCTGATTGTCACCAAGATTCATCAGACATTGCCGCTGGCTAGCTACTTTAATGACGGGAAAGGTGTCAGTCTTCCAGCCGTGGAAAGGTGGCGTATCTTGGCAGCTGAAATGGTAGCTTTCAGTGAGACTTTGAGACTACAGATTACTGAAGGATGATTCACTGAGAACCTAGACCTGCTCATTTACTAGTTATGAAACTATTTGATTTTCATTTTTATTGGGATTAATTTTATTCTCCTGTGGATTCTAATTAGAGTTCTCCATTGCTCTTGCTGGTACCATGTTGGGCTCCCTGGGCACAGGACTTAGCCAGGCTGTTGCCAGCCTCCTGTGCCACCCACGGCCCAGGTGTAGGATTGGACTTCTATCCTGTGGCAGGTTGTAAAGGGCCAGCTTTCTGTTCGACCACGTGCTTCAGTGAACTGAACTCCGGTGCCTTCAGAACTACAGGAAGAAGCAGGGCATCGTAGGAAGAGAGAAAACCTCCACTAACTCTCTGAGTTCTTAGAGTGACTGGCTTTTCATCGCTTCTTCTGAAAAATAAAAAAGTCACCATGTCTGTATATTATATAAAGTAGGAATATATTTAAATGATTATAAACCAGATGCATTTGCAAACCTTTCAAGAGCAATAGCTCCATCAAGAAAGTGCTTAAATAAAAAATAAATTATTGCAATTTTCAGGTTGAGAAATAAAGTGTGTCTAATTGCAGTGGCGAACAGGAGCATTGAATGAAGCGTATCTGTCTTCTCCAGGAACTCCACCAAGCAGTCTGTGATGAAGAAATGTAATGAAGAAACAAACACTATTGGTGAGGCTTAAACCGGGCATCCCAGAGTGCCTGCACTCACCAGCAAGCAGTCGGTCACCTGGTGGCCCACCCCTTTGCTCAGGCCAGGCCCAGGCCTAGCTGCACCCCAAGGTGCCTCTTCTCTCGCCCATTCCTCTGACATGCTCCTTGCTTCAGGAGCCCTCCCGACTGGTCCTGGAAGATCTCCTCCCTGCAGCCTGCAGGCACCTCTCCTGCTCTTGCTCTCCTCCCAGTCTGATGTGGCTTCAAGACTCCAGCTAGAAAGGCAGCGGGCAGGGGGTGTGAAGCTGAGGGTGCCGGCAGGTTCTCTGTGGCTGGCGAGGGGAGGCAAACCAGGCCGACCCTAGTGCGTGCGTGTGGAAGTCTGTGCACGGGACACGGGCACACGTGGTACAATGGGGCACCCTGACCATGACAAGACAACCTTCCAGCCTCCCAGGAGAGTGATGTCTAGGCCTAGCGATGGCTGCTGGGGTCAGTACCACTGTCTGGTCCGCTGGACACTCCCCTCCTGCCACAGTGGTGTGCAGAGGTGGAGAGCTGTCAGCGAGACACACTGGTGCCCTCAGGGTCAACGGCCCTGCGGAGCTATCTCGGTCACATGACCCACCTGCCCTGCTTCCCCAGCCTCCTTCCCGAGCGGGCAATCCCACAGTAGCTAAGCCCTTCCTTGGCCTTGGTCTTGCTGCACCTGTCCTGGTCCCAATAGGTGCCCTCATCTCCATCTCTCCCTGTTGTTTCCCTGACATTGTCTCATTCAGTAACGAGAATGGAGAGCTTGGTTTTGCCTCCTGCCTGGGACCCATGTACACTCTTTGGAAATTTGACTGATTTTTTTTTTTCTCAAGAGGTGTTGCGCTCTGTGAGTCACAGAAGTTCCAGGCACCGGCTCTCCCTGTGCTCCGTGGAGAAGTGAGTGACCTCTAATTCTCTCTGCAGACATTTCTGACGTCAGTGAAGGAAGGGATGAGCTCCGTGTGAGTCTGAGCCTGAGTGGGAGGGAGGGTCCTGCAGAACTCAAGGTTCATTGTCCAGCATCAATGAGGAGGCCATTCTAGGCGTCCAGTATTGCTGTCAGCGAGCGAGGGCCGAGTAGAAATGAAGGCCGCCACCCAGACAGTACCACGAACTAGCGCTTCCTTCGTCTTCTCCGCGCCTCTGACATTTCCCACCTGTGGGCCTCAGCAGTGTATGAGCACAGCACAACCTGGAAGGTCCTGATGGGTCTCCACTGGCCTAAGTCAGCCGTGAGGTGCCCAGACGTCAGCGGGAAAGACAGGGGTGACCCTGAGAGCTGAGTGTGGACACACATGCCAGTGTCAGAGGCTCCTCGTGGGAAGAAGGGAGCCAAGGAGTGATTCAGAGAGCGAGAGGAGGGGCATGTTTCGCAAATACTGCCTTTGAAATGAAAATGTGTGTGACTATGACAGAGATAAGGCCACCCCAGAGAGCCAGACCCTCGAGTGCACAGCACCCAGGCTGAGGAAGAGAACTCGCAATTCTCCCTCTGGTCACTCTCTTGTCCTGTTGGAGATCAGCACTGAGTTGAGTTTTGCCACTACCAATGCTTGTGCCTCTTTATTTTCTTTATTGTACACATGCTAGTCCCCAAACCATGTTTTATTTAGCTTTGCAGAAATTCTGGACTTGATGTAACCGCGACCACATGTACGTGTTCTTCTGTGGTTCTCCATCTTGCTTAATGTTGAGTTTGTGAGATTCATCCATGGTGACAAGTGAATGGAAGGAACCATAGTTCATCCATCTTTATTGCTTTATAACATTCTGCTAAATGGAGATGGGATGATAAAGCCATCTATCTGTCAATAGATTATGTTCAGGCTTTTGCTGTTACAAAATGCTTCGATAAATATTCTTGAACTTGTCTCCTGGTGAATTAAAGTGATGGATAACACACACATGCACAGACACACACACACACACACACACACACACACACACACTTCAGGGTGTGGGATGTGCAGATATTTCAGTTTCATGAGATAATGTCCTTTTTTCTGTAAATGGACTGTACTATTTTACACTCCCTCTCAGAATTCAGTTGCTCCTCCTTCCCGCCAGAGCTGCTCCTTTGTTCTGATGCTCCTCACATGGCAGGTGTGAGGTGGCTTCTGCCTGGCTCTGGCCACTCACTTCCACAAGCATTGGAGAGGCTGAGCCTCTTGTCTTAGGGTTACTGGCCACTGAGCTCCACTTCCTTTTTGGGGAAAGGTTTGAGATTTTTATCTGTTTTTAAATTGGGGGCTCTTTACATATTCTGAATACATTTTGTGATTTTTAAAATTGTTTTTAGTTTTTAGTGTTAGTTATACATAGAAGTGGGGCTTATTTTGACATATTCATAAATGCTTGTTATGGGTTAGATACAAGGTATCCCTCAAAGCTGCAAGATAGTTTAGAAATGAACTGATTGGATTATGAGAGCCCAAAACTCACCAATGCATTAATCCACTTGAATGGATTCACTGGGTGGTGACTGTAGGCAGTGGGGAGTGGTTGGAGGAGGTGTGCCGCAGTCTGGCTGGGCACAAATCATGAGCCACTCAAGCAGGAACAAACTTTATTTCCAAACTCCCACAGCACACTCCACACCGGCACCGGCTCCTCCAGGAACACACCACATACCAACCGGAACTCCCTCCCCCGGGCTGCGAGCCCACTCACTCTGGGAACCCCGAGAGAACTCAACAGAAACTCCAAAGTAGCGGGCGCCGGAGGCAGCAAGAGCCATCCTATTACCGGACAGTAAAGGTCTAATATACGTCTGAATACACAACCTGTTTCAATCCAACATCATCTTAATGGCTCGCCTCTCAACCATGCTTCCGGTAAAATGCCAGGGGCCATTCTGACTAGGCTGTGGCTGTCACCAGAGGTGGGTCTCTGGGTGCGTTTTCTTGGGGTTCATACTCTGACCCTAGTGAGAGAGCCCTTTGCTTCCTGTGGCCATGTCCTGAGCTGCTTTCCTCTTCCCCATGAAGTTCTGCCTTGCGTTGGGCCCCCAGCAATGGAGCCTGCTGTCTGTGGGCTGAGACCTTTGAACCGAGCACCAGATAAACTTTTCCTTCTCTAAAATTATTCTTGTCAGGTTTTTTGGCCACAACAGCAAAACACTGCCTAAAACAGTATATGACATGATACATAACTTTTCGTGAATTTGAAACAGCCTAGGCCACACACTTAATAATGCTGTATTAGCAGACATTTCTATTTTAATAAAATCAAATTTGTCTACCATTTCCTTTATGCTGAGCTTCTTTCTCTTGTTTAAGAATTATTTCAAACTTTAAATTTATCAGGATGTTTTCCTAATTTTATTCTAATTATTTGTAGGTTTTTTTCACATTTAAGTCCATAATCATCAGGGTCTGGCTTCTGATAGGGCAGGCAGGAAACAAGCTGTGGAAATGAGCCAGGTGTATTCACGTGGCCTGGCGGAGCATTCTGTCACGTGGACTGGCCACAGTTCATACATTATTGTGTGGGGAGATGTGGATGCTGGTCTCTGGACTCTGTGACTGTTGTGTGGATACTCTGTGGACACTCTATGGTCCCTGGAAATGATTATTCTTCCTTCAGGGCCAGGTGAATAGTGCGGCCACGCCCTGTGCTATTGTGCAGGTGGGCTCTGTGTGCAGGTGTGTGCTGGCATGTGCCTGGGAGTGAGCTCTTGTTCAACTCTGGTGGGTGATGCCAGTGTTTTCCTGGGTGCTGGCCCGGCGCACACCGACTGTCAGAGCGTGGGAACCCCTCCTCCAGGTCCTCGGCAGAGCTTGGTGCCCTCAGGCTCTGCCCTCTGCCGTCTGGTGAGTGCAGTTTGCAGCTTGCCTTTCCAGGCTGGGAATGCCCGTGGGCTCCTCTTCAGAGCTTCACCATTCTTTGAATATCTTTCCTTCACTACCGGTCTGCCCCATCTTCTCTGCTGCATTGCTCACCTCTCTTGGTTCCACGGATGCTCTGTGGACTCTGTGGACACTCTGTGGACACTCTGTGGTCTCTGTGGACTCTTTATGGATGTTTTGTAGACATGCTATGGTCTCTCTGAACTCTCTATGGATGTTCTGTGGACACTATGATCTCTGTGGACACTCTGTGGACACTCTGGATGCTCTGTGGACTCTGCAGACACTTTATGGTCTATGTGGACTCTCTGTGGATGTTCTGTGGAAGCTGTGGACACTCTATGGTCTCTGTAGAGACTCTGTGGACTCTGTGGAAATTCTGTGGACTCTATGGATGTTATGTGGATGCTCTGTGGATACTCTGTGGTCCCTGGAAATGATGTGGACTCTCTGTGGATGCTCTGTGGATGTCCTGTGGACTCTCTGAGGACGTTCTGTAGACACTCTGTGAATGTACTGTGGACATCCTGGACTCTGTAGATACTCTGTGGACATGCTGTGGTCCCTGGAAATGCTGTAGATGTTCTGTGGATGTACTGTGGACACTCTGGACTCTGTGAATGTTCTGTGGATACTCTGTGGACACTCTATGGTCCCTGGAAATGATTTGAACTCTCTGTGGATGCTCTGTGGAGGCTCTGTGGATACTCTGGGCACTCTGTGGATGTTCTGTGGACATTATGGTCTCTGTGGATGCTCTGTGGACACGCTATGGTCCCTGGAAACGATGTGGACTCTCTGTGGATGTTCTGTGGACCCCCTGTGGATGTACTGTGGACACTCTGGACTCTGTGAATGCTCTGTGGACACTGTGGATGCTTTCCCAACCTGGCTTCTGCTGTTGGAAACAGCCTACTTCCTTCCCTGCTCTGTAGGGCCAGTCCCTGCTGGCCCAGCATCTGCCGGGGTCATCTCTGTCAGCTCTGTTCTGGGCACTCCATTCTGCTCCTGTGGGCTGTGCCTCCAGTGTGGGTGCAGTTGTTTAACTAGTTCAATTCGTGACCACTCTGGGTGGCAGGCAGAACAGCAACCTAGACTGTTTCCCCGTCGACTGCCTTTCATGTTCTGGGTCCCTGGGCTTCTCACTTAAATTTTACAGTAAACTTGTAAGTTTAAGAGCAATTTTGTAATTTTGAATAAATTTGTGAAAAGCTGACATTTTACAATATTAAGTCTTCATAACCCAATCAATATGACTAATTTCTGTGTTTATTCAGGATTTCCTTAGTTTCTCTTAATTTTTTTTTTTCTTTTTCTGCAGAGAGATTGTGTGTGTTGTTTGATTCCTTCCTGGGTACTTGATATATTGGATGATATGGTGAACGGTGCATTTATAAAGCGTATTTTAAAATTTTGATGGGGTAAATTGACACAGTTGATTTTCATACAATTAATTTGCATGCAGAAACTTTTGAAAACTCTTCTGTGAACTTCAGTGATTGGTTTTCATGTTCTCGTGTATTTTATTCACATATAAGTATGTCAACCAAGAAAAATAGCATCTTACAGTTTAGTTATTGTCACAAATTTTATGAAATCGGGAAACTTGTTAGGTGAGGGCAGCTCCCCTCCAGTTTGCTGAGGTTCACTTTCTGCCACAGTCCCACAGGCTGCCCCTGTTCTCTGAGGTAGTCAGCCTGTGGATCGTGTGTCCTCCACCCAGGACTCTTGCTGACTTGCCACGTCTGCAGTGGACTTCTGGAGTGCCCGCTGTACTCCCCAGTGTCCTTGGTGACGAGCTGCTCCACTCATCCTGATCGGCCATTCGCAGATGGACTCTTGGTTCTGCGATTTCACCTTCACAAATTGTTTCCTGCTGTCATTTCTAAGAGCACTCAGTTAATGCTTGTTTAAATTTGATGATGTTCACATTCTTCCTTTTCACACATCCACCTTCAATCTCAGAAACTCCTCTGGAATCTTCTTTGCCCTCACGTGTCCATCAGAAGTCCACTTGCGAAGACCTGCTGCCCACGAGTCCCAGCTGTGGTCTAAGGTATTGTTGTCTGCGCTGCTTCCCGTGGCTTCCTTGTTTCTGTGTGCTCTCTGGACCGAGCCCTGTTCTCTCAGCACCTTGGAGACATCACTCCAGCATTCTGGCCGCCATTGCTGCACTTGGGAAGGAGTGCAAGGGTTATCCCATTGGCCACCATTTCCCTTTCTTTTTAACTGCTTCTGAGACCTCTTTTGACTTACTGCTCTGGTTGCCCATGCTGTGCCATGATGCAGACCTCCTTCTGTTTATTCCTGGCACCCACCGTCCGTGACTGAGGATTGGGTCTCCATGTGCGTGGAGGCTGTCGGACATACATCTTCAGCGCTGCCTCTCCCCAGCCCCTGCCTTCCTTCCTGGATGGGTGATGGCTCTCTCACTCTGTGTCAGGCTTTCATTTTTTCCACGTATTTCTATGTTCTACTCTTGATGATTTCTTTAGATCTAGCTTCCCAACCACCCTTTCTCTCTGGGATTGGTTTAATCTGCTGTCTATGGCAGTTCATTTTAATGTCTATATTTCATTTTTAAGATTTTTGCAGGGTTCATTTTAAAATCAGCATATTGTCTCTTAATCTTTGTCTGATTTGTGCCTTCCTTTTATTTGTTCAGACTACATACAGTTACTTTGTATTTTGGATGTAACATTCTAATAGCTGAAGGTTTTTGAATCTGGGTCTGTGGTTTGCTGCTTCTGGTTCCCTGTCCTGTTCACTTACTGATTTGTTTCCTTATACTTAGGACAGTTTGGGAAGGAGTTTGGATGTGCTCCTGCCAGGACCCCGATGGCTTCCTCCCATCTCGACCCTGAGCTCTTCTGCATCCTGCGGGTAGAGGGTGGCTCCCAGCCTGTGTGGGACTCGGGATTCCCTGTTATCTTCGTTTGGAAGATAACTTTTCTTCCTGTGAGCTCAGCTTGCTCTCCCCTGACTGCCTCTTACTTTGGGAGCAGCTATTCCACAATGAGTGGTCCCCACCCAGGGCCCTGGATGAAGGAATCACTTCCTCATTGCAGCCTTGACCGTGCGCTGCACAGAGACTGGCCATGTTTCAGACAAAGTGAGGTAAAGATCCTCCTGAGTGCAGTGGGCCAGAGCAGCGCGAGTCCTGATATGGCTTGGATGTGAGGTGATCCCCAAAAGCTCATGTGTGGGACCATGCAAGAAGGTTTGAAGGAGGGTTGTGAGAACCTTAACCCAATCAGAGAGTTAATCCTCCGATGGAGATCAACTGATGGGTGGCTGAAGGCAGGTGGGGTGTGGCTGGGGAGGTGGGCATCGGGGTGTGCCTTTGGGGTATGTATTTGTATCTGGTGAGTGGAGTCTCTGTCTGCTTTCCGATCATCATGTGAGCTGCTCCCTCCACCACACTCTTCCTCCATGATGTCCTGCCTCACCTTGAGCCCTGAGGAATGGAGCTGGCTGTCTATGGGCTGAGACTTCTGAAACTGTGAGCCCCCAAATAAACTTTCCCTCCTATAATTGTTCTTGTCAGGTCTTTCAGTCACAGAGGTGGAAAGGATGACTCAAACAATCTGGTTCTACCTGGCTGTGATAGACCACTTCCAGCCCACTTCTGCTCAATGGAAACGAAGAACTCAAACTCCATTTGAGTATGGAGAAGGATTGCGTGAGGGAAGGGGGTATTCTGAGGGATGGAACCAGACAGATTTAGAAATGAAGCTGAAGTGGCAATTCTGTTTAGATGTCTAGGTGAGAACTCACAGGAGGGCGATTCCCTTCATCCAGGCTGGTACTGGTTTTGATGCTGCAAACATTACGCCTTTGGCTCCGTCGAGGGGTTAGAAGGAGACATCGTCTGCATCAGAGGTTGGACTGGCACATGCATCCCCTGGCTCCGCCTCCATCCTGCAGCTGGCAGATGGCTGCAGCCTCAGCCGGGAGGGCAGATCAGTCACCTGCTGAATGGCTTTGGCAGGGAACATCAGCACTGTCATATCCCCAAACTGTCACACCGGAAGGATATGCCGTGTCAGGAAACAGACTCTGCTGCAGAGGGAGGGCGGTGGTGAAGCCTCCATGGACAGGAGTCGAGCGTCACAGAGAGGAGATGGCCCCAGGGGAGGCATTGCACAACAGCCCAACGTCCTTCAACCCCACTGGTTCGGGGGGCCTTTGGGAGGATTCAGGAGCAGGGAGAGCCTCGTGTCAGCGCTATCACACAGGCCTCTGAAGAGGACCCGCCGCCCCTCAGACTCCATTCCACACGACCCGCCACCGCGAGGCGGCATGGTCTGTAGCTCCATTGCCTCAAAATGCCATTCTCCCGTGTCCAGTCTGTCCTTTGTATAACTGTTCAGAGTCATCTTCTTGAAGTTCAGGTTGGGTGATGTCCAAGATCCTCAAATCTCTCAGAGATCTCTTAAACACTTTCTAAAACCATTTCTTTTCTTTGTTTTTAAGTATCTTGACTGAGGTGTATTTTGAGTACTGTGAATTTTACCTTTTCAAATGAACAATTCAATGAGTCTTTGTAATTGAACGGGGTTGTGCAACCCCTGTACCTAAGTCGGGTTCCTGTGCACACTGGGTGCCCGAGGCTGCACTCACCTCTTTCTTTCTTTCTATCTCTGTGTTTTTGGAGTATTTCTTACAGGTTGGACCACGCGCTGGGCAGATTCTCCTGTCTGGCTTTCTCCCTGTCCACTGTGTCCTGGGCCCGCCCATGTTACCTCAAGTGTGTGCGGCTCTTCTCTTTATGGCTGGGTAGTATCCACCAGTCTCCCCACTCACCGGTTGGTGAACTCAGGTTCTTGCTGATTTAGAGGTATCATGAATAACACACCAAAGAATTGTGCAAATGCTTGTGTGCAGAAGCATATTTTCACTTTCTTTGTGTGGATATCTAAGGGTGGGACGGCCGGGTCTTCTGGTAAATTTGCATTTCACTTTTTAAGAACTGGACAAACTGTTCCACAGCAGCCGCCATTTTGCTTTCCTAACACCTCCCTTCCCACACCCCCAGGGATCATTGTTCTGCTTCCTATTACTATAATTCTAGAACTTTCTGGAAATGGAATCACAGAGTACACTTCTTGGCTTGCCTGCCTTCACAGAGCTCACTTACCTTGAGATTCACTCACACGGCTGCATGTGTCGATGGTCCCTCACTCTGTGTCACCCTGAGTAGTGTTCCTATGTACCACTGGGTGTTTATCCACTTGCCTCTGGGTGGAAATCCCCCACCTAGGCTTTGGCTGTTACATACAGGCTGCTGTGAGCATCACGCACAAGTCTTTGCAGGGTCTCCTGCTGTTCACACTCAAGCAAATGCCTCCTGGTGGGATTGCAAGGGCAGATGTTAAGTGCTTGCTTAAATGTGGGGAAGCTGTCAAAAAGGCCACTGCACAGTGTGACAGGCAGGGAGCCCCAGTTCCCCATACCCTCAACAGCCCTGGTTCAGGTGGTCGCAGTGACTCTGCAGGGGCAGCAGGCTATGGGTCAACTTGTCCTTTCCTAATGACTGACGCTATCAAGGACACTTTTTCTGTGATTACTTGATGTCCATATGCCTTCTTTGGTGAAGAATCTTTGATGAAGTATTTTCTTCTAAAAGTTTTAGCTTTTAGGTTCCACACTTATGTCTATGCAACATTTTTAGCTAAATTTCATGCATGGTGTGAAATAACATCTAACTTTCCTTTTCATATAGAAAATTGGTTGTTTTAGGACCATGTGTTGGAGACTATTCTTTCCCCACTGACTGTCAGAGGCAGTGTCTATGTTTATTTCTATTCTGTCCGTTTGACATATCTGTCTATTTGGAAACTATACACTTTTTGTGGTTAGACTTTAAGTTAATTAGCGTTATCTTCCAATGTTGCTCTTCTTTTTCAACATTGTTGTGCATTATTATGGTCTTTTTGATTCTGCATGCATTTTAGGACCTGATCATCAGTTTCAACAGCAAGCCTTGATGAGGCTTTACTTGGTGTAGCATCAGATCCCCAAGACAACTGGGGAGAAGCTGACTTGTTCACAGGATTTGTTTTGGAGTATTTCCTACAGGTTGGACCAGCGCTGGGCAGATTCCTCTGTCTGCTCCTCCCTGCCCACTATGTCCTGAGCCCGTCCTTGTTATCTCATAAGTGTGTGCGGCTCTTCTCTTTATGGCTGGGTAGCATCCACGGTCTTCCCATTCACGGGTTGGTGAACTCAGGTTCTTGCTGATTCAGGGCTTTGAGCACAGTGTCTGTCTCCATTTAAGTCTAATTTCTCTTTGCAGCATTTGATAGTTTGGTTCACTCACATCTTTGGTTGGATTTCTCTTTTTCATGTTTTTGCGCTGTCTTAAGTGGCATTGCTTTAGGTCTCCAATGTTTGCTGGGACATAGAAATAGCTTCCTGAACACCGACACTGCACCTGTCCTGATCAGTCCTGGTGGCCTCGGGGTTTCATGGCACTGCTGCCACCGGCAGTCCTGCCTTCGGAGGGTCGAGTCACTTCACTTTGCAGCCTCACGTCTTCTCTTTCTCTCTCTAGCCTGGGTGCCCTGGTGGAGGTCCAGGGCGAGGCTGAGCACAGAGGGTGGGTGTCCATCCCCGTGTTGCTCCTGTCTCAGGGAAAACCCTTCGCTCCTTCACTGGGAAGTGTGGTGTCAGGGCTGGGCCTCTTCAGGGTGAGGATCTGAACTTTCTTCCTGTTTGCTGAGGGTTGTTACGGGAGCACATACTGGATTTTGTAGATGCTTTATCCATTCAGTTGAGATGATCATATAGCTATTGATCTTTTTTTACTTTGTTAGTAAGGTAAATGACGCTGATTGATTTTCGAATGTTGGATGAGCCCTGCGTTTCTGAAATAGGCCAGATGTAGTTGTGATCTGATATTCTTTCAATAAAAGAAAATCTAAGGCAGAGAAATATGGGCCCATTTCACACAGGAAAGTAAAGCTAAGGGCAACAGCTCATGACTCATAGAAACAACTGGAGCACACAGTAGGGCAACATCTTCAAACCACTGACAGAAAGAGCATCAACCTGCAGTTCTGTGCCCAGAGTGTCCTTCGAACCAAAGGCAGGATCAAGACCTCTGCAGAAACGCTGGGGCTGAAGAGGTTTATGTGAGGGGTGGGAGAGAGGAGCGACCCGGGGAGACACCCTCATACAATCGTGGTTTTGACAAAATAAAATGAAATTACATTTTAAAAAATCTATGTATTTGGAAACAAAATAACATACTTTAAAATGACCTGTGGGTCAAAGGAGAAGCCAAGGGGGAAATGAGAAAGGAGTTTGAGCAGAAGCGAAAGCACCTGGTCCCAGGCGTGGGTCCAGCTAAAGCAGGAGCTGGAGTGGGAGGTAGAGCACCGGGGACCTCCTCAGGGAGGAAGGGGCCTCCAATCTAGGACCACAGAAATGAAACCTGAAGCCAGCAGGAGGACGGGAATCATAAAGATGAAAACAGGACACAGAGCGAATAAGACAAAAGCCAGTTCTTCCAGAAGAGAGCCTAGTTGATGAACTAATCCAGAAACCAAGAGGCACAATGGCCAACATCGGAATGAGACTCAGCAAGTATCCCAAGGACGGCAGGAGGACGCTGTGGGCAGCCTCAGCCTGCACCTTCAGAACCACTGGGGACACGGGCAAGTTCCTGAAGTGTGGAAGAGCTCCCGACACCGCTCCGAAGGCCGACAACCTCCACAGCCCGAATCCGTGCAGATCCTGAAACCTCTGCACGTGAGCCCACACACACCCCAGACACTCTAGAGCCAGTGGCTCACTAGTGAATCATCCAAACAGTCGAGGAAGATGTGAATCAAGTCACCACGAACACGTTCATGAGCTGGAGAGAGCTGGACTCCAATGTCATCTTTGAAGCCAGCATCGTCCTGATTTTGCACGCTTCACCAGAGCCAAACACTGCAGCCCACGTCCCCCATAAAGCAGATAAGCAAAAATGTGGGGGCAAAATGTCAGTGAGTTACCCCACAGGGCTTCTCCCTCCAACCCCGCTGTGCCCTGGGATGTTTAGCTTCGTTGACCACAGGCCAGTTTAGCAGACTGCAGGGCTCTGAGCCGCTGCTCCCTGCTGCCCCGACCATCCTCTGCTCCCTCACACTCGGCAGGCTGGGCTGTGCCTCTTGATGCTGACCCTCCCCTCCGGATCTCGTGGTTTCTGTTGCTGTGTCTGGGGTTCCTCCTCCTCCTCCGCACCCTCCGCCTGTCCATGCAGCCTGGACACAGGAGTGTTTGGCTTTAGAATCTGTTCTATTCTTTACTTTGCATCTTTCACATCCCTGAGTGGCGCTGGAGCCCCTGGGACGCATCGGGGTGACTTTTGGAGTCCTGTCTGCTGATGCCGATGCCTCATGGGACCCGTGCTGGTTTTGAGAGTCACCGTGTCCCCTTCTTTTGGGCAGGGCTCCCGCTTATCCATCTGCTGGTCTTTGATTGGATGCAGGCGTTGAGTGTAGGTGCTGGGTATTTTTATGTTCCCTTATGTATTACTGATTTTTTTTTTCTGGGGAACAGATAATAGGGAGACCATTTGATTCCTTCAGTCTTGCCTCTGACTTGTGAGGTGGGCGTGGAGCAGTACCCTCTGGCACTCATCATGCCACCCTTGAGACGAGACCTTCCTGAGCACCTCCCCAGTGCCCCTGAATTAGGAGGTTTCCCAGTCTGGACGGGGAGGGCAAGCACCATTTGTGACCCCATGTGAAGCTGTTTCTATCTTCTTGGAGAGTTTTTCCTGTGACCTCATGGGGGCCCCGTGGACTCCCCTAATGTGCTGAATAATCCTGGAATCTTGGGCAGAGCGTCGGGTTCCCCCCTGTGCCTGTTGGTGCCCTGCTTCCAACCCTAGCCGCCTTGGCTCCCCAGAGCCCCTCTGTCTCCATGACTCAGGCTCCACCAGGCCCCGCGCCACCTGGGTCCCTGTCCCCATGTCCTGGCTGGGAGCTTTCACGGCAGCAGGGGTAATCTCAGGGAGACTCACCTTGCCGATAAAGCCGGCCTCTCAGACCCTGGTCTTCCTCGCCCGATGTCTGGTGCCTTGGAAACAGCCCCTCTGGTTTGTCTGGTCTCCTCTTAGTCTCAGCTGGCACCAGGAATCCTGTCCCTGTCACAACTCCTGGTGGTAGCAGACCTCCCCTCTCCGGACTCCTTACTTAGCCTGACTCCAAGGCCCTCTGTGGTCTGGCTCACTGGGCTTTCCAGTGACTTGACTTCTCATCATCTGCTGCCTTTCTGCTTCTGAGCTTTTGTGCACATTGAATTTCCTTCCCAATATCTTCTGGGAACCAGTTAGTGATGCTTCATGGCCCATGTCAACATCTCCATCACAGTCAAAGCTTTCCCATGCAGCAAGTACCTACCATGGGTCAGACATGTCCAGGTGCTTGAGATACACATGGTGACCCTTCCCTCCATGTCTCTGACTCCTGGAACTGGCTTAGTTGACAGTGATTGTAACACAGTGTAGGGATCCTGGATTGGTTAATAGGTGATGGTAACACAGTGTAGGGATCCTGGTCTAGTTAATAGGCAACTGTAACACAGTGTGGGGATCCTGGTAAAGTCAATAGGTAACAGTGACATCGTATAGGAATCCTGGTTTTGTTAATAAGTGATGGTAACACAGTGGGGATACTGATCTAGTTAACAGACAACCATAACACAGTGTGGGGATTCTGATAAAGTTAATAGGTTATAGTAACACAGTGTAGGGATCCTGGTCTAGTTATAGGCAACTGTAACACAGAGTGGGGATCCTGGTCTGGTTAACAGGTAACTGTAACACAGTGTGGGGATCCTGGTCTGGTTAATAGATGATGATAACACAGTGTAGGGATCCTGGATTAGTTAATAGGTGGAGGTAACACAGTGTAGGGATCCTGGTCTAGTTAACAGGCAACTGTAACCGTGTGGGGATCCTAGTCTGGTTAATAGGTCATGGTAACACAATGGGGATCTGGGTCTAGTTAAGACGAGACTGTGACACATTGTGGGAGGCACACACTAAGTCTAGTGCCAGTGGTCGTGGCAGCAATGATCGGGCAGCCACACTGTGCTGATTTAGGTCATGGATCAGGCACTTTCCATGGTGAGATGTGAAGGGCAAGTAGATGTCACGAGAATTAGGGATCCGGGAACTCTGGCACAGAGCAATGTGGCCACATGCCAGGAGCTGGCTGGTCCTGAGGATCAGGTGTGAGCAGGAAGGGGAGTCCTCCAGCTCCTGTGAACCCACTGGTCTTGGGCAGCATGGGGGGCCCCGTGGTTTCAGTCCAGGGCTGATGTGGTCCAACCTGCATGTGCAGAACTTCCTCCAACCTTGGTGTGGTTGGGGGGTGACACTGTGGGGCCTGGTCGTGTGGGAGACCACGGAAGCAGGAGTGGGTCTGTGGCAATGGCTAGAGAAGGGCCTGCACAGTGCCACTGTGAGGAGGCTTTGTGGGGCTGGAGGGGAAGCAGCCCTCCAGGATGATGCCCAGGATCTGGAGGGCCAAGGGTGGACTCTGGGCCTGCCTTGGACACAGGGAGCCGGGAGGCGGCTTTGGAGATAAACTGCGGCTTTGCCGTCTCGGCCGGCCATGACCTCCCTCCCTTTCTGTCGTTGCTCACTTCCTTGGTTTCCACCAGTTTCCACTTCACCCTAGTCATCTCACCTGGCTCGGTTTTGGGGTTGGGTTACTCACCTGCCTCTGTTGGATCCTGTGTGTCCTTCCTGCATTCCAGGGTGACTGCCGTCCCCAGAACAATGCCTTGTGCACAGTGAATGATTAATAAATTCCAGAGGCTCAAATTAACAAAGGGCTGGCTTTAGTGCGATGTGCTATATTCATGATTGAATGCTCTTCTGTCGTGAGAGGCAGCACTGTGGTGTCCTTTGCTATATTCTTGAGGACTTTGTGGCATGCAATTTTAATTTTGAGATCTAAATAGATGTGTCAATGGCACAGGGTCAGACAAGAAATCCTCAGCTTGACTTCTTTCTCCACTGTCATAACATTTACGATCCTGTGGAGCCATAAATATCTCCCTCAGTAAAGAAAGCGGCCAAGGAGCAGAGCGTGTGGTGTAGCAATGCTGTGGCCCAACATGCACAGCCCAGCCAGCTTCCCTTCAGCCTGATGCTAACCAGAACCGGAGAGCAAGAGGCAGGTCTGCTGTGCACAGTGGAGCTGTGTCCTCCACAGGCATGCAGCCCGGCCCAGCTGCCCTGCAGACGCTCGGCTGAGCGCTGACTGGAATCTCAATCTGGGGCCGGGCTGGGAGGCGGTTTCATTAGCCAGGAATGTGCCTGCAGTTTATTGCTCTTGATAGAAGCAGTGCCCAGTGAGACACCTGTTGATCTGCCTGTCAGAACATCAGAGTGGAAATGCCAGCACCGGAGGAGAGTCCTCAGCAAGGCCATGAACGGCCCTGGAAAATCAATGCCTCACACACACAGGTGTGTCTGGAGGGGCTGCTTTTAGCAGGAGAGACGTGGGCTCTGGCCCAAACTTCAGATCTCAGAAGCAACATTTCTTTTTAAATAACTGGATCTAAAACACAGTGTGACTTAAAAAACTACAAATAAAACCATTTGCTTCTTGTTGTGCCAGCTCCTGGGGCACTTGCAGGTCCAAGCCTTACCCCAGGGACAGAGCTTCCCAGGTTCCCTCGCAGGCCCTCCCCAGACTCCCCTACCATGCTGTTGGATGCCACCCAGGCAAGACTGGTGTACGCTCAGCAGGCGTGGTGGCCCTTGTCTCAAAATTAAAAAAAAAAAATATTAAAAAGGTGGATAGGGACATAGCTCAGTGGTAAAGTGCCTCTGGGTTCAATCCCTGCTACCAAAAAAAAAAAAAAGAAAGGAAAAAAAAAAAAAAGACCTTCATACTCCTGACAGTGCTGTTTGCAGCCTGCTGTAGTTTGAAGCCTACATGTACTAAGGCTTGGTCCCCATTGGGAGGTAGCCAGGGCCATTGGGAGGTAGCAGGACCTCTGAGAGGTGGGGCCTGGTGGGAGGACTTTGGTTTCTGGGGACATGGCCTTGAAAGGGACCTGGGGCCTGGTCCCCTCTTCCTGGCATGAAGTGCCCCCACTCCCACACCATGCTGTGCCACCTCGCTGTGGGCCCAGAGCCCTGACCTGGGAGGGGCCTCTGAAACGGAGCTCAGCAGACCTTTCTCTACTCGTGGTAGTGCCAGAAAGCTGACCACTGCCCAAACTGGAGGGAAGCCGAATGTTTCCCTGATCTGCAGAACGACCCCTGCCCCCATCTTTGATCCCCATAACTTAACCGACAACAGACATCAAGACACTGTGAGATTTTTGGCAGAGGGAGAAGTTACCCTCTAAGACTCATGTTGACTTTATTTCTGCTCCCCCCTGCCTCTCCACTGTGGGCTCCCCTTGGTTACTTCTTCCTCCTCCGAGTGTCTCCTCTCCGGTTCTGGAAGACTTCCTTCGTTAAACACAGTGAGCCATCTGCAGTTGCATACTGGGCCTGGGGCTGGCTGCTGCCTTGACCCTCTCATCACACCCTCTGGGGTGAGTCTCTGCCCTGGGGGGACCTTCTCTCTCTGGAACCGTGGAACTCCAGCACCTTCCGGAAGCTCTCTTGGGCACTAGAATCTTTACCCCAAGTGGTTTAGATTGTGTGATGCTCAAGAAAATCTGCTTTGTTTGTCCGATTGCCAGTGGACGTCCCCAGCTCTCCTAACCAGTGGCCTGTCTGCCACATACTTTGAAAAGCCACGCCTGTCAGGCTTGAGAGTCTCCCACATCGTGAGCTCCTGATCTGGGTCCTGGGCTGCCTGCTCTTTGCAGCGTGGTGTGTGCTGTGGAGCCGTCCAGGTCTCAGCCTGCACAGCTGCTCCTCTGGAAAGCCGCCCAGCCAGGCAGCCCTGTTCTCTCCACCTTGCTCGACTTTTCTCACAGCATCATGCTTGGGACTCTCCTGCCTTTCATGGGATTTTGTATTTATCACTGATCATCCTTCTGCTCTCCGAAGATAAGCTCCAGGCTTCATCCCAGTATCACAACAGTGCTTGCATATGGCGGCCACCAAACGATGACGTGTTCCATGAATGAGTTCGAATGGCTTTAACTACTGTGCTTTTAGAACATACACACACACACACAGAAACACACACACACGTGCACACACATTTGTGCATATGTATGTGTATTTATTTTCAGGGCTGGGTTTGAACCCAAGACCTCGTATATGCTACAGAGCTCAGCTCTACCACTGAGCTACACTCCAACCAGAATAGGTCCTTAATATCTTTATGGTTGAATATCTCAGAGTATTGAAAATCTATTCTATTCTCCCTGAGCTATGAAAGGAGGGAGCTGGATGTCAAAAGCCTGGGTCTCCACGCTCCACCCTCTGCTTCCTTGCTGGGCACCAGTGCCCTCAGCCCTGGTGCCCTCGGCCCTGGCTGGGTGTGCCCACCACCCTGGCCCCTGCTCTCGGTCTCCAGCACACAGGTCCTTCCTGCCTCTGAGCTCGATGGTCTCCTTTCTGCGCTCTTTTCTTTCTTTAAACTTGAAGGACCTACTGACACAGGGTGGCAGCTGCTCTCCTTCACTGGGAAATGAGTAAGGCCATCCTGCCACCACCTCCACCTGGGCTCAGGCTGGGACTCTGCCCGGGTTCCGAGTCCCTGCTGCACCTGTGCCCTGGGCCACTCTCTTTTATTTATTTATTTATTTATTATTTATTTATTTATTTTGAGAGAGAGAGAGAGAGGGAGAGAGAGAGAGAATTTTAATATTTATTTTTTAGTTTTCGGCGGACACAACATCTTTGTTTGTATGTGGTGCTGAGGATTGAATCCCGGCCGCATGCATGCCAGGCGAGCACGCTACCGCTTGAGCCACATCCCCAGCCCTCCGGGCCACTCTCTTGCCCTTTGTTCTCCTCCTGCCCTGGTTTTCTTTACAGATTTACCATTCAGACTTGCATCTGGTCAACAGAGGTCAGTCGGGCCTGCTCTGAAGGCCATTTCAGTGGAACGACGGGTGTTCACTTGGGTCTGGTGTCTTTTGCTCAAAATGATGTTTTTGAGACTTATCTCTGCTGAGTGCAGCTGTAGTTTGTCCATTTTTATCGTGAGACAGTAGAATATTGTGGAAGGACACACAGTCGCAGGGTTTGTGATAGACACCGCGGCTTGCAGGTGGGGGAATTGCCAATAGCGCTACTCGCGTCCTGCGGTGCATCTGGGTTGGACGTGCAGGTGCGCCTTCTTCAGAGCACACGTCTCTGTATGTCTGCCGGCTCACGGGGCACGGGCCTCTCTGCCTCACTCAGGTCCACAGAGTTCTGTTGGGCAGCTCGGGCCATCTGTGTTTCCTCAGTGATGACCGAGAGCCAGCTGCTCTGCATCCTGACTCGCGCTGGGCATTGTGGTATTCTTAGTTTTGATCACACTATTGGTCTGTAGTGAGCCGATCCCTGGTGCCCAGTGAGGTGGCCCCACTTGTCCAGTGATGGTGGTCACTCCCTGGTGTGAGTGCCTGCTTGGGTCCTATGCATTTTTTAGGACTTTCCTTGGTGACTCACAGGAACCCTCTGCACACACACTATCCTCCCTCCAGTCACCGTAGGCACTGCCAGAGTCTCTTCTCAGATTGCCTTTTCTCTTAATTAGTAGTGATTTTAGATGCAATAGCTGCTGTTGATTTCAGTAGCATCAGGTTCATCAGTGTTTCTCGTTATGGTGAGATTTTTAAGTCTGTGTATGAAATCTTCTCCTACCCAAATGCTTGAAAATATTTCCTGTAATTCTAATAATTTATTGCTCTTCTTTTTGTATTCACGTCTCAAATTCCCAGAGACTGAGGTCTGGGTGTTGTAGGGGGGTGCTGGTCCAGCCTAGGCTGCTCCACATAGGTACCCCATTGCCCTAGCACAAGCTGTGTAAGAGCCAAGTCAGCTGGGTGTGGTGGCCATGCCTGTCATCCCAGTGGCCTGGAGGCTAAGACAGGAGGATGGTAAGTTCAAGGCCAGCCTCAGCAACTTGGGAAGGCCCTGACTCAATACAGAAATAAAAAGGTCCAGGGATGTAGTTCAGTGGTAGAGCACCCCTGGAATAAATCCCCCACCACACACACGAGGCAGCCTCAGGCCCCTGCACTGTGTTGTAATTCAAGGGTTCATAACCCATGGGTCTGTTGGGCTCTTTATTCTACAACCCCAGGCTCCCTGGACCATGATTGCTTACTAATAAGACTTCCAACCTGGGAAGCCTTCAGCTCTTTCTTCATGTCCTTGAGTCTCAGCCGTGGACTCTGCCTCCTACCTGCCCTCTGTATCAGCGTGTGACTCCTCAGGTTGAGGTTTGGATGGGCATGCACTGCGTCAGTAGAGACGTCTGGGGAGAATTCTCACCTTCACGTTTCCGTTGATTTAAGGCTTACTCATATTCCTCCACCAGCGTCTCATAAATATTTTGTTGTTTATTTGAAGTCAATGGACCTGACTATTTTTGATGTTATAAATATTATTTTGAAGTATTTGTGTTCTATATTTATATGATGGAGATAGAGAAATTCTTTTAATCCTGACACATTGACCTTGAGTATCCTGAGTCCCCCTTTCATCCTGGGCTTCTTCAGTGGAATGTTCTGTATCCCATACACGTAATCACATTTCCTCCAGACCGTCTTCTCCACTGTTCACCATCTAGACTCCGTTCGTCTCTTTCCCCCGCACGCTGCCTGGCTGAACTCTGCGTGTTCCTCAGGTTGGAGCCTGTTTTTCACTTCCGTGGAATAATGTCCTGACCCCCAGGTGTCAATCATTCTTCTCACCGTTCCCTCCTTGATCCTTTTCTTTAATGTTAAACATGAGGCTGGGGTATTTGCGGGGGGAGGGGTGTACGTCTATCTGATGCTTTGCAGAAGAGAACCACACGAGTGGTGTCCATACATGCATCCCAAACCCAGCAGCGCCCGGCACGGGGCAGAGACAGTGACCCGCCTCTGAATGCATAAACCAGTGAGTTAGTGTCAAACATTGTTTGAAATTCTTTGAAAATTCTCTTTAATAGTCCATTTAGTCCTTTGATTTGAACCTCATTATATTTTTAATTTTGAGGAGCTATAATACAAGAAGAAACCAATGAAGAGATGGAATAATGATGAAATCACATGCACTTAAACAGCATAGACTGAAAATGCAGAGGGCACACAGTGAGGAGATTGCGAGGGAGAGTCTCCAGTCTCCCTCGAGTCGCCAGAGCATGGAGGGGACCTCTTCCTAAGAACCTGACCATCAGGCAAACACTTATAAGACTTTGGTAATACGGACACCCAAAGTGAGAAATCTGATTGCTAGTACAGCTTTCACTCACCACTCAGAAACTAGGAAATAAGAGACTTACACATATTCCAAAGAATTGATATCATACACAGCTTGTTCTCTGTTCCTAGGACAATAAATGAAAGTTGCTCATATGATTGGACACTAAGCTCTAATTCATGGAAATTATAAGGCATTTACAAACTTTCATCCTGGGCATCCAGAATGAAGCCCAGTGGGCCGTGGGCCCTCAGCAGGGATTGGTCAACAAGATCAACACTAATAGAAACACCGTACAAGGACCTGAGGATGCAGCCAGGTCGCTGCTCAGAGGAAGATGTAGTACTAACTCCTTCTAGAAACCAGAGAGGAAGAGTCCTGGTAAAACATGTGGATCAGATACCTGCATTTTCTCTCTTCCCTTCATGAATACCACTAAACTCATTAATGCTAATCCTGCAGCCTTGAGCCAGTAGCCACAAGATGCCATTCTAGTTGAGGAAACCAAGAGCTGATGAGGGTGTGGCAGGGCAGGACACTGCTGATGGGTTTCAAATAGCCAAACCGCTTTCAGCGGAGTGTGGCATGACAGTGGAGCGAGAGGGCGTTCCCGGCAGCTCTGCTCCTAGGCATGTGGAGGCCTAGGAAGACATGCCCAGCACAGCCGATGGCAGTCTTGTGGGTACTGAATCACCATGGGGGCAACTCACACGTCCTCAGACAGCAGTCGGCATCTATGCTGGGGCCATCTATGGTACAAACGTATGGCAGTTAGAATGACTGAACCAGTCAACAGCGCACCACCAGAGGCCTGATAGCCAGACCGCGCACCAGTGTGAACAGAAAACACAGTGGTAGGAAGAAATGTCATTTGTGTGCATTTTATAAAAACCCACAGACTGTTGTTTGCAGGTTTGAAGCTATATGTAGTTGAGATATTAAAACCAAACACAAAGAATCAACTCAAAATTCATTAGAAAGACAGGAAGGGAGTGGGTCAGGGAGGCTTCACGGGAGCGAGAAGTCTGTCTTCACTGGCTTTTCCAGGCGGCAGGAACTCACACGCCCCTGTGTCCACACAGATGGAGGTGGATGTGCAGACTCCAGGGAGGCTGGCCTCAGGCTGGGCCAAGGCAGCTGAGCTGTGAGGCTGCCGACAGGGACCCAGCACCTCTGCAGGAAGAGCAGAGCAGTCCCGAGATGGGGACTCGGGCTATTCCTTTGTTATGCCAGGAAGGAGACATGACCAGGAGGGGCCGTTTTCTTCAGGTGAGGTGGTCCCCAAGCTGCTGGCAGCTGAGTGGCCTCCTGGTGACTCTGCCAGCATGTGGGGGACTGTCAGCGTCTACGCAGGCTGCCCTGGTGAAGTCCCACCAGCTGCATGGCTTAGGAACAGCATGTGTGGCTCATGCTCTGGGCCTGGGAAGGGCAAGGGCAAGGCCCTGGCTGGTTCCTGCTCAGGTGGCACCATCTGCTCTTCTCGTGTCCACACAAGTAGCAGGACGGCTCTCAAGTCCCCTTCGCCAGGGCACCTACCCACTCATGGGGTGTTCTTTCAAGTTCTCTTTTTCCATATATTATTATTTTTCCAAATATTTAAAAATATTAATAAGCATTTACTGAAGGTGGTTGGGGAGGAGGAGGGACAGGGAGGGAGGGGGATAAAGAGAGAGGGAGAGGGAGAGGAGAGAGAGGGAGGGAGAGAAGGGAGAGGGGGGAGGGAAGGAGGGGAGGGGGAGGGGGAGGGAGAGGGAGAGGACACACTCTTACACGCTTGGTCCTGGGAGCGGCAGGTGCTGGGACCCTGGTTCCGCCACGCAGGGCAGTGGTCCTCCAGCCTTCTCACCCAGTGGTCAGGGCTGGAACCTGCTTGTGTCGTGAGGAAGGGTCTAGGTGGGGTTTTCCTGGTAGAGTCTCCTTCACCCAAGGTGCCAGAAAATTCTGAAGCCCCGCAGCCTCGTCCTGGTGCTTCCTGGTGGCCCAGGAGTCCCATCTCTTTGGCTTCACGATGGCTCCAGAGATGAGCTGCCCGGGCAGCTTCTCCCCAGACAGGCTCAGGGCAGGGGCAGGGAAGCCAGGCTCAGTGCAGGCGGAGCACGGGGTGTCCTGCTGCTGTCCTCGGGCTGCAGCCTGAGGCTGCGTGGGGAGAGAGGCTCCGAGTTGGGAAGGACTCCCTGGAGGACTCAGTGCTCCCAGTGGCCCCCTTCCTCGGGTCCCTGAGCCTGGGCTCACCTTTGGCAGAATTTTGGAAGGGCCCGCACATCTCTGTGCTCTTTGTCAAACTATTCATTCCGAGAAACTGAATTCAAGATGAAAAATTCAGCAGATTCACAGGGCTCTTCAGCAACACCCAGCCCCTCTCTCCCACCCAGTTTCTCTATACCCCCTAAAGAGCCTTGAATGTCACCTGAACAGATGTGGCCTTTGTCCCTGAGAAGTAGAGCACAGGGCATGGGTGGGAGGCACAGAGCGCAGTTGAGTGCCACCAGCAGGTACTGGAGGAAGGATGCGGGGCTGGATGAGAGTGGCCAGGGGCAGGAGGCTGAGTGTGGCCAGGCATCAGGCTCCTCAGTGATCTGCCTGGGGATGAGGGGTGGAGGCCCTGGCCAGGGCTGCGGGTGGGGATGACTTGGCACTGGAGGGGAGAGCCCGGCCGCAGGCTGTTGCACGTGAAGCCCACTCTGCCCAGCTACCCAGCAACCCGACATGCGACGACCTTGCCCTGGCCCTTTGCATCCTGCAGCACTGAGAACACCTGTGGGGGGCGCTTTCCAGACCTTCCTTCAGGCTCTCTGACCCCAGAGCTGCTGGGAGCCAACAGGCCCGCTGGTTCCTCAGGGAAGACCTGGGTGCAAATGGCCGAGGGAATCCGCGGTGTAAGCACAGGGAGGCAAGCTCGGAAGTAGCTGAGGAGGAGACGTCCTTGTAAATGAGGTTATTCAGCGAAGAACAGGGAGGACATCATCCTTTTTTGCACTCATCACAATTATGGCTAAATAACCACACGTGTAATTATTTAGTTAATATCTGCCTTCTTTTCTGGGCTGCAAATTCCCTGGAACAGGAACCCAGGTTTGTCTTGTCCAACATTTCATCCCCGACTCGGCCCACTGCCAACACGGAAGACAAATGAAAAATAATAGCAAGTTGTCTTCAAGGAAAGGGAAGGTCCGTGCTGGATGACGAGAGAACTTCAGGGCCGCTGGAAGAGTCGGGAAGACGGGCTGGAGGGGCCAGCCCTCTCAGTCAGCCTTAAACACACCCAGCGAGGCGTGCACACGGGCTTCCTCGGGGGGCGGGCGAGTGTGTGAGTGTATGGCTGAGAGCGTGGGGGTCCAGCAGGGGCACAGGGTGCGGGTGAGTGCCAACAGCAGGTACCAGGAGGTTGTGTCCAAAGTCACCCTAAGAGAAGCCAGGAACTCCCAGCTGCCCCGCGATGGGTCTGAACTGCCTGGGAACATGACTCTGGGGCCCCGGGGACAGAGGCCAATTTATGCCCAAGAGGATGTAGCCAAGAGCATCGGGTCTAGAAGTGCCGGAGTGTCACCAGAGAGGCTGCAGCTGCTCCGGAGACGGGCTGGGTGAGCCCGTGACCTAATGTGAGATCTGGTTCTGCACATTTGGGTTTCTTGTTCACGTTCTGGTCCAACTTGGGAAGAAAGGATGGTGGTGAGTTTTGGGGGAAATGGTGTGAGGAACGGGGCCCAGACACACTAAGGGCAGGTGGGGACAAGCCCAACCAGCAGGGTGCTCCACATGGGGTCCAGCAGTGCAGCCTCCTCCTGCTGGCTGTCCTCAGGGGGAAGAGCCACCCCAAGGAGCGCAGGGCTCTGGGGGAAGGTGCGGGTGTTGTGGGCGTCCCCGGGGGGAAGCAGGGAGAGTCTGAGGTCAGGTGTGGAGGACTGAGCCCATGCAGGGCAGCACCCAGCAGGTCAGGACGCACAAGAAGAGGAGGTGGGAACGGGAGCCCACGCTGCTGGAAGGGCTTGTCCTCAGAGCTGCGTGTTCACAGGCCAAGCCAGAGGTCTGTGGGGCTTGAGCCCTTTGCAGCCTGTGCCCCAGGACCCTTGGGCTGTTGCCCACAGTGGCCCAGTTTCTACCGGGGGCACCCTTCAGGACTGCCCCCATCCCTGGAGCTGTGTTCTTGCTTATGGGGTGTCCCCTCGTGTTCTGGTGGTCAGGGGTGGGAAGGGACCACCCTGCTGGGGGAAGTTACTAAAGGCCCCTCCCCCTGGATCATTTGCTTGCATTTCCACGGAGCACAGAGGACATTCCTGGAAAAGCAGCAGGTGCCTTCCTGCATGGCAGGCCCTGTGGCTGTGTACCCCGGCTAGAGACAGCTCAGTCAAACCAGTGAGCTCCAGTAAGAGCAAGTCGCCACTGAGCACAGAGAGAGGGAAGGGCGCTTTAACCCTGACCCCCCTAACCTAAGCTGCAGTGCAGGTGTCTCCCCTGTGCTTGGGTCATGTTCTGTGATGTGCAGACAGACAGACAGCCCACTGTGAGCCCCTGAGGCCCTCCATGCCCTGCAGAAAAGCAGCCCTGGTCAATGGCTTTCAGGGACCAAGCTTTGCAGGGCCTTGGCTACAGGACCCCAGTGTGGCCTAGCAATGATAGGGCCCACCCGAATCCACATCCCTGACACAGCACCCTGGGCACTAGGTGAGGTCAGGAGAGCCGTGTGGCTCTCACCTGGTGGCTGGAGTGAAACTGCCCTGGGACTGCGGCTGGAGAGACCCAGCAGGAGCCACCTCCGTTCCCAGGCCATGCTCTGAAGTGGGGACTCAGAGTGAATGGCAGGCACACGTAGACTCACAGAAGAGGCCATGTGTTCCTCGGGAACTGGGCCCTGGGCTTCTCCTGCTCCAGGAACAGAACCCCTGGGCCTTGTCGTTATGCATGGGTCCATTTGCTCATCAGACCCTCAGCACAGGCCGAGGGTCAGTACTAGAGTCCAAGGTATGTGTGGGCAGCCACCGTGGTTCCCCTAGAAGAGGGTCCCATTGGAGCAGTGGCCTTGGGTGTCACAGATGCTCTTCCTCCAGTCACAAGCACCTCCGATGCTGCTTGCTGCTCTTTCCTCATGTCCGCCCTGTCTCAGCTGCCAGCAGAGTGCTGAGATGTGGCCCAGCAACGCCTTGCCCTCTGACACTCAGTCCTGACTGGAGACACCCTGGCACCTGCACCTGCGTGTCATCCTCGCGTGGGCACCAGTAGGGGAGCTCTGGCTAGCCCTTGCAGGTGGCTGTCACCTCAGTGGGATCAGGGCTCTCCTTTGTGAGTTTGTATGTTGGGAGATTTGCTTTTTGAAGGTGGTGGACACTCAGGACAGCCTTAGTAAAGGGATAACTCTTTTTGGTCTTCACCATGGCATGATTCTAGGCAGGGGGAACACAAATTTGGGAGAGGCCTCCCCAAATCTTCAGGCTTTGGCTGCCACCCCAGCTCCCAAGCCCCTGGGTCTCCTCCCTGGGGAGATTTCTCACACCTAACAAGGGCAAGAGAGTCACCCCCGTGAGTCTTGAGCTGCTTGCCCGGCAAGGCCTCTGACCACCCCTAATCTCACCTTGCTCTGAGATCCTGAGGAAGGTGGGAAGCCACAGCCCCCGGCTGGCCCTCCTGGTGCCCACACTGGCCAGTCCTCTGCCCAGCACTCAACACGGGTGAGTTGAGTGACAAGGCTTCCCATTAGACATTCTGCCCTTTTGCCATGATTTAGGCCTAGATCCCTCAGCAGAACAGCAGATAAGACACAGTCTGCAGGGGCGAGGGGACAAGTGGCATGGTGATGTCTCTGTCATCAGCCAGCTGGTCCTGGGTGCTGCGCTGGGCCTGCTCTCGCCTCAGGCTCCTCCTTCCGCCACCGCTCCTCTCGCTCCCCATTGCCTCTCCTACAGCTTCAGCCCAGCCTTCTGGAGGACAGCCTTACCCACCCCTGGGCAGGTGCTGGACAGAGAAGGGAGGTCCCTGCACCTGGCAGGCCAGCTGCCAAGGCCTGGACACCTGGATGTTCATGTCTGGATGCCCCACGGCCACTCTAAACTCATTTCCACAGTGCGGGAAAGGCGGGTACAGCAACAATGCACTTGTAATTACAGGAGGAACGTGGGCTTTCCTACAAAGAACAGCATATCTCACTGCAAAAAAAAAAAAAAAAACAGAGAATAGAGGGCCATTGGTGGAATCTACAGCAATGCCCCCATTCGAGGTGAGAACTGCTGACACTGGGCGTTTCCCTTCCCTCCCTTCCTGTGTGCAGGTCTACAGGATGTGATTCTGGCATGTTTTGCAGGACATCAGAAGGATTGTCACACGTTGCTGTCACACTCACCAGAGCCACTATGCCAGGATGTGTGTGTGTTACTGAGCCACTCTCCAGGGCCACGCACTCATGCTGTCCTGGCTTTCCCAGGAGAGATCTTGTCTTGTGTGTCTCGTGTCTTGTCTGTCTGTCTGCCCTGGGATGCTGGCAGGGCGAGGCCTGGAAACAGGAAGTGTGCACCTGGGGTCCAGGGCCTCAGCGGGAGTCCCAGCTCTCCACCACGGGCGTGTGTCTTATGAAGTCACCAACGCCACTTTCCAGCTCAGCAAGGTGCAGATGTCTGTGGTGAGGCCCTATCAGGGGGAGGCCTCCCCTGGGCTGGGACAGTGAGGAGCTCGGCCACCAGATACATGCCCGGCGCATTGGCTGGTGTCAGGCTATTGTGGCAATAGAGTCCTTGTCCATGTGACTACTGGCTTCCGGGCGAGCCAAAGGACGGACCCCAGCCCCAGTGCTCCTGGGGGCTCCCAACAGAGTTCTCTTTGCTTTCCAAGGACTGTGCCTGGCCGCCCCTCCCAGCAAGCCCAGCCCACCCTCCCTGCTGGGCCAGAGTGGGAGGGAGAGCCGGTCCAGTGTGCTCCCATCCCTCCCTGCTCTGCTCTGGCCTCTCGCCTCTTGCTCTCCCTATCCTACCCCCGTGTGGGTGGGGATCAAGTTGAAGGCAAGTCTGTCTCTCCCAGAAGGGGGTCACTCTGTGACTAAGGCTGTGTTCTGCTGGCAGGACACTGGTCAGGCCCTGGCCTGGGGGGCTTGTGTGTCTGGGAACTTCTTATTCGTAGATCTGCGTTGGCAGTGCAGGGGCCTGTGGGGTCTGCCCGTCCGGGAGCAGGTCTCACCATCCTCTCACCTGTGCGACAGCAGGTGCCTCCCTGTTCCCTGGGACAAAGGCTCTGTCCTGCACGCTGGGTGGAGACAGGGTTTCTTGTGTGTTCTCTTTCGAGGCTCATGGTGGAAAGACCCTGCTCTGGGCTCGTAAGCAATGAGGATGAAATGCCACTCCCTCCCTCTGCCCCAGGAGCGCCTCGCCCAGCGTCCATTGCCCGTGTTTCCTCGCCCGGCTGTTCTCCTCACCCCGTGTTCGGGCTGCTTCTATATCAGCACCACTGGAGGATAAGTCAGCAGATTAGGGTTAATTTGGGATATGACACTTTTTAATTTTGGTATTCTTAGAATATATTTTAGAACTACACAGGGCTGTGTTTCTTATTGAATATTATATTGTCATTATTGTCTGTTTTTCTCCCAGTCATTAGAATGATTTTATGGTTAAAGAAAAATCATGTGGATTCTGGCTGCACTTGGTGTTGGTGGCTTTGACTTGGGGAAGCACCTGGCAGTTATAAGAGGCTGGGAGCCACACAGCCCGGGCCAGAATCCCAAGTCTGCTACCTGAGGGAGGTGAGCTAGGCATCTGGGGTGTGAACTGGGCACTGGAGTGTGAGTGAAGTACTTGGGGTGTGAGCTGGGCACCCTGGGGTGTGAGCTGGGCATCCTAGGGTAGAATCTGGGCACCTGGGTATGAGCTGAGCACCTGGGGTGTGAGCTGGGCACTGGAGTGTGAGTGAAGTACCTGGGGTATAGGCTGGATACCTGAGTGTGAACTGGGCATCCTGGGGTGTGACCTGGGCATCCTGGAGTGTGAGCTGGGCACCTGGGTATGAGCTGGGCATCCTAGCATGTGAGCTGGGCACCCTGAGGTGTGAGTTTGGCATCTGGGTGTGAGCTGGGTGTTCTGGGGTGTGAATTGGGCCCCTGGCATGGGAGCTGGGCACCCTAGTGGGTGAGCTGGGCACCTGGGGTGTGAGATGGGCACCTGGGTGTGAGCTGGGCAACCTGGGGTGTGAGCTGGGCACCTGGGTGTGAACTGCATACCTTCACATTTGCACAGGGATGGCATGGCTGCATGGCTGCATGCTTCATGTCTTGTTACAAACACTATGTATTTCTGTCTTTTCTGAGAAATCTGTTACCACCACCACCAGATGGCAAAGATGTTTTTCTAGGTTTCCTTCTGGAAATTATTTTACCTCCTGTTTTTTAGGTCTATGAAACATGTCAGGATACTTTTGGTGTATCTCACTCTCTTCCATGTTGTCATCCAACGCCACCTGCGGGACTTAGGTCCCTTTTTCCAGTGAGTAGCAGTGGCCCCTTTGTCAAAGACCAGGGGAGGGCAGGTACCTGGGTGCCTCTCTGGGCTCTGGGCTCTGGTCTGTGTCCATCCTTATGTGGGATCCCACACTGTCCTGGTTACCATCGCTCATGGGTGGTCCTGAGGACGCAGAGTCCTTGTCTGGCCTGGGCGGCTGCATGGCCTGGCAGGGAACAGACCCTCCCCTGCCTGCACAGTGGCTTGGCCGCGCGGCCTCCCCTGGGCTGCTCCCTGCCTTCCTCTGCACTTTCTCTGTGTGTCCCTTGTCAGCGGGGGGTTTGTGTCTCTCAGTCTCAGGACAGGCTCACTGCTGGGACACTGGTTAGTTGTGCCCTCACTGTCACTTCAGCCTCTGTCCAGCCTGAGGTTTTACCCCGATGCTTGTCGGCTGTGGCCAGTCTGTTTTGTCCCCTTGGGCAGGTTTTCAATGTAACACAACTTTTCACAGAGCCAACTTGCCTTCATTTTTCCATGTTTGATTCCATTGATCTCCACTCTCATCCTTGTTTTCCCTCTCTCCACACATCCTTGGGTTTAATAGCTCTTCGTTCCTGCCGACCTCAGGTAGAAAGTTGTGTCATTAAATTTTAATCTTTCCGTGTTTTCTGATACTGACATTTAAAGCTCTGAGCTTTCTTTTAAGCACTTCCTTAGCTGCCTCCTCAAATTTTGATACGTTGACTTTTTAATTTTCATTTCATTCAAAATTTTTCTTCTCAACTGATTTGTAATTTCTTCTTTTGTTTGTGAATGATTTTTGTTTAGTGGCGACGTCTGGATGTAAAGATGCTTCAATGCTGCAGACGTCCAGCCTGGTTCTGCTGAGGTCAGTGTTTTCTCTATGATTTCAACCTTTTGAAGTTGATAAAGACATTTTTTTTTTTTTTTTTTGGTACCAGGGATTGAACCAGGGGTACTCAACCACTGAGTCACATCTCCAGCCCTTTTAATATTTTATTTAGGGACAAGGTCTTGCTGAGTTGTTTATGACCTCATTAAATTGCTGAGGTTGGCTTTGACCTTGAGATCCTCCTGCCTCAACCTCCCAAGCTGCTGGGATTACAGGTGTGCGCCACCACGCCTGGCACTAAAGATGTGTTTTACTCTGAGGTCCTTCCACCTGCGTTACACATGGGGAAAACGTGTTCTGTACTCGCTGGGGTAGGCCTGTACAAAAAGGATGTGTTTTAGTACCGATGTCAGATCCTCCATATTTCATTTTTAGGTGGAAGCCTCGGGTTTTGATTGTGAATTCATTTCTCCTAGCTGTTCTCTCAGGTTTGGACAAGGGCATTTTGAGGTGTTGTTATAACTGTTTCTCCTGGTCTGTCAGCTCTGTCACCTTGTGCAACACCTCTGTGCCACTGGTGACACCATGTCCACTGGGACTTCCACAGTGACTGCAGCTTGTTGGGCTTCCTGGTTACGTGCTATGTCTCTCCCGTGCTTTCACTCCCAATCTCTCTGCGTCTTTGCATTTAAAGCTCAACTTTTATAAATATCAATTAGTTGGTTCCTGCTCCCCTCCCTCCAGAAAGCCGAGGTGTGCCTTTTGGTTGAAATGTTAGTTCGTTGACGTGCAGTACAGTGATGGACAGTTTATTTGGTCTGCCACCATGCCGTTTTTCTGTATCATCTGTTTATCTCTCCTTTAAAAAAAAATTGGCTGTATTCTGTGTTCATGAAGAACTTTGGAATTTCCATTTGAATTGTCTGCTGCTTCCCGAGCTGTATCTTGTTGCGTTGGTGGTAGGTGCAAGCTCTCAGATCAGAACATACATCTTTAACCGGCCGTGGTCCACCTGGAGTTGGCTCTGGACCACTGAGGTCAAATGTAGAAACCTGGCAAGACCCACCTGCCTTCCCCGCTTCGTCGCCATGTCATGTAGGGTCCAGCTGTGTATGTGATGCCCCCGTCCAGGGTGGTGATTCCTGCTCAGTCATGTGTCCTTTAGAGAAAATAAGAAAGAAGAAAAACAGCTATGATCCCTCACTGCACTGCCACCGTCTCTGGGCCCTGTGCTCCTCCCTCCAGCAGGTCCTCACGTGAACCCGGGGACGGGGCTCTCAGCAATCTGAAGGGGTCTGAAGGGCCCTCGGGTCACCTGCACTTGAGAGGCACAGTTTTGCTAGCAGCACACAATGCTCTTCTACCAGGGACAAAACAGCGTCTCAGCTCCTGACCTTGGGTTTCCAGTGAGGTCGGCTGTCACCGTGTCATTGTCTCCTTGTGTGTGACAAGCATTTCCTGTCTCAGTGTCACTGTTCTCCTGGTGCCCACCTGCAGAGGCTTGTGCTTAGCTTCTTGGGGTGCACCGACATTTTGGGGTCTGTAGGTTAATATTCTCCACCGACTTGGGGACACCCCTGCCAGTGTTTCTTCACATGGTGTTTTCCCTGCCCATTTCCTCCCTTTGCAAAGGGACCGTGGTGCTGTGTGTTAGGGACTGCTTGGCACCGTCTCCGAGGCACTCTTTTTCCTAGCATTCCTCAGGTTCATCAGGTTCATGAATCTCTTTTAATCTACTAGCAAGTTGACTAGTCCTTTTTTGTCTTTTTTTTTTTTTTTTTTTGGAAACATCACCAACCAAGGTGCTGTTGAATCCTTATGGTGAATTTAAAAAATTTTAGTTATCATAGTTTTCTGTTCCAGAATTTCCATTTTTATAGTTTTGATTTCTCAGTTGAGATTTCCTATGCCTTCAGTTATTCAGGCCATTTATCCTTTTATTCTCTAATTATATATCCAAGACTTGCTTTGAGATCCTTGTTTATTAAATCCAACATCTAGGTCACTTTTACTGACTTCTTTTTTTCCTGTGTGTTTGGCATACTTCCCTGATTATTTGCATGTATAAAACTTGGGTTTTAAATTGGATGTTACAGATGCCTTCGTGTGGAGATCTGGAGTTGGCTGTGTCCTCAGCATTTATTTTTGTTCTAACTCACAGTAAACTTGCTCAGCCTCAAATTACGAGGCCGGCTTTTTAATGTTCTGCAGCTGCTGAGAGCTCTGCTGTTCGGGGTATTCCCGCTGCTGTTGGGTAGTCTACTTTTGTAAATTACACTTGCTAATATTTATATTTCATTGCAAACCAACCTGTCATAGCTCTTTATATATTTGGTACTTAACCTGTGACTGAATAATTTATCAATCCATCAAAGATCCAGGCTGAGATTATGTTCAGATTAGTGGCTCAGCTTCTTTGGGGTTTTCTATTTCCCGGGATTTTTCCCATCTTCCTGCAGCTCTGGCAATCTGGGGCTCTGTCTCTGGCCGGTCAGGCCCTTGAGGCCTTAACTTCCTGCCGTCCGAGTTTGTCTGGGGAGTGTGCTCCCTAAGCAGAGGAGAACAGCCAGGCCTCACCTGTGCACCTGTGCAGTGCTACTTTCCAAACAGAATACCGCACACCAGTGCACAGCTTAGCCTGCAAGCAGCCATCCGGGTGTAGTTCATGCTCCATGTTCTTGACCCGCTCCTTCTGCAGGATCCTGGCTCCCAGGATGTTCCCTGACAGTCCTGACTTCAGGCCCCCGGCACCATCAGGGAGAAAGGTCCTGGCCAGGTCTGCTGCTGTGAACGCTGCAGGAGGCTCCTCAGGGCCAGATGCCACAGGTAACATTCTCACATGGTTTGGCTGCATTCAAAAAAATAGTATGGATTCTCCCCTGGTGTTTGTCCATCGTGAGCAGATTTCTAAGTGTCTTTGAGTAGCTCCTTTTAAGGTGTTATGTAGGTTTTATCATTTTAATCATAAAGAGAGGCAAAATTACCCCAAATTGAAGTGTTTTATTAGCACTTTATTTTGTTGTGATGTTTGCCTTCTTAAAAAAAAATCTGTTTAAAGTAAAGGTCTCATTTTTTTTCTTTTCATTTCATGATTTACTGCATTTGGTCACACTTTTGAAAGAATCTGTGTAATTGTGAGAGTGACTATATTGTTTTTCCTTATTTCACAGGAAGTTTTCTTAGTTTTCCATCATTACTTTGGACTCTGTATATCACAGAACTATTTTAACACTCCAGGTTTTCTTGTAAATCGGAAATGGGTGAACAACTGCATCAACTGAGTTATTAGTTTTCGTTTTCTTTTTTAAGTGGCTGTTATTTGTCTTTATTATTGTCTTCATTAGCAGATGAGAAACGAAACCCACCTGCCTTATTAACAGCCTGAAGCCCTCTGCGTGGCAACTGGGTCTCTATGCTCCTGCTGCAGTGGGCGGTTCTCTGGCGGCCTTGAGACTGAAGCTGTCCTGAGCCTTGCGCCCCCTCCCTGTGCCTCGGCTTCGCACGCCTTTCTCTTCCATCCTGGCCTCTAAGTGGATTTGGTGAACTCTGTGCTGGGGAACGGAGCCCAGGTCCTCCATGGCTTCCGTGTTCCCTGCCATCTTCACTTCCTGTTCCTGGTGCTCACAGGTGTGGGGCTCTGGGCTTTCGCCTGATCTGGTGGTGGGCTTGCCTTTGGTCTGGTACTCTGCACAGCACTCTCCTCCCTCTGCACGCTGCGGGTGGGAGTGCTTCCTGCAAGGTAGTCTGGCCAGCTCTTATCTCGGCCTTTAGTCCACCAATGATGGGTGTTGCTGTAGGCTGAGAAGGGGCTGGCCTCATCCCCCTGGCTTCCCACCATTAAAACACTAAGTCGTCTTTCCCTGCTTACGTGAAACCCCAGTGTCGCAGTGTAAGTAGTGGCCAGTACTTGATTTGTTTCTTCACCTTTTCCATTCCAGTGCTCTGTGCCCCTTTCCCTGCTCCACTTGTGTGCGTATGAGACACTTGTGCCGTCTTCGTGACTGACCCCGTGACAGGTCATTTCTATTTTATGGGTGACTTTATTACTATTTATTTTTTCTCTAATATTCTTACACATTATTTTTTAAATAATTTTCGAAAATTTTTGTCAAGTTGAACCATCTACTTGTGATTTCTATTGAAATGGTGCAGAATCGTGGAGGTAACAAGCAAGGGAAGTGTGACATCGTCCAGAGCCAGATGTCCCATCTGGAAACACAAGAAGCCTTCTTTTTCCAATCATTTTCATAATATGCAGTTACTTTTAGGCAGATTTTGCCCAGTTCAGAACATTTTAGTTTCTAGGAATCTTGTATAAGTGCAAATGGACTCTTTTGGGCTCTTACATTTTATTTGGATGATATTGGCCTAGAGTAAAGTCACTAGGTTTACAGTCATTAAAATTAGGAACATTAAATCAATTGCTTCTAATACATTTTATTTATTCTCTAAGGTAAAAATCACATCACCCACAAAAAAAAATCACAAAAAAAAGCCAAGTGTGATAGCACGTGCCATGATTCCAGGGACTCAGGAGGCTAAAGCATGAGGATCATGTAGCCCAGGAGTTCAAGGTCAGCCTGGGGAACAGAATGAGACCACACTCAAGAATCATTATGGTAGAAATTCTTTATATTTAAAAGATTTGCATTGACTTCAGAAATAGTGAAAATGAGCCCCTCTGCTTTAATAGTGTGATTTATAATAAGTGTATATTTTGGTCTTTGACTCTCCTCCTGCCCAGAAATGCTAAACTAAAGCCCCAGAGATTTCCTAAGCCAAAGGGGAACTGGCATCTTTAGTCCTAATATTTGGTCTTTGGCTCTGATGTGTGACACAGAGCTCCCAAGCCCCTTGGAGCTTCTAAGGTTGCAGGAACATCTTCTGTTCTCATGAGGTGACCCCTCGGGAGCTCCTGGGTAGGGCCTGATCAGCGGGAGACCAAGCCAGAATTAGAAAATAGGAAATCCCGGCTCCACTCCATCCTTTGGGCAGGGCTGAGACTGAGTTCATGATGGATGATGTCTACGTGGCAAAACCTCCATCAAAACTGGGAGAGCTTCCAGGATGAGGGGTGTGGGGAAGTGTTGGGGGTGGTGCCCCCAGAGAGGCCATGAGTGCTAGGTGCCCCTTACCCACCCTGTGCATCTCTCCCTTCTGGCTGCCCATCAGCATTCTTCAGAATCTCCCTTATAATAAGCCAACAATGCGCTTCCCCGGGTTCTGTGACTGAGCAGGAGGGAGCCGCAGTGAGCCCACCTGGCTTACAGCTGGGTGTTAGCCCTGGGTGGGAGTTCTAAGTGGGGAGACTGGCAGAAGCGGCCCTGGACCAAGGGTCTGCACTCTGTAGAGTCAGGATGGAGTCCAGTGGCAGAGCCAGCTGGAATCCACTGTGGACAGCTTTGTGAAGAGTGCGGAGAGAGAGAGCTCTGCTTTCTCCTGCTGTGTACAAAAAGGAAGGGCAGGTAGTTTGAGATAACTCCATATTCATCTTATTGTAACACATTCTTAGCAATACTTTCCTATTATTGTATAAATAATCCTTAAAAATAAGGAATCAATGTTGAATTTGGCTAAATGACTTTTAAGCATTTATGGCAATAATCATTTAATTTGTTTTTCTTGGACTTACTATGACAAGTAATACTAACAAAGTTACTATATTTTTCTAGAATAAAACATTTTGGTCATTTCCTGTTATTTTAGATATTCTGATAGATTGTAAAGAAATTTTATTGTGGAATACTCATTGAAATTTCAAAATATTTATTCTAAGCTAAAATCATTATCTAGTTTTATTTTTTGTGCTTTTAATTTTTTTTCTTTGCTATCAGGGTCATGTATAATGAAATGAACTGGGAAATTTTCCAAATTTCTATGTGATAAAATAATTCAAATAACAAAAGAATGATCTCTTTTTGAGATTTGAAATTACCTGCTCATAAGAATGCCTGGATTTGCCTTATCTTATGAAATTAGTTCATTTCATATTTTAAATTATTTTTTACTACAAGCTATATATGAATATACTTTCCTTATAGAAGTTTAAAAATATAGATAGAGCAAATTCTCTTCTGATTATCTCACGCTTCGTTTCCCATTTCTTAGCAGACACAAACAAGTTTTTTTCCTTTGTCTCTGAAAGCATACATAAGCACTTCAGAAATATGAAGCATTTTCTCTGCACATTATTTTTAATGAAATTGGATAATTCTGAATGTGTACTGTGAATCTTGCCTTCTCTTTAATAATAAAGCTTAGAAACCTTTCCTCGTGAGTGTATGTGACCTTCACTCTATCACTTGCTGCTTCATGCTTTATTATATGATGGAAATAAGCTTAGTTCACTTATTCTTTGGTGCTGTTTCCTTCAGGGTTATTGGTTCATTTATATTTTCTGGCATTTTCCTGAACAGGATGGAAACACTGGCCTCATCCGACTTCCCTCTCCGTTCCCTCCCTCCCTCCTCGCTTGCTGGCTCACCTGACAGCCATGGATGGTTGCAGCGGGCCATGCACTTTCTGAGGGACTTCGCAACATCTCTGAGCACAGCCCAGGCCCCGACCTTCTCAGGTCCAGGCGTGGGGCGTGGAGCGTCTACCCAGACCGTGAGCAGGAGGAGAGCTAGTCCTGATTCAGGGTGTTTTCTTATGACTCTCCACCTTTGCAAATGTGGTGCCCCTCTGATCAGCTCTGTCTTCACTTCCAGTGTTTTGTAAATCTGTGTCCCCTTCTGTGCTGGACTTGGAGCCTTCTTTTTTTTACTAATGCACTTATCTTTCTTTATTATCAGGGTTTTTTTTTTTTTTGCCATGATTAAAATCCCACAAACAAAATTTATGAATTCTGCTGCTTTAAGTAGGTTCATCTCTTCATTTCTCTCTTTAACTGTGTTGCTTTCTCTTTTCGTTTCCCATTTCTCAGCCGACACAAGCAAGTTTTTTTTTTTTTTTTTTTGCTGTTCTTTTTCTCTTTTATCAGTTGCCCTGTACATTTACTTTTTCTTTTTATCTTTTAAAGGGTCCAAGTGTCAGGCTTTGGCATGGATGATGACAGTCCACCATCAAGGGCAGATGTGTTCATGTGTTACCAAGCCTTCTTCACTCTCACCTTCCTCCACTGTGCTTAGGGATTTAAGGAACTCGTGGGCACCATGGTGGGCTTCCTCCGGGTTGGTCTCTGGACAAGGAAGTAGAGTGCAGCCCAAGGCAGCAGCAAGGTCACAGCCCGGGGAGGTGGGCTGCTCATCCATCCTGGGATGCAGGCTGAGCCAAGGTGGCTCAAGTTCCTCAGCAAGGGAGGTGCAGGAAAGGGAGTGGAGAGGTCACAGCCCACTCTTGCTCTGCCAAACTGTTTTTGTGGGTTGGGGAGTTTAGAGCAGCTATCTGGGAGGCTCCCGCTGCAGATCTTCCTGCTTTAGGTTCAGATAGGCATCTGTTCCTAAGTTTCCCATGTGTTCTTGGTGTTTTTATGACATTAATAAAAGCATTATTTATCACATGCTTCATACGTGCAGGGCAATGTGCTGAGGACCGCATTACCTCCTTCAATCCTCAGCAAGCAGCTCTGTATTTTGCCTGTGAAAGTGAGGCTTTGAGGGTGAACTTGGCTGAACTCATGGCGTTGGTGACTGGTGAGCCTGTGCTTGAACTCCAGGGACTGCCATTCCAAAGCCTGCATTGCCCAGTTTAGTTTAGTTTTAAGAGGGCATAGACATTTTATTTGGTTTTATATTTTATTTTTATTTCTCTCTTTATCCCTTTCTCTGTAGTCTAGGGAGAAATTCTCCAGCTGGTCATCTAATTCGCTGATGAAATTTTTCCTGGGTTCATTTCTGTTCTCTCCCTCCATTGTCCTTTTCAATCTAGCAATCCTATTTTTCAAATGAAAGCAATATTCCTGATCACAGATGCACTGTCATCTGAAATTTTCTTTAAAAATCTCAAAATAGGGAATTTAAGATTTTTCTTTGGGTATTGGAATAAGTTGGATTCATCGGAGAACGTTTCTGACTGTGCAGATTATTGCTTTTCTCTTAGTTACTAAATCATTGTGCACGTCGGGAGACTTTCTCTGCTAATTCATCTCTGTGGAGAGCTGCAGACAGTGGCTGCTCATTATTGGATTTGAGATGGGTTCTGTCCTAGATTTTGTGGGTTGTGATTCAAGTCTTTCAGGATGAGGAAATGGTTGGCTTTGCTCTGACTTTATTTTGCCAAGCCCAGCCAACTGTTAAGGGGAAATCAGGATGCGATGCTAACAGGACAGGCAGGGAGTGGACAGTGGGCAGGCAGGGAGCTTCCTCACAGTGCAGAGGATTCCTGCTGCTTGTGGCTTCTTGTCTTGGATCTGTCTTGCCTCAGCCACCAGCTCTCCCCATACATCACCGACCGCAGGATGTCTCAAGACGCATCAGCACTCTGGGCGGACCTGGATGCGCTTTCTCCCTTCCTGCTGGCCCACGTCCCCTCCCTGGCAGCCTGCATTCCAGATACTGCCTCTGCCCAGCTCCTGACACAGAAACGCTCCAGGATCCCACGGAGGCCTGAGCCCTGGGCCAGATGCATTTCCTTTCAGGGTGGCAGGGTCTGCATGTGGAAGCTTTCTGCAGTCTGCCCCTCAGCCCTCACCCTCCTGCTCTGGACTATGGCTAGGAGACCCTCCCAAAGGTCCCCACAGCCATGATGTTGCCTCTAGGATTTATCCCAGAATGTATCTCTCTGGAACAATCCATGGAAACAGATTAGAGATGTTGAGAATATAGAAAGAAACTCCAGAAATGAAACTAAATAGTTAAAGATGCATAAAGGCTTTCGGAACACCACTGGTAGCTCAGGACTTCCAATTCTCCAAAGTGGTAAGATACACACACTGACATTTTAATCAAAAATTTTTTGGCCACATGACCTTGTTGTGGAGTTGTCCTTGTTCAGAGGGATCCTCCTCCCCACCACCTTGGTGCTCATTCTCATTCCCCTCAGCTCAGAGCTGCTCCTTCCAGAAGGGTCTCTGGCCTCCCAGGGAGGGGTAGGTGCTCTTGTGGGTGCTCTTAGAGCTCCATGCAGAGTGGCCCTGCTTCACCCTGGTGTCCATAAAGAGTGCAGCAGCCCCAATGGGCTGCGTGGGTGATGCTAAGCATAACACACCACCCAACTCCCACTGTGGCTGGAAAGTGAGTCACATTGTCACACAGTCATGGTTTGGCTGCAAGAGCAGACACCACCACACATTCTGCTAAATATTTAAAGAAAAAGTTTAGCAGTGCACACATACTGTGGGAGCCCAGGGGTGAGTGGTTGACTCCCAGGTCATGGTAAGCCTAGCACGGCTCTAAAGTCAAACAGAAGATCACGGAAGTAAAAAAAAATATAGCCTGATATGTGAATCAAGGCATTTCAGCAATAGAGTAGCATCACACACTCATGTATGTGTACACACACACACACAACTGCGCACACACATCTTACAGTCCCTTAAATACATATCTATAAACATGCCCAGATACATACTTAAACACATGACATAAATCCACGCCTGCATGCCCACATCAAACACACCACCTACATACCCATTGATGCAGGCCTACACATACCTGTCCTGGCTAAGAGGGGTGTATCCTAGCAGTGCAAAACTGATGATTGCTTGTAAATTACTCAGTGTTATTCACCACATATAAAGAAAATTGGAGAAATTGAATGTATTGTCTCCACTGGTGCAAAGAAAGCATCTGACGAAATCAACTCTGAGGATACAAACTCTCGGCAAATTCAGAATAGAGAGGAACTTGCTCCGCCTGACGGAAGCACCTGCAGAAAGAACCGTGCCTCACACTTACATTTGTTACGGGAAGTGTGGAAGTTAGGCTCAGGGAGTGAAGGACAGCACAGTGGGACACAGACCGGGACGAGCAGACTGTCAATACTCACAGATCACAGAGAGGATGTGGCCATCAGGACGTGTGTGCCCAAGCAGAAGGAGGGGGGCCTGTCGGCTGGAGGACTTTGGGGTAGGGTGCTACCTAGTGGGTTTCCCAAAACAGGGTTTGATTGATTCATGTGAGGGAGTGCAAAGCTAAGCACAGGGATTTGAAAGTCACATCGTTGGGTTCACCAGACTAAGCAGAAGAAAGGGGTCTAGCAGCTCAGGGCACAGACATTTGTCTACCTAGGACAAAGGTGAGAACTGAGTCGAGACCATCTCAGAACACGGTTGTCAAGGGGGATGAGGCAACCCTGATGGGCACAGAGTCGTGAAAACCTAATGGTGAAAGTTAACACTTTCCCAAAGATCAGGAGCACCAGAAGGACGTCTGCCTAGTCTGTCTACTCAACCCAGCCAGAGCAATAAGGCAAGAAAAGTAGGTATGGCATCATGAAGACGAGTGGGATGAAGAGACAAGGATGAGCAGGTGTGAGGATAGACCAGGAATGTGAGGAGATGAAGACCAGGAGGTGAGAATGACAAGGAAAAGCACATATTGAGTAATCAAGATAGGAAAGTAAGTATTCATGAAGATGATACCATCATCTACATAAATAATCCCAAGAAAATTAAAATTAACCAGAAATATCATACACCAATTTCAAAATTTCTGTACTAGTTTGTTCAAAACAATAAAGATAAAATTTCCAACACATAGAGAGCTGGTGTTTTAATCAGCTTTTTTGCTGCTATGGCTAAAAGACCTGAAAAGAATAATTTTAAGAAGGAAAAGTTTATTTGGGGGCTCCCAGTTTCAGAGGTCTCAGTTCATAGATGGACAACTCCATTTCCTGGGACACAAGGTGAGGAAGGACATCATGGCAGGAGGGTGTGGTCGAGGAAAGCACAGAACCCAGCATGCAGAATGAAGGTAAGTGCACTGGAGGACAGGACCTTCTGACCTGATGCCCGCCAACCGCAGGCCCAGGAGGCCCTACACGCCTGGCTTTGCCCACTCCCGTCATAACGAGGCCAAAGCAAAATTTGAGAATTTTCCAAAATATTGTGGCATGAATTTACAAACTTCAAACATGACACATAAATAGATATGCCTTGATACGTTTTTAGGAGACTTGAGAGAGATTCTCTTAAAGGCCCATGAAAAGCAGCCAGCCTCTCAAACAACTGACAAAAAACAAAAGAAAGGGACTGGAAACTCATAGGGGAACAGCCACCGCCCAGCATAACTGTCTTCCAGGCGAGGCGGCGCAGGCTTCGCACTCGGAAGGATATCTAACGTGATTGCAGCGTAAGAGGCTCCTGGGGCAGGGGGCGCGGGGCGCGGTGGGTACAGTGGCCGGGCTCACTGTGCTATGGGCTGTGGCGGTAGTGGTTGGAACAAGATGGTAGCTCTCAGTGGGACCCTGGGAGGGGGCTGTCCTCACCTCCTGTGGTCCGCGAGGTCCTAGGCCTCTACCCTCTATTCTGCACCTCCAGGGGGCCCTGCAAGGCAGAGGCCCTGGAGTGTCCAAATATTAAGCTCAAGTAAATGAGGCAGGGTGTTTCTGGCATCAAGATTGACCTATGGACAATGCTACAGAATAGGGAGCCCAAACATGTTTACCCTGTGCTGCGGCTTGATGTACAGCCAAGTCATCCTTCAGAGTGGGCACTGAGCAGGGAGGCGGAGCTGTCGTGCCAAATGGGAAGCAGAGGAGACAGGATGGAGTGGCTGATAAACTTAACTCGCTTGACCTCATTAAGGACCTGGTAAATACAGATCGAAATCACATGGGACACCAATGCCCAGGGGCAGGGCTTTAAAAGATGGAACACACCTGTGTTGGAGTGGACGCCAAGCTGCAGGAACTCCGTTTGAAGTGAGCGCATGCGTGGGTGGGACCTGAGCCTCCATGATCCCGCAGCTCCGCCTATACCTGTGTTCTCAGGGACGGCCCGCGCACACTTGCTCTTGGAAACACAGGCAGGAATGCCCAGCACGTCCTCATTCGCAAGAGCTACAGCCTGTAAACGTGGATGCAGAGTGGGTCAGTACACCAAGGAACCACAGCCTGGACTCGACGTGTGTGCATCTCACAGTGTAAAGTCCTGTGAGAAGCCAGACACAAAAGCTCACACAGGTGCGCTCACAGGAGTGAAAGATGAACGTGCCCCTGAGCTTTCATGTCTGGTGGTGAGCGCGCTCTTGGTGGTGAACACACTTCTTGGTGGTGAGCGCGCTCTTGGTGGCTTGGTGCTGCAGACAAGGCAAGCGCCCATGACCTGGAGAGCCAGCATAGATGCACAGTATTAGGGCAGAGGTTGGAGGGTTGATGGAGAGGCCAGCCCTGCCTTTGTGAGTGCTGGCCATGGTGCTAACTAGATGCTGGCATAGGCTTGCTTTACCATGATTCTTTGAGTCGAGCTGTGTTAAAGTACATTTTAAAAAGTAATGAAATAGTTAACAATAAAACACAGGCAGGTGAATAACTGATCAGGACATTTCACAGGGAATTCCTGCTAAGACCCTCACGCAGAACCTGTTGGAGTCACTGAGTGGAGTTTGGGGCCACACTGAATGGGATGCATCAAAGCCACTGTCCTGGGAACTGTGAAACTCTGAACGTGAGAAGAAGTCCCCAAGAGCAGCCCACCCCAGGCCAGGCCACTGTCCACTGTCACCTTGTAAAGGAGCCTACTTATGTGCCAGGCTGGAAGTGACTGGGTCAGGTCACACCAATTCCAGCTCTTGAATTGGATCTGAAGAGCCCTGGGCCATGGCTCCTCTTGGCCTACATCTCCATCTGCCAGCTCTTGCATGGTTCCAGCCCCTCCTGTCCCTCTGGCCACCTCCCTCCTTCCTCCATTATTGATAGAAAAGGGAAAATGTACTTTGGATACAAAGTTGTTCACTGCTTTAAGAATTAAATCAAGCCTCAAATCTGAACTAAAGAGCAGCACATGTGGGCTGTGATTAGTGAACCGTGGGCTCCCTGGAGTGTGGGCTGTCCATGTGGGGGCCAGCATGTGCTCCCCACAAACTTCCCTGCCTTGGGAAGACCTTTGGACAACCTGGACTGGCCATGGAGCCATTTTAGAATAAGTGCAATTTTCATGGGTAATTTTATTTCAAAAAGGAAGCATTTTTCTAGCATGGATCCAAATGCAGAAAGCCGTAGTAAGTTGGGCCTAATGACAAGAAATGTGAATAAAATATATAAATGTTTAATTTGGGCTCAGATGAGCCAGATGCAAATTTCCTGTGTCCCCAGGCAGTGCAAATACTGATCGCTTATACGATTGCTTTGAATAAGGGTCAATTTTTGGTTTAAGAAAACATAGCTGAACTGTTAAATATTTATGGAACACAGTCGCTGCAGCAGAGGCGAGGGCTGCCCGGAGCAGCTGGCTGCTGAGTCACCGCCCTGGCTTCCACGCTGTACACCCCTTCCTCAGGGTCTCTCTTCTGGCCACTGGAGGGTCGAGGGCTGGACACTGTCGTTTATTATCTTGGGACAAATAGCACCAAATGTGGATTTTCCAGGAATAATGGAGGCTGAACTAAAGGCTCTTGAAAACCCAGCTTTTGAGTGTACATAGTGCCAATGGCTCCAATTTGTTTGTACAAACTTAGGCTGTGGCCGTCCTTCCTTTGGCTACAAAGGGGAGATAATGACATTCTCTGCTGTTCGCTCATTAAAACACCATAAATCTGGTAACAGAGGAGAGGTGTCAACCACGGGCTGTAAAAGTATTAGGAGGTCTGTCTGCTTGCAGACTGTGAACCAAAGGACAACTTTGCAGTTCTGTGCAGCGGACAAGAGAGTTTGTGTCCCCTTCCTGATGGATTTGGGGAGTCATTTATGTCAGTCTGAAATGTGCATAAGGGGGTCTGATAGTGTATACTTATGTCAGTGTACACAGCATGCACACATGTGTGTCCTTCCAATTATATATGCATAATCATCTCTCTGAATAGGTGTGTTATAACCATAAGTACAAGGCATGCATTTCAACACATTGTCACACATACACATGTGTACATCTGATTCTACAGGGATGGAGGCGTGTGTGTGTACACACCTGCACACACGCTCCATGCTCATCATGAACAGTTGTAGAAATCATGGTGAATTTCAAGGCTGGGATCCATCTTTGGTGATAGCCACATCATCATGCTGCACAGGGGTCCTCATGTGAACTCCTGGTCAGGTCCCTCTCCAGGGAGGCCACGCCATAAGTGCCCAAGCCCCCACCTGATACCAGCTCTGTGGAGCTCAGGTGCTGCCATCTGGGGAAGGTACTGAATCGATGGAAGACAGGAGTGTGTCAGGCCCACAGGCACACTGTGTCCCAGAGCCTGGAAGCCAAATGTGACTCCCTTTGGTGAGTTTAGTCCCTGGGACTTGATTTCAGTGACCTACATGTTTTTAATGCTTTGTTTTGAGATAACTTCAAATTTTAAAAAGTTTTGCAGAAAAGTACAGAGTGTTCCTGTCTACTCTTTCCCCAGATTCACCAATTTTTACTATTTTGCCTTGTTAATTTTATTGCCATCTCTACTTATTTTATTAAGAATCTATAAGTCTTGGACTGGGGATGTGGCTCAAGGGGTAGCACGCTCACCTGGCATGCATGTGGCCCGGGTTCAATCCTCAGCACCACATACAAACAAAGATGTTGTGTCCGTCGAAAACTAAAAAAAAAAAAAATAAAAATAAACATTAAAAATTCTCTCTCTCTCTCTCTTTAAAAAAAAAAAAAGAATCTATAAGTCTCTTCTAATGTAAATTCCTGATATGATGTTAACAGATTATTTTTATAATACAATCTATTTTTATTAGGTGGGATAAATTGCTTTAATATTACAGTTGGCTATGATGCTCATATTGTTTCATCTCTGATCATTAAGAGCCTGTTATATTGTAGACCTAGAATGTCCCCAAATGCTCATGTGTTGAAGCCTTGGTCCCCAGTACAGCAGGGTTCAGAGATGGGGGTTTTTGGTAAAGAGATTGAATCACAAAAGCTCTGACCTCATCAGTGGATTAATCCATTGCATATTCATAATTTTCTGGTTTTATTGGGAGGAGGTGGAGACTGTAGGAGGGGGGCCTAATTGGAGGAAGTAGGGTATTGGAGTGTGCTGTTGGGGACCCTATGTTGTCCCCAGCCCCTTCCCCTCTCTCTCTCTCTGCTTCTGGCTTCCATAAACTGAGCAGCTCTCCTCTTAGACACCCCTCTGCCCAGGTGCTCTGCCTCACCTTAGGCCCAAAGCAATGGAGTTGCCTACCATGACTGGAACCTCTGAAACTATGATTTTTCTCAGGTATTGTAGCCATGGGAAGATGACTGATAGCGTCCCTTGAACCTCCTTCCTCTGCACTTTGGCATGCTCCCCATTTTTTTAGTCATACCATTTTTATTTGCTTGCACAAAAAACATGTTGCAGTCTCAACGTGTATTTTCCCTGACTCAGCCAGGACTCAGTCACTGTCTGTGTCACTGTTTTAGTGGGGTGCAGTGTTTAAAAGCCAAGGTCTGTGTACTACATCGCTCATTAATAACACAGTGGCTTTGGTTCTAGTTCTCGCAGCAAACCAAACAAGGAAGCATGCACAGCTGTGTGTCTGTCTGCCTTTCTGCTTTTGTCCATGTGTGTATCTAAAGCTATGAGTTCATGCTTGTAACTCCAATTCCATGCAACATGACGATGCCTAACACCCAGCACCATCATGGCACTTAGGATGCTGCCCAGCACACCAACACAGAAGGTGCTTTCAGACTTGCTGCCCTGCCTTGCTCCACTGTGAAAGCCACCTCCTGGGGACTGCTGCACCCGTTCAGGAGCTTCCCACCCTCAGTGACTGGAAAGTGAAGCAAGGTGTGTGAAACAACCACATCTAACCTGAACAATAGTCAGCACAGGACAACACACTGCTAGCGCAAGGTTACATAGCTCATGGCCATTCTAGTGAGTTGAGAAGACAGACCACAGCTTTGAGGGGGCCGAGGCAACTAGGACTTGCAATGCAGACTATTGGAGAGTCCAGAGATCTACAGGGGGCCACTCAAACCTGTGACTCAATATTATATTGTTATATTAATCTGTGAGTGTGGGTAAATCACCACAGGGTTGAAAAAGAACCACTGGAAAACAAGGACAAATATCGCCAGAGCTCACGTAGCATTGCAGATCTTATGTTCTTACCAGTATGACTGCAAAGACTAGCAAAACATGGGGTACTGTGAAGAGCCCTCAGAAGCATGCAGCCTTAGAAGTAAGAATAAGCCTTCCCCAGATGAAAGTGAGTTCTGGACCCTCTGCAAAAATGCCTCCAAGCATACTTCAAAAGAACCAGCCAGACTGCCAGTAAGTCGACACAGCACCCAAAGACTCATTCCTAATGCCCAGCATCTAGCTAAAGTACCAGTGACACAAGTGGACATCCCTCCAGGAGGATCAAACTCAGATAATCACGTCCAGAAGTGGCAGAGATTATGGGATTGTGGGTATAAACTTTGAAACAGTCCCCCCCCTCAACACACTAAAAGAATAGTAAATCTGAAAATGTGGTCGGCCCTCTGTATCCACAGGTACATCCATGGATTCAACCAACTGTGAATCAAAAATATTTCTTAAAAAATGCATGAGTACTGAGCATGTACATTTTTATTGTCATTATTTTCTGAAAAATTCAGCATGACAACTATTTGCATAGCATTTGCATTGTGTTAGACATTACAAGTAATCTAGAGATAGTTTAAAGGGTATGGGAGGATATGGGTAGGTTGTATGCTGATGAGATGATATTTTATTCAGGGAACTTGAGCAACTACAGATTTTAATATCTGTGGGGAGTCCTGGAATCAATTCCCTGAAGATACTGAGGGATGCCTCTGTAACAACAGAAGTCAAACAAAATTAATCACAGAGGGAAAAATAAACAGAGTATCAAACCCATGAAAGAATATCAGCTGGTCTAAAGTAAGTGCAATCATTCTATGCAGACAAGAGGGAAGGGTTTCAGAAAAATCATGTGAAGAAATGATAGCAGAATTTTTTTTTAAGTTTGATGAAAATTATAACTTACAGGTTCAAGAGATCAACACATTTTTAGTAGAAAAAATAATAATAAATAAAACTATGCCAGGTCACGTATTAATCAAATGGTAGAAAGAAGAGTGTAACAAGCATTTTATATAAGAGGAGAATAGAAGCCCATCACATAATTGCACGAGAGGAAAAAAGATGAGAGATTGACAGCTCACCTTGCCTCAGAAACCCTGTGAGCTAGAGGAAAGTGGAAGGCCCTATAAAACACACAAGGGAAATATCTCCACAGAGAAGTATCCAAGGAAAACGTCTTTCAAATGAGGAGTCCTCTGTTTCTGAGTATGAGGGGGTAGGGCCCCAGAAGTAGCATCCTTTCCAGGAAACCATTGTAATTTTGGTGCCCATCACAGGAAGCTCTATCCATGGAAGGAGATTGCTCTGTGGGGGTGGGCAGCGTTGCTAAAGGAGCAAAGGTTGGTTATGCAAGCAAGTCCCCATCCCCCCACCCCCTAGGATCATCCTGGACCTTATATAGTGATGAATCATGCACAGGGCAGTGCATCTCCCTTGGATAAACCGTAAACTCACTGACCCAGGGGACCAGAGGAGTCAAGCTGAGGTGCAGCACATGCTTCAGAGAGTGCAGGAATTTTGGAGGAAGGGTCAGAAAGGGGTCTGCTATACTTCTGACTGAACCAAAATACACATGTGAAGCTAACTATATAAGCTCAGCTTGAAGCAATGTAGCTGAATCGACCCATCTCCGAAGAAAGAGTTTAAAGTTCAAAACCAGCAAGGAAATTACCTGGTAAGATCAAAAAAAATTGGGGGTGGGGGTGGGGGGGAATTAACAGAATCCAGAAAGTCAACATTTTATACTCATAATTTCCAAAATACAGTCCAAAATTTTATCACATGGAAAACAAACAAACAAAAAATGGAACGCATTCTCAAGAAAGAGGAAAAGACAAGAAACAGCTAGAACCCAGCATGCACAAAATGTTAAAACTGTATTTTAGAGTGTATCTTGACTATTCTCAATAGTAAAGCAGATACATTTAACCTTCATTTATCCTTTCTCTGCTTTTCTTTGTGTGGATCTGATTTTCTGTTTGTGGATCTGCTTTTCTGGGTGTGGATCTGATTTTTGGTCTATATCATCGTCTTTCTCTTTGAAGAACTTCTTTGAATATTTCCTGCAAAGCAGGCCACGGGCCGTGAATCCCTGGGTTGTTACTTGTCTGGTGAGTCCATTTCTTCCTCCCTTTGGGAGGCTGGTCTCAGTGGATCCAGCCGTCCATGCTGAGGTTCTGCTTGTTTGTACTGGACAGTCCCTCTGTGCCCTCCTTGCTCACGTGGGGTTGAGGGAGAGTCGGTGTGTTCGTGTCCTTGTTCCTCCTGCTGACATCTTCCTAGACTTCTTCTGTATGTGTGATTCTCTGGAGTTTGAATGTAATGCAGCAAAGTATACTTTTTGACATTTATCTTGACTGATATTCCTGAGCTTCCTGGATCTGTGGTTGGTGTCTGTTATTATTTTAGAAAATTATCAGTTCTTCTTCTTTAAATATTTCTCCTGTTTTTTTTTTTTTTTTACCTTCTCTTACTCTCAAGCTACAGACATTCCACATTTTGTTGTTATTCCACGGTTTCTGGCCATTTTAGTCCATCTTTTTCACTGTTTCTTTTCTTTGTCTTTCAGCTTGGAAAGGTTCTACTAATGCCGTGGAGCTTCCCTCGGCTCTGCCCAGGCCGTGGAAGCCCCTCAAAGTCTTTTTCTCTGTGATCTGTTGCTTTTGATTTCCAGAATGTCCTTTAGGTCCTTTCCACCGCTCTGTTCCGGTGGTTCATCTGCTCTCACCCACGTTGCGTTCCCCCTTAAAGCCCTGACTGTATCACTCACAGTTCTTAAGTTCCCTGCCTTCTCATTCACATCTCAGCCATATTGGAGTCTGACTCGGAAGTTTGGTTTGTCTCTTTGGCCTGTGCTTTTCGCCCATTAATAAGCCTTGCCATTTCCTGGCTGAAACTCAGAGAGCCCTGGTGAAGGGAACTGGGGAGAGAAGCCTGCAGCGTAAGGTCCTGTTCATCTGGCCAGAGTCAGGTTGTTTGCTGTCTGCTGCAGCCGTCAGTGTCAGAGGCTGAAGTGTCCTCTGGTGTCCTTGCCCTCGCCAGCCCCGTTCCTAAACGGGCCTCAGTCCTGCAGTGCTGTCAGCCGGAGTCCCGGTGTCCCGCAGGAGCCGCTGAAGTGGCAGTGAAGCTCAGATCCTGCAGCCTGAGCTGAGGACCCTTCCTCCCTGGGTTGTCCAGGGCTGGGCTCCGGCAGGACCTCCCCTGAGAGGAGGCCTTGTCACTAGGGGTTCTGGTCAAGTTTTACAAGGGGTGCTCCCTCCCCCGAGGAAGGCAGCTGGGAGCCCTCTGTGATCCTCAGTGGAAAGCAGTGGAGCTGCTGGAAGAGGTGCTCACAAGGGTGCCCCTTCCAGACGCCCCCTGAGATTCCGACTTTCAAATTGGCCATGTTTTTAATTAAAGAAAATCTCTGAGACAAACATAAAGTCTGGATGGAGAAAAATAAAAAATGAAAATTCCTGTACTAAATTATTAAATTTGTGTGAAAGTATTAATGAAATAGTATGACAGCTAAGTGGAAACAAGTGAGAGAATTTGAAGGTATTAATGGAAATTATGCTAAAGAAATGCAGAGAAATCAGGGCTTTGTGTCTTTTTAAAACACGAAGCCTAAGTGGTTGGTTAGATTCTCTCAAAAGGTTCAATATACATGTAATTGGATTGCCAGGAGGAAGGAACAGAGAGAGCGGCACAGAAACATGTTTGCAGATACAATGTCTAAACATATTCTACCTCTGACATAAAACAGAAACATGCTAAATGGACATCAGGAAATGAAACACAGAAGGAAGCCCAGACTGGAACACATTGTCATCTCCCTGCTGAAAACCAGATGTAACAAGCAAATCTTGACAGCAGCAAGAAAAAAATGACATATTACTTTCCAGGTAACTGCGATGCAATTAATGGCTGGCTTCTCGTCAGAAACCATGTAGGACAAAGAGGAGAGAGCATCTATGAAGTGTTGGAAAACAAAGTGCAGTTTACGCAGTGTTCTGAAAATCAGCTGTTTCCAGAATTCTGCATCCAGTGAAAACATCAAATAAAGACATTTTTGGAAAAGGAAAGCTAAACGAATCTGCTGCCAGGCAACCTTTGCTTTAAGAAATGCTGACATGAATTATTTGGTCTGAAGGGAACTGCTACTAGATAGAAAGCTGGAGACTCTGTAAAGAATGAAGAACATAAAAATGGTAAATATCCTATGAGCGTTGCAAAACCCATAGCACCGAGGACTGCAAACAGTGAACTTTACCATATGCAAAATAGAAAAATTAAATTGAAAGTGAGGGTTCCAGGATGGAAAGCTCATGGTGACAGGTGCATGTGACTGCATTGTCAGTGTGAGGCACGTCCACACTGAGGGGAGAAGACAGTTCACCTTCTGAATCGATGCCACAAACAGTGAGGCTATGCTGCACTCCAGGGTCAGCCCACTTCTCATGGGGCCGTCCACCTTCTAGACTAGTTTACAGGCACACCAGGGTCAATAAGGAAGTGAATGAATTGTAGGCAACGGGAGCCACGTTCTCAAAGTGAGAAAAGAATGAGCAAGAGGGAAAACTGGAATCGATACTGTGGGGCTGGAGGAGAGGCAGAGACAGAACCAGCTCATTTTAATGTGTGTGCAGAGAGACACAGAACTAGTCAAGGGACACGGAACCCTCAAAGCATCACTCATGTGTGGAGAACCATTTAGCTGCTGGCTGTTGGGACAACTGGCCGTCCAAGGCTCCCGTGGGTACTCTTGGCCCATTTCTGTGCTGCAAGTATTTCTGCAGTGGCTGATTTCAAGGGACGAATGTGGTGCTGCTCCATACGCAGTTGGGAACAGATGCGAGTGATTGGCATTTGTGAGCCAGTATGTGTCCCCTCCAGCATATTAGGAAGACAAACCATATTCTGGGCCATAAACGTCTCAATAAATTTGAGAGGATGAAAAAAGCAAAGAGCATATTTTCTGAGTATGAGCAAATTATACACAAAATCAATGGCTGAAATCTCTTGAAAGATAGCCAAATTTTTAGAAATTAGACATTGCTCATGAGTGTGTATGTCAAAGAAGGAAGTTCAAGAAAAATAAAAAAATAAGGGGAAGGAATAGATTTCAAGTCAATCTGTGAGACTGACATTATCCTAACACCAAAATCAAAATAATACATCATAAATAAAACCACTAGCCAGTGTTCCTCATGAACATACACGTCAAAATTATCAATAAAATAGCAAGTTGAATCTAGCACTATTTCAAAAGGACAGCTCAGCATGATCAAGTGAACTTTATCCACTTCTGTAGGAATGGCCAAACGTAGAAAAATGAATCAAGGCAATTCACTAGAACAACAGAGCAAACATGAAAACCATGTGAGTATGTCAATAGATGGAGAATAGGTAGTTGACAAGGTTCAATATCCGTTTTTGACAGACCAAAAAAAGAAATTCTCAGAAACTTAGAGTGGAAATTCCTTGACCTGCTTAACAGTATCTATAAACATCCATAGAAAATATTGTAATATATCGAATAATGAAAGACTGCTTCCCACCCCACATCTTCAGTGCAATAACACATGACAAAGAAATAAAAAACAATCGTATTGTTTGGAAACCAAGGAGTAAAGTCTTTCTAACAATGTAGTATATGATTATTTTTAATATCTTAATGCATCTACCAAAAGAGGTGATAGCATTAATGATTGATTCTAACAAAGTCACAGAGTACTAGGGCAGGCTAAACAAAATAAGTCAATCCAAAAAAAACAAAGGCCAAATGTTTTCTCTGATATGTGGATGCTAACTCATAATGAGGGTGGGGCTAGGGAATAAAGTTACTTTGAATTAGGCAGAGGGGAGTAAAGGGAGGGGTGGGGCAGGGGGTAGGAAGGATAGTAGAATGAATCAGACAGTATTACCCTATGTACATATGTGACTATACAACCAGTGTGATTCCACATCGTGTACAACCAGAAGAATGAGAAGTTATACTCCATTTATGTATGATGTGTCAAAGTGCATTCTACTGTCATGTGTAACTAATCAGGAAAAACAAATAAGTCAAGCTTATACACACACAAAAAAATAGCTGTGCTTTTGATATTTTATATATAAATAATTCAAAGTTAAACTTTGAGACTCTATTTAGTAGAGGATACAGAAATGAAATAAAAATGAATAAAAAGATGTTTACATTAAACATTCACATACCCACCCACCTACTACCCCAAATATGAAATATTTAAGAATGTCTCTAGCAACATATATACAAGAATTAGGCTGAAAATGATAAATGCTCTTTAAAAAAAAAATCACAAGACCTAAATAAGTAGGAAAAAACCCAATATATGCCTTTCACAGGAGGCTGAATATAGCTAAGATGCTAGTTCTTCCCACATTGATCTGCAGATCCACAGAAGCCAGTTAGGCTTCATTTCCTACAGCTTCTGAGGAAATGCAAAGGATTTACACAGTTTTTAAAAACAGTAGGACGAAATTAGAGGACTCATCCCACCTGGTTTCCAGTTTGATACATGAAGCCACTAGAGTGTTTGCTGGTGTGGGATGGGCGGGCTCGGAAGGGCAGAAGCCGGCCCAGAGATGCACACACACACAGCGGGGCTGACTGACCCTCACCAGAGATGGCCACGCAACTGCCCGGGAGAGTGTGGTCTGATAGCCAATGGCGGCACAGTGAGTGCGTATGGAGTCACGGAGTGTGTGAACACCACAAGCAGACTGGGTGCAGCACAGGAGTCGTCTTCAGCCACGAGATGAGCAAGCTGGGGCCATACCCCGCACAGGGAGTCCCAGTAATGTCATGCTCGGTGGCCAAAATCCATAAGCACAATGATGACCCCCTGAAGTATCCCAGTTACACGGAGAAGGAAAGTCATGGGGGCAGAAAGCAGGGCTGCCTGGGGGGCAGGGGAGCAAGCGCTTCACTGCAAAGGTGGCGGCGGGGAGAGAAGTGTCGGGAACGAGCTCTTCTGCATCTTGAGTGTGGTGCTGACTGAACGACTGCGTGCTTGTCAAAACTCCTTGAATTTCACACTTAAAATGGGTGAATTTAGTTGAATGTAAATCATGCCTCAATATAAGCAATTAAAATATTAAGCAAAAAAATCCAAACAAAAACCTGGGGAGGTGGTCATCCTAATCTCCTGGGGCATCAGCCAGAGAGCTGGGTCGTGGCAGGGAGTCTCTGCATGAGGTCACGTTTCCTTGTCATTCTCCTCCTTGGCCTGAGCTGGAGAATGTGAGGGCTCAGAGCTCCGGCTCCCTGGGGTTGGCTGGTGCAACCTGTTGACCCTGGGATCCCGTTAAGGACCACAGCTCTGCTTTTCTATGGGGTTTTCTGAATCAGCTGGGCACGCTCCTGTTCAGTGCCCGCCGCTGTTCTCCTGGACACTGCAGACAGGGCCTGGGCAGTGCAGGTGGATGTTTGGGTTGCCTGGTGAAGAACAGCATCTCTCCCCTCTCTGCTGCCTGTGGCCTGTGTCCGTGCCCTTCTCGACAGCAGCACCAGGCTAATTGCTCTTTTCCCTCTTGACCACAGTGCTCCATTGTCATCGATCCCTTGTGTTGTCTTTTCTCATTAATTGGACAATCAGTTCTCTATGCCTGGACCTCCAGCTGCAAGAGCCATGGTGGCTGCAGTCAGGTGAGCTGTGCACAGAGGCTTCTGGATGGCCAGTCTGGACTCCTGTGGGCTCTGGATTTTTCAAGAATATGTTGTGTGTGTGTGTGTGTGTGTGTGTGTGTGTATGTGTGTTTTGTGTGTGTTGTGTGTGGTGTGTGGGTGTGTGTCTGTATAGACCCATGTGTATGCACATAAAAACGAACCTTCTGAGACCTACTGCAGGTTCTTCCAAGTCCTTCTCTCTTTTAAGACACAGGATGGTACCAGTGTCTGCATATACCTGCAAACTGAGGACTGGCAGGGTCTAGCACCTGGCCTGAAGCCTCTCACCTGGCCAGATCTCTGTGTCGAGGCTCTAGGGCCTGTGTGCTTCCCCACAGCTTGTCCAGTGTGTGTGCGTGTGCCCCTGGCTGACCTCACCCCCACTGAGTGGCTCCCCTCCCACCAGCCCCCTGCCCTCCTGCTGCTCTGGAAGTGCCCCCCCTGGGGTTGCATGCTCCCGCAGTGTCTGCACCCCCCCTCACAAAGCCTCCCTCAGACCTCGTGCAGGGTCCCCAGTGGAGGCCCCTTCCCCAGCTAGCACCTCCATCCCACTCCCCACCTGTCACCTTTTTACATTCCCACGCTGATGTCCTGTTTGCTGTCTATTTCATCAGTTGGAAGGTAGGCTTCCAGGGACAGGGACTCTGTGCTCTCTGCGGCAGGTTCTCCAGTTCCTCCTGCAGTCAGCATGGTGGGAAGAGGTGCTCCCTCCTCATTGTCACAAGACCTGAAGGTGTCCCTGGTCCTAACAGAGTCATGTTCTATAAGACTGGGATTTCAGATGGGCTGGGACCGAGTTCTGAAAGAACCTGTTGCACAGGGAAAATCACACGTGGGGCTTCAACGAGTAGTCCCTGAAATAGTTAGGCATGGGAGTCCTTCAGCTGAAAGGGGCTGTTCCTTCCCTGATGCATGTCCCCTTCTTAGCACCCTGAGCAGGGTCTGAGAACACCAGGCTGTGTCTCTCTTACTAAAGTCAGCCAGGCTGACTACCACGTGGGCGCTGGGACTAGCTGGATCTGGGTCCCCCTGGAGGCCGGCAGGGAGGCCTGGCTGGAGGGCCTGGGGCAGCCTGAAGGAGGCCAGCTGGCCTGCCCTCAGTCCTGGGGAGTGTCTGGGTGTTTCCTGTGCCACCAGAGGGAGGCAAGGGGGCCTAGATCAGCTGGAGAGACCCACAGCACCCTCAGGGCTTGAGGAAGAGGTATACGGTGAACCCTCAGCTGGGGACCACCTGCCCAGGGTGGGAAGGGGCTGCAACCAGGGGCCAGCAAGGGCACGTATTGAGGACTCCACACTGTGGCAGGGGTGGAGCTGGGACCCAGGTATCTCCAGGAAAAGGCAGCAGTCTCAAATCAGATCAAGTAGAATCTTGAGTCGGTTCTGCAGATCGGCTGAAGAGACTGAACTTTAAGTGGAAAAGGAGAAAGTTCACCTTGACTGGCAGGATGCAGGTACGTCCTGGGACATGAAGGCATGCGCTGGAGCACGTTCAGGTGGTACATCCTACACACTAGCCGTCCATAGCTCTGGACCCCCAACTAGAGCTGCTGATTCCACAGGTGCTTCCTGCAGTGGCCCTACCTGCAGAGGAAGTTCCCACACTGCTCCCAGTCTGCAGATGGAGGCCCAGCCTGAGCGGATGGGCGGCAGAGGTCTGCTTCTTCTAATCAAAAGTTAGGCTGCTGAAGAACAGAATTGCTTTGACCAAGCGCCATCATCCTTTGGAAGGAGAGGAGGGTTGAATTGAACAACTCAGCCCGGCAGGTGAGCTATCGATTTTATGTAATGCAGAGAAGCAGGGCAGTGGCATCAGAGAGATGCTCCTCCCGCAGGCCAAAGGAGGTGCATCCCAATGGTGGGTCTTGGCAGAAAAGCCGGCTATTCCAGACTCTGCTTCAGTAACTTCATGTAATGTTAGTCAATTAATAGTCCTTGGTTCCCTCCTGTGGGTCAGGGCAGCAGGGTTGCAAGTGAGGGGGGGCGGGAGGGGGGACTGAGATGTGCGGGGAGCAGGCCAGAGCTGAGGGCCCGAGGACACTGGGACAGTGCTTTGAGAGGCTCGGCCCTGCAGAAGGCGCAGCACACAGAGTGTGCGATTCCTTTAGGAATCCATGAACTCGAGGGCTTCTTGAGCATCTCTGGATGATGGGGAAGGAAGAACAAGGGGCTTTGGGACATTGGTGGGACCCTCTGCAGAAGCTGAGCTGGGATGCCACCAAACTTTGTGAGAGTTTGGCAAGTGGTTAGCGGAGACGCACGCTCTGCTCTGTTTTGACTGTTAAAACATGGCTTTACTAACAATGGGCTCAGTGTTTCCAATGTCCAGAGGGCTTCCTGGACACAGAGCCTAGCTCCTGGGATGGTTGATGGCAAGCGTCCCCAGGTGTGCTGCAGAATTGCAGGGAGCCTGCTTTACAGGTTCCTGGGACTCCCTGGCAGAGGACACCTCTGCCAGCAGAGTCACTTCACCCACCCACGTGGCTCTGGGCTTTACTTCTTCATGAACAGCCATCTGTGTCCTTCAAAGTGAAAGGGGCCCTCCTCAGGTAGGGTCTTTGGGCTCAGTGAGTCCCCTGCTGTTGTGCTATCCAACCTGGAGTGAGGTGTTGGGCCTCCTGGGATGCCAGCAGCATATTCAGGCAGGTAATAAGGTGAGTTCCCCAAGTGCTTGAGCAGCAGGGCTGTGTGAACAGCCGTCACTGCGGGTGGCACCTGTGGTTAACTCTCAGGAAAGGGTGGGGATTGCTGATCCAAGCATTTGCTCCATCTGAGACACAGATGCAGGATTCAAACCCCAGCGTCTTGGGGAAATTTTAGAACCTACAGGCGTTGGTTGCTATTTGTTGTCCAGGTACAACTGGGAGAGTGGTCACAACCAGCTCCTGACTCTGGTCCCCAAGGGCCAGGAAGAGTACCCTCTGACATCAGGCCTTTCTTCCCAACCAGGGCACAAACAGGTCACTTGTGTCTGCTAAGCCCTGAAGGGGACATCCCCAGAGCCACTGCAGTGTGCAGCACAGAGTCCATAAGAACAACCCAAAAGGAGTCGACCAGCCCACAGCTGGGCTCCCCGATTAGGAGCAACCATGTACAGATTGCGGTGCACTGCCCCTCGGTGTCCTGATGACTGGCCCACTGGTGGTAAGAGCAACAGAGCTGCTTCTCTGAAGGTTGTCCTGTGGATCCTGCTAGGTCAAAGACAGGGTTGAAAACTTATTAAAAGGAGAAAGTGTCCCAGTGTCTATAATATGGCCCATGGATTAGTTTTTGCAATGACTTGGAAGAAAATACAGAGGAAACCAAGACACAAAGCATCCTTAAGCGATGGGCCCTCTCTCTGGTCTTCCTTTAAAGTGACAGACACTGCCAGGACCCTAAGCGTGTTTGCAGTGAGGTTTTTTTTTTTTTTTTTTTTTTTTTTTTTTTTGAGAGAGAAAGAGAAGCTTTTTTTAATATTTATTTTTTAGTTTTCAGTGGACACAACATCTTTATTTTATTTTATGAGGATCGAACCCAGCACCCCGCGCATGCCAGGCGAGCGCGCTACCACTTGAGCCACATCCCCAGCCCAGCAGTGAGGTCTTACCAAGAAAGCCCGGGTGCTGCCAAACCAAAGGTGGCCTGCTGGACGCCGACTGGACGCTGGACCACCCAAGCCTCTTCTCCCAGCCCTGCCCGACCAGTCCAGAGCAGAGAGTGGGCACACACCCTGTCATCTCCCCAGGAGGGTGGCTAGGTCAGAGTTTATCTCGGGAAAGTGACACGTGTACCACACCTGAGAGTCCATTACACCCGAGAGCCCATCATCAGATCAGAGCTTATCTGCTACTGTCACTTTCACTGAAGTAGATGGATATCCATCACCTGAGGAATCACAAAAACCTCAAAGGACAGATGCTCAAAGGACCCTCCGTGGGAGGTGTGAGGGAGAAATGAAGACTGACCGCTGAGTCCCGGGAACGCTGGTTTGACCCTTAGGTGAAGCGGTCTGTGGTCACATGGCAGTGCTCCCCGTGAGCTGTCTGCGCTGAGCTGTGCAGGTGTGGCACACAGGAGAGACAGACGCCCGGCTGATTCCTCTCGATAAGCCTGTCCTTGAGTTCTGCTTGAGGTCTCCCTGATTTGTCAACCTGCTGAAGGCGTCCCCCTCCCACCGTCTTGACAAGGTCACAGTGAGGATGAAAGTGTTTGGCAAGGAAGGCCGCACTTGTGGGAAACTGAGATCATGAGACTCTTTTTATGTAATTGGGACTTTTTATTTTATACTCATAAACCCAACAGAAGGCATGGGTATACTTATTGCTAAACCAAATTAAATTCTAGATGGCCAAGAATATAACAGGTGGTTCATGACTTAAAAGGCTGTTTTACTATCTCTCAGGACATTGAGGACAAAACAGAACATCAACAATCATTCTGGGAAATGTTACAGGAACTCTGGGCACCACAACTGATTATATCAACTAAGAATCCAAATTCATATCCTCAGTCTCTGAAAGAGCCTAAGCAGATAGTTATCATGCCTGTTGCACGAAGCCCACCATATGTAGCCTATTTGATTAAGGATGGGTTGTGGTAGTCATCTAGGGGGAAAAGGCTAATAAAAATACATTTCCCTTCTAACCGACCCTCCTTTACTTCACCCAGGGATTTATGATAAGCATAGTTAATGTTAGCAGCAGGGGGATTGATGTGCAGATTAGTTAAAGATTAGTGAGGAACTGCTGTACTTTGACAAGGAACAAGGGAACTCTCAGAGAAGGCAGCTCAACCAGTTTTATGAGAATAAATGTAGGCATTTTTAGATGCTTTTAGAATATGAGATTGTTATAAGGGGACTTCTAGATGGCATCTGAGATCAGAAATAAAGTACAGGTGTGCTTTAAACTTAAAGGTGAATGACAGGTTAGGAGACATAGGGTCTGGTTACGTAGTTTGCATCTGTTAAACAAGGAAATGCTACATCCTGGGAGAATCTGGAGATTGTAAATTGATGACGCATTTTACTAATGATCTGTATCCATAATGATGAGGAAAAGCAGAATAAAAGGAGACAGAGAGAAAGCAGTTTAGAGCTCGCTCTCTGGAGATTGCTCCAACGGACGACTCCTCATCTCAACCCTTGTATCAACGCCACTCATCCTTCAAGACCCCCTGGGTCCCTCTGGGGCAGGACCCTGGCATCAACCGTGTTCTGCTTGCACAATAAAACCTAAACAATTTTCAGTTTGATCTGAATTTATTTATTTTTTTAATTAAGTTTATTTTCCAACTGATACGTGTAAACCTAAAACTCGTGCATTCTAATGGCATGTCACGTGACTGGTTTACATTAGAAACTGGGAGGCACGACGGTCTTTCCTGGGTGACAGAAGACATTGGTGAACCTGGAGTGAGGACATTATGGAAATTCCCTGGGAGCAGCGCCAGGCTCTCCTGTGGCCTCTCTCCTCCCCTGGGGTCAGACGAGACCCCACATGTGCGTGGAGGAAGGAAGCAGGGCAGAGGAGGCGGTTTCCTCACAGCCTGCCCCTCACCTCCTCTAGCCACAGGCTTTCTCTTGGCACCCTGTTGCTCCCTGTCAAGGGCAGGTGGAAGCAGACGGTGGCCGTGGAGGGGATTCAGCTTCCTATAGCTGCAGAGTAGTCGCCCTGGGAGGCAGACAGCCAGTGTCTCGGGGAGCCCTGAGCCCTGGGAGCCCTGGGAGCCCTGGGAGCCCTGGGAGCCCTGGGAGCCCTGGGAGCCCTGAGCCCTGAGCCCTGGGAGCCCTCTCCACTCGGTTCAGATGTACTGGTTCCCAGACGGTCTCCAATTAGGGAAAATGACAAGTTGTGAATCTAATGTCATCGACCCACAAGGAAAAAAATTCCTTCAAAAATTCTGAAATTGTATTATTGTTGAAAACAAAGCCGCTCCTTATCACTCAACATTGAAAAAAATGATCCAGTTTTACAAAATTGGTGATGGAAGCCAAGTGACTTCCTGGAATCCCGTGGTGCCTGAGCGAGTGGACGGCCCTCGGGGCACGTGAGAGCTGATGGAGAGAAGAGGAGACTCTCGGACTTGGTCCTCGCCGCCAGGGAGGGGCAGTCGCAGGCCTGGGATGGGACGGTGGCCTTTCCCACCTGTGACTTAAAGAGCTGCGGAACAGCGGGGCAGTGGCCAGGACCCGCGGGAAGGGCGCCTTCTTGGGAGGGAGGATGGCTCTTCAGACAGTGAGACAGGAGGATGCCTCAGGGGAGAACTTTCCCCGTGGAGAACGAGTGTCCTCCAACAAGGGCGGGCACGGGGCCGCCTCAGCTGTGCTGCTCAGTCTCCACCACCTTCCCATGCCCACACCAGCCCCACCTTCCTGCAGCCCACCTGGATGCAGATGCAGGGGGAAGAGCTGTGGGTCTGAAGACTGGAGTAGCACCACTGGCAGACCCGGGCACCCAGTGTAATTTGGATTTCACACAGACAATGAACAATTGTTTAGCATCAGCACGTCCCAAATGGTGTGCTAGTCGTTTTTCCATTGCTGTCACAAAATACCTGAAGACATCATGTTAAAAGGAGGAGAGGTTAATTCTGGCTCACAGGTTCAGTTTCATTCATGGTCTCTTGGTTCTGTTGCTTTGGGCCTCTGGAGAGGCAGCACATCATGGTGGGAGGGCTTCAGGGAGTGTGAGAAAGGGAGAGGCATGCCGGGGTCTCGACATCCCCTTCTAGGGTGCACCCTGTCAGCCTGCCTTCCCTCCCATGGCCCTGCCTCCTTAGGGCTCCACCACTTCCCAACAGTCCACAGGCCACTGGGGGACCTTAAGATCCAAGCCATAACACGCAGGGCACACTTACACTGAAAAACAACAAACACCCCCCACTGCTTCCTTACCTAAAGTCCAACTTTAACTGAAGGCCCTGCGTGCTACCCACCAAACCTGGCAGCAGTGGGTGGTTTGGCGGGGTTGGGGGTGGGGGACTCAGGGCTTCTCTCCAGGAGTGGGTGGGGACAGTGGTCAGCTGGGCCTGAGGGTATCGGTGCTCAGGGTCTGGGCGCCCAGCTGCAATCTGCATCCTGCTCTGAGTGGACAGTGCTAGCCTCACCCTCAAGGCAATGCATAGCAGAAGTCAGCTCCTGGCAGCACCGCCATGCTGGCCAGCCACTGCTGGCCACACGCAGCTGTTCTGGCCAAGGCTTGCCGCCACGGAAATTTATTCGGAAAATAAAACAATAATGTCTGATATTAATCTTTGCTCCTTGCGCTCAGGCGTTGTGCCAAGGTTCACACACTCCTCACCTCTCCGTTCTCACAGGTGCCCTCCTTCGTCCCCTTACTAGCTGCTCCCTGAGTGGGTCCCAGGCCTGGGGAGGAGCTAGTGACAGCAGCCTGGTCCAAAGAGGTCCGCCAGGAGCTAAGCTGACTCCAACCTGCTGGAATCCCTTGATTGCCAAGCAACTGGCACTACTTGAATTTCAAGCAAACACTAAACGATTGTTCAGTGTAAGTATATCCCATAAAATATTTGGGACATACTTACACTAAATATTTGTTACTTTATCTAAAATTCAAGTTCAGCTGGATGCTATTATTAGCCCTTCAGGAACTAAAGCACAGAGAGGTTTAGTAACTAGACCAGTTACACAGCCAGGAAGTAGGTGAGGTAGAATCTGAGCCTGGTCTGCTGTCTCCCACGCCTTCTCCTTTTTCATTTCCACCTCACTGCCTGGCTACGCGGAGCACGCACAGCGAGACACCGCCAGCACTTGCAGGAGTGATGAGGGCCGCAGGGAGGTTCAGGGCTCTGGAAGCCTGGGACAGAGGAGGTTTTCTGGGGACCAGTGTTTATCCCAAGACCAGAAGGCAGTTCAGGAGGAGCACAGCAGCGGGGGAGAATATTCTAGAGAAGCTGACTTGGATACAATCCAGAGTGGGGAGAAGCCTGGTAATTTGGGGGGTACAGAGAAGAGTGAAAAGGCATAGCCCCCCCATTCAGAAGTCATTGAGAAGCTTTTTTTCTTTTTAAATTTTAATTTGTTTTATTAGTTACACACGACAGTAGAATGCATTTATGCACTTTGACATATCACACATGGATGGGATAAAATTTCTCATTTTCTGAGTGCACATGTTGCAGAATCCCACATTGGTCATGCAGTCACGTAGACACATACAGAAATCATGTCTGTTTCCTTCTACTATCTTTCCCATCCCACATCCCCTCCCCTCCCATCACTTCCCTCTACCTAATCTAAGGCAACACTATTCTTCCCTAGTGCCCCCTGCCTTGTTGTGAATTAGCATCTGCATATTAGGGAAAACATTTGGCCTTTGGTTTGTGGGATTGGCTTATTTCACTTAGCATGATAATCTCCAACTCCAACCATTTACTGGTAAATGCCATAATTTCATTCTAATTTAAAGCTGAATAATATTCCATTGAGTATATATACCACATTTTCTTTATCCATTCATCTGTTGAGGAACACCTAGGTTGGTTCTATAGTCTAGCTATTTTGAATTGAGGTGCTATAAACATTGATGTGGCTGCAATACTATAATATGCTGATTTTAAGTCCTTTAAGTATAGACCAAGGAGTGGGATAGCTGGGTCAAATGGTGGTTCCATTCCCAGTTTTCTGAGGAATCTCCATACTGCTTTCCACAGTGGTTGCACCAATTTGCAGTTCCCCCAGCAATGTATGAGTGTGCCTTTCCCCCACATCCTCACCAACACTTATTGTTGCCTGTACTCTTGATGATCGCCATTCTGACAGGACTGAGATGGGATCTTAGAGTAGTTTTGATTTGCATTTCTCTAATTGCTAGAGATGTTGAACACTTTTTTATATATTTGTTGATCAATTGTATTTCTTCTTCTGTGAAGTGTCTGTTCAGTTCCTTGGCCCATTTATCGATTGGGTTATTTATTTTTTTGGTGTTAAGTGTTTTGTGTTATTTATATATCTTAGAGATTAATGCTTTACTGGAGGTGCGTGTGGTAAGTATTTTCTCCCAGTCTGTAGGCCCTCTCCTCATGTTATTGATTTTGTTTCCTTTGCTGAGAAGAAGCTTTTTAATTTGAATCCATCCCATTTAGTGATTCTTGATTTTACTTCTTGCGCTTTTGGACTCTTGTTAAGGAAGTCACGTCCTAGGCCGATGTGGTGAAGATTTGGGCCTATTTTTTCTTCTATTAGGTGCAGGGTCTCAGTTCTAGTGCCTGAGTCTTTGATCCACTGTGAGTTGATTTTTGTGCAGGGTGAGAGATAGAGGTTTAATTTCATTTTGCTACATACGAATTTCCAGTTTTTCCAGCACCATTTGTTGAGTAGGCTATGTTTTTTCCAGTGAATGTTTTGGCACACTTGTCTAGTATAAGATAACCACATTTATGTGGGTTTGTCTTTGTGTCCTCTATTCTGTACCATTGGTCTATTGGTGCCAATATCATGCCATTTTTGTTACTATGGCTCTGTAGTATAGTTTAAGATCTAGTACAGTGATGCCTCCTGCTTCACTTTTCTTGCTAAGGATTGCTATTAGCTATTAGCAATAGCTATTAGCTATAGCTATTACTTACACTAAATATTTATTATTCTATCTAAAATTCAGCTATTCTGGGTCTCTTATTTTTCTAAATAAATTTTATGATTGCTTTTTCTATTTTTATGAAGAATGTCATTGAAATTTTAATAGGAATTGTATTAAATCTGTATTATGATTTTGGTAGTATGGCCATTTTGACAATATTAATTCTGCCTATATCCAGGAGCATGGGAGGTCTTTCCATCTTCTGAGGTTTTCTTCGGTTGTCTAAGATGGTAAAGGCAAAGCACAGGCCTGAGTGCCCACCACAGCCCCCGCCCCAGTGGAAGCAGGCAGGCTGGAGTGAGGCGAGGAGAGCTAGGCGGGAGGCAGCAAGGGCAGCTGAGCCCCTCAGGCCAGAGCGGGTTTCAGACCCCATCCCAAGGGTACCCAGCAGTCATGGGTGTCCAGCTGGGTGTGGCACGGTCAGACTGGCATTGAAGGAGATCTCTCTGGCTGGGTGTGGAGCATAGGGCAGATCCAATCCTGGTGGTTGACTGGCAGCTGTCACAGCAGTTTAGGCAAAGCGCGTCGGTGGCCCTTCTGAGGAGGGACAGAGTTGCAAGTGGAGAGAAGTGGATGATTCCAGAGCTCAGAAGGGCTTGTTAGGAGAGTCTCAGCTCACGAGCACTGCAGAGCTGGGGTGCAAGCCAGGGTGGATGTGGGGACCGTGGGCCTTCTATGTCCAGCTGTAGAGGATGCAGCCACAGGTGTGGGTCTTGGCTCCGACTATGGTCTGGGCTGGGGATCGGCAGTTGGGAATGCGAGTACAGAGGTGGCAATCAGAGCCCTCTGGAGAGAAGCCAGGTGGGGAAGGGACTGGAAGAGACTCTGGTGACCTACTGGCTGACGGAGACAGGCTGAGGAGGGGTGAGAGAGGCTTGGGTGGGAGAAAGGAACAGGCCAGGGAGCTGCCCGCTCCTTAGGGACTGTGAAGCCAGATGCTGACACAGGAAGGGGCCATGCACCGAGAGCCGCAGGAGGGAGAGGGAGCAAATCAGCAGGAGGCTGGGGAGGCACCAGTTCATGCAGCGTGGACCAGTGAGGGCTGACCGCTCAGCTGGCCACGAGAGCTCTGGGGAGCAGGAGAGCTGCGCTCTGACATCTCCGCTCCTGCTGGGCACAGGGATGGGGAAGGAAGGGCACAGCAGTGACATTACTTACTAGGAGCACTTAGCTAGAGTGACGTAAAAGGACAGAGCCAGGTGGCCCAGAGGGCAGATGAAGGGAAGAGAGGACCAGGACAAGCAGGTGGTCACAGGAACTGGTGGAGTTGGAAGAGACAGCAGCAGAATCCAAAGGCAAAGGCAGGAATGCAAGCACACACTTGACGTGGAAGGACACGGAACCCGGGGGCAGACTCCCACCAGGAATGTCAAAGAGAAGCTGAGCAGCCCTTCCGGAGCCCGGGAGAAGCCGGATATTTAAAGAGTAATGGACTACCGCCCAGCAGTTTATTTCTGAAATAAAAGCCTGATTGATTCAATAATGGGAAACTCACAAATATAATTCATTATATCAGTAGGGTGAAATTCATCATATCAGAATAAAAATTGTGAAATTAGATTGCTGGAGCTGGAAAGGGCATTTGATAACATCATCTCTCCATTTATAAAAACAGTGAGAACCACAGACACAGAAAGAAGTCAGCTGTGATCAGACGCACCCTGTCAAAACGAGGAGGAGCGTGCGATTCCAGCAAAGCCATGAAGATCTCGTAGGCCCAGTGCCAGCCTGCAGTGGGCACTGCCACGCCGGTCACACCTGCCCGCCTGCCCTTCACGAAGCAGGCCACAGCCTTGTCACTCACTGTGGTCCTGTGGAAGGAGGCAGGGGACGGGCCCAGTGCTGCTGAGGCAGGAGGCTGCAGGGCTGGCCCCTCCCACAACACCCCAGAAACTCTCCCTGCCCCCCGAGCCTCCCAGAGTTCTTCTTATTTATATTTTATTGGTCAGAACCTCAGAGGTATTAGGACAAGTGTGAGACTCAGGCCCCAAATCCCCAGGGAACCTCCCCACTTCAGTGCCCATCATGGTGCCAGGACACACTCCCTCACGTCCCTTCTGCACAGTGGGCAGGGGCTCTTGGTGTGGCTGGAAGTGCCCCTGGATAGTGACTGATTTTCCATCTTCCCTGAGTGCAAGGGCTTCCCGCAGGGGCTGGGGTGGGGAAGCAGTGGCGGGCGATGGTGGCACTGCACAGAGGCTCAGCCTCAGGGACACGGAGCACAGGGGAGGTGAACCAGCGCCGGGCAGAATGAATACTGCAGCAGGCCGGCATTTCGGGGAGGTGGCAGGTGGGAAGTCCCAGAGACCCAGCACAGGTGTCAGAGGTCACCAAGTCTGTGGGGGAAGACATGTGACACTCCATCAAACACTGGGTGCTGATTTCTGCAGGTGAGTGGAAGTTCACAGGTCGTGACCTCCAGACAGGAAGCACACCTGGCTGGGGTTTAGGTGAGCCCAACCTGGCCATTAGCTCCTCTTTCTTCTCACTGCTCCTGTCTGCCTGCCTCCCCTCCTACAATGCCGGCAGCCCCAACGCCATGTTCATACCTAGGTCCGAGTGCAGGTCTGCTAGACAGCTGACAGAGGAGCGAGGCCTGGTCATCTTCTCATCATTCATGCGAAGGGGGGTTTGGCTCAGGAAGAATCAGAGACCTTTCACGTGTCCCCACAAGGGCCAGCACTTGGGAGAGCTACTAGGGAGGAAAAGGACACTTCAGAGTCAAACTCCATCAGACCTTAATCCACCAGAGAGAGACCCTCAACTTTCAAAATTTCATAATGGAAGAGAATTTACAAACTGGGAATATGCTAATTAACATTATTATTATATATTAACACGTTTCCAGGTATTTAAATTCTGTCCCTTAGTCTCTTGATCTAATTGCTAAAGAGCTATGAACAACACCGCTGGGTGCAATTTGAGATGCAGAGTTAAGGAGGCCACACATGCTTGTCTTTGGGGCTGAGGTGTGAACTTGGAGTTAATGATCTGGACCCTCTTCCAGCGTTTCAGAAGCTCCTGGAGGCAAGAGGACATTGTCACCACCAGCGCAGTGAGGAAGCTCTGAGCCCACGCTGCTGGTTGTCATGCACTGAGTGCCTGAGTCGCCCACCAGTCACCCCAGTGCAATGGCATCAGCAGGTGGGGACTTTGGCAAGCAGAGAGTAGAGCGTTCACAATGCGATGGATGCCTTAGAAGAAGAGGAGGAGGAGACACTAACTCTCTGTCTCCCCGCCACATGAGCATACAGCGAGAAGGTGGCCGCCAGCCACAGGAAGAGAACCGCCAGCAGGAACCCAGCCTGCAGGCACCCTGACTGTGGACCTCCCAGGCTCAGAACCGTGGATGAAAGTCCCTGTCACCTGAACCACCCAGTGTATGGGTTCTGCTATCTGAGCTGACTCATAGAGTCCCTTCAGCAGCGGCCACCACCAGTTTGGCAGTAGACCCAAAGTCAACCCAAAGGCCCCAGGGAAAGCCAGCCTTGGCCTCTGGGTGGGTGCTCCGGGGCTTCGTGCTTCTATGAGGGGATTTCTCTGTCGCTGTCTCTGAAGGAGCCAAGTGAGCGACACACTCCAGTCCCTCCCCTCTCCCCCTCCCTCACCCCTGAGAGAAGGGCACAGTTTTCTAGGGGGAGATCGGAGAGTCTGTGGTCTCCCCGGCTGTGAGTAACATCAGACTCCTTTGATCTTCCCTGTGTCTAGGGTGAAACTCGGCATTTTTATCTTCAAAGGTGATGGCCTGTTGCTAGAGCAAAGGACCCAGCCATTTTCCATGCTTTGCAATTTGCCCACCAGAGGTTTTTGCTGAGTGTTGACTTGTCCCGTCAGCCAGGAGTCACATTCTGGGTGCGGTCATCCCACCAGTCTTGGCTAATGGGGCAGGCATAGGCTGTCTTCATTTGCTGCTAGACCATGTGCTCTGGGATCAGAGAACATTCCAGCATGTGTTTTGTGTGTGGCAAATATTTTCGAATAAAAGAGTGAAAAGCCCAGCTGAGGAAGGATGTCGTACATTTTGCACAGTGGGCTGACAGATACCAGAGAACCAGCTCTCACCTCAGACTGTCCAGACGCCAGCTGCGGATGTCCGCTAGATACCGAAACACGTGACACTGTCCAAGGTGCACGGCAAGCGTAGTGGGATGACCGGTGCCGTGGCGTCCCCTGTGGCCCTGGCCAGTGGCTCCTCTTCGAGGAGAGAAGTCAGCATGAATGACTTTCAGGTCCACTTGATTCACCTCCACTCCCACTTTATCTCCAGGCCACCCGAACTGTGACATTCCTGATCCCTCTAAGTATGGGCAGGTGTGAACCTGCAAACCATGCCTCTGACCTCACTTTTGGACATCACACAGAAGGGCCCAGGCACAGGCCCTGGGCAGCTGCTGCTGTTCTCAGCGGCCCCTGGCCCCTACTGTAGTGGACTTGGGGTGGATTTTGACAACAAACACAGTTCCCACCCAGAATATTTTTACTACCTTTGTACAGTAAGTTGCTGGCTTTAGTGTTTTGTCCATGTTTTTTGGCGGCCAATAAGGTCCCTAATCTAATTTTATCACATCTGATTCTGTATGTTTTGTTTATAGAAGGCCCACATCCTAGATTCATAGTTTATATTTTATCTAGCTTCTCTGGCGAGATTTATAGGTGTGTAAGCCATGTGCATTTGACAATAATTCTTAGTTTTAATTTTAAAAAGTTGGATCTTATAAAAGTTGAATGCCTATTTCTCTTCTAACCCATCAATGTCTGTTTCAAAGAAGCCTCCTGGGGACCCAACTCAGAGGATCCTAATAGACACTGGGGACGTGGAGAGCCCTGCCTGCTTCCACCACGGGAGACCTGGTCCGCAGCCTGGAGACAGTCCTCCTGCACTGTACTTGTAATGGCAGTCGGGGGCTAGTGCACAGAAGTCACGATTTTAGAGGCATGCTACAGTGGTGGGAAGCTTGGTCTTCAGTTGTTCGACACATGGATAAGGGCTTTTGCCTTAAACACACACACACACACACACAAAACAGTTGTAGAGTTTTGATGCTGAGACCTTATCTATAGCGAGTTCTCTAGGCCACGCCCATTCCCACCCCTCCTCTCAGGTGGTGCCATCACCTGTGAGTGCCCCTCAGACGTGGCCGTGCGCGTGGCCACAGACCTGCGTGTCTTCCAGTGCTTGGCCTGTGTCCCTGCATGGCCGTGCGCATGGCCACAGACCTGCGTGTCTTCTAGTGCTTTGCCTGTGTCCCTGCGTGGTTCTGCCAGATGCCATGTGACCTCATTCTGCTCAGAGGAAGATTTCATAATCAAGTTAATAACCAAACTCTCATGAAATCCCAGTGGCATGGACCCAACTCTGGCCCACGGAAGGCGCCACATTGTCAGCTAGCCCAAGAGCCGTCCTGCTGGGAACGAGCTGGGGACGTGTGCAGCAAGCCTCACGCTCAGGAACCTTGTGGACTTGTGTCCACCTGACGGTGTGCAAAGGGGTCGGAGCTGGTGCTCTGTGGAGCTGTGGGAAGCTGAGACACAGACCAGCCCTGAGCAGTCTGCCGAGACCCTCGACTCCTTAAAAGGCGACTTACCTTTATATGAGCCTTCTGCAAACGGTGAGGGACAAGAGACCTTATAAATAAGAGGTCCAAGTGAGCGGACTATGAAATGTCCTCATCGAACCAAGAAAACCTTCCAGCACAAAGCAGAATCCTCTCTCCTTTGGTCACGTAAAGAAGACATAAGAAAGGGGGACTCTGAAAGCTTCAGAGAGTGCTGGATCAGGATGATGAACTGCTGATGCCGGGTCACCGTCGGGGACCACTCTGGGGACGGCAGTTCGATGGGGAGACCTCCCTGCTCTGAACGCCCTCTTCTCTTCTCTGGTTCTGTGGCAGCTGTTGCATGGCCCTCTGTGCCCTGCCCAGGCTGCAGGCAGGAAGGCCCCCAGGCCCCTCTGTGAGGGCTGGACAGGGCCGCAGGATGCCTGGAGCAGGTGCCGCACACAGGGCCTCGTGACTCAGTGCACGTGGCCCAGGAGCTGCACTCCCAAGCACTGTGTCCACTTAGTCTTTTTCCAATCTGTTTCCCTTGTGTGATGCATTGCTTTTCTTGGAAACAAATATCTGTCAAAATATAATATTAGGATGGCATTTGAAGATCTGTACGTCCTTCGCAATAATGACTTCACATCCTTTTTCTCTTCAAAGGAGAGCTGATGAGTGTCTCTGAGGATGCCCTGGTCTCAGGGCAGTTTTCTTGTCATTGGAGGGTAAACACCCTTAATTGGCTGAGGATGCCCTCCCGCTGGGCGCTTTCCATGCGTGTATGGGCCTGGGAGCCTTTGCGAGAGAATCTGAACAAGCCTGACCGCACATTTCAGGGCAAATAAAGTCTTCAGAGGAGAGGCAGTGTCCTATTACCACTCATAAAGACTGCCAGGTCTCTAATATATGGTGGTACTAACATGTTCATTAGGAGAACTGGCTGGAGCCGAGCAGCACAGGCTGAGCACAGGCATTTGCCTCTGCCACGTTATTTGTCTCACATTTCATTAGTAAGAAAGTGAAGAGGAAATAGAGATGACAGTCCAATTTGGAGATGACCTCCATGACCCTGAGCAGCCTCTGCTCTCTGCAGAGGCCCTGGTCAGGGTGGGATGTGGGGACCTCTTCTACCCTCTCTTCCCAGCACACCTGCAGTGGAGCAGAGTGGACGGGCCACGTGCATCCTGAATTGTTCTCATGGCACCTGCTCCCGGGAAGGCCTGGTGCTGCAGGAAAGCATCCAGCCATTTAGGAGGACAAACAGGACCAGCCTTCCCTCCTCATTGGAGCGGACACAGGGTGAGTGCTGCAGGTCCTCAGGCGCAAGGCGTGGAGGTTGGTGGAGCAGCTCAACATCCCTGTGCCCCAAGGACGGGATTCTTCTCCATTCACACCCATCAATTCATTCTTCCGCTGCTCCATGCCCCCTCAGCTAGACCCCAAATCACTGTCAAGGAAGGGCAGCAGCTTGAGGCTAGACTTGCTGCTCCTGCGAAAGCAGTTTGGGGCTTGGTTTAACCGGCCGATGCTAACGCCAGATTCACAGATCAACTGTTCTCTGTCCTCCTCGTTAACACATTTCAATGGAAAAGCACAATTTCAGACTCGAGGTGAGGCGAACCATCCAGCTGGACTTAAATGGAAATGAAGACAAGCAAAGCATATAGCACACTGGGCCCTAACAGAACAGCGGCATTCATTGGGGACCAGGCAAGGGGAGTAACTTACAAGCCCTCAAGGACAAGCAGGCACATTTCAGGTCTAAGCTGGGGCCGGGTGGCCTGGTGACAGAGGGATTGCAAGCGTGGCCCACCAGGGTCCTCCGGAGGGAGCAGCTGCTTTCCTGGCCCACTGAGCACAGATGAGGCGTGTGTTCACAGAGCCATCGCCAGCCCTGACTTCGGGGGTCCTTGGGTGAGGATGGAGTTTTCAGTTCAATGTGCTTTTGTTTGGGAGTTTCCAGAATGGTAAAATGTCTCATATAATTTAATATTCATAAGTATTGTTTGAACATGAGTTTTGGACCAGGCAAAATGCTAGATGCAGGAATAAAATATAAGAAAACCGATGTCGTGAGGAAGAGAATTGACCAAGTCCTCAAAGGCAGTGCTGCAGACAGAGTCCTTCATGTCACACGCTTGTGTCACCAGGCCAAGGGGCCTCTCTCCAAGAAGGCTGCGGATGTGTGGGAATAGCAGCGTCCACGTAGGGTCTCATGGCCATGAGAGACGTGTGGTCTTTATACTAAGAACATTGGGAAGTCAATGTAAATCCCCTAAAAGCAGGAAGATCTCTAAGTAGGGAGGCAGCAGGGTAAGTTTTCATTTAAAAAAAAAAAAAAAATCAGCTCTCTGTTGCATAGATGGGGCAAGAGTGGAGAGAGACACGGCAGCCATGGGCAGGTTTGATGGCAGTGTGGGCAAAGGCTGCAATGGTGAAGGGCTGGGAGAGAGACTGGGGTGGGGAGCCCAGAGTGCGGTGCAGGGTGCGTTTGCGGGTGGATACAGGAGAGAGAGAGGAGCTTGATGGAGTTCAGAGCTCTGCTTTGTCCACCTGAGGGGGAGATGGAGGTGTTTCCTGGGGGGGATGCTGGGGAGGACCACTGGGAGAGGCCTGGTGTTTAGATATGTGGAGTTTCAACATCTATGCCTCATCTAGGCAGGATGCCCAGCAGGCCATGGGGTGGCTATGGGACTGGGGCACAGAGAAGTCTGAGATAGGAATTTATGATTGAATTATAGGCAGCAATTAAGGTCATGGCTGGAGACAGGATTTCAGGATGCCAGTGGGTAGAGGGGCCTTGGGGGTCTTCAAGGTCTGGTGGCCTGAAGGAGGAGAGTGTGTGAGTGGGGGATGCGCAGCAGAGGTACCCAGGAGATGGGCGACAATCTGACCCCAGGGAGGGTCTTCTCAACAGCAGGGGCTGCTGGAGAGCAAGGACCTTGGACTCCAAAGAAGACCCAGCGGAGTGTCACAGTGGTGTGACTGCTTCCATGGCCTGGTGAGGGCACAGGGCTGGTGGGCCCAGTTAGGGATGCATCGAGTGGAGGCGGAGCTGGGACAACAGATCTGCTGGGGTCCCTAAATCAGGCCATCTCGCCACCTGGCTTCAGGCCATCTCCACCACCTGACTTTTTGCGCTCATTCTGGTCAAGATCTGCTGCACAGACCCATCTTCAGAGACCTGCTCTCCACTAGGCTCCTGGAGCACTGCTCGGGGACCCTGGTGGAGAACTGCTAGACAGAGGTGGCAGGCACAGCAAATTTCCAAGCACCTGACCCTGAGCCACTGGGATTTTCCCTCAAGATTTAAAACTTCTCCAGCTCCTCTAAGGTGCACACTCTATGTGGGGCAGAGGGGCCTGAGAACATGTCCCTGGTCCCCAGGAGCCCATCCCAGAATGATGGAGAAGAACGCGTAGTGGTGTACAATAGTTTTAGGACACCCCCTAACTGCTGGTGGTGGTCTACCAGAAAGGTAATGGGTTGAGTAGACTTTAACTGGCTCCGCAGTGTGTCGTTTAATTGTGTGAGATGTACACAGATCCACCAGGGAAAGGGTCTTAGAGGATGGAGAAGATGGGGACTCAGGGTGCAAGGCTCTGGGCATGGAGAATAATGAGAGGTTACTTTGGTCAATGTCTATGGAAAGAAGAAATAGATCTGAATCTGGGAAGGTGGGTGTGGTTGTTCAGGTCAGCTGGCCTTGACCTCTAGGCTGAGGGCCGTAGTGAGACAGGGACAGGGCTTGGCTTCTCCTGGAAGCTGCTGAGACCTTGGTTCCCATCTGCTCCCACCAGCGTAAGTGCAACTGCAGATAAGGATTTTATCTCTAATGAGCCTGTGGCTCCCCGTGACCCCCTGTAAGATGGCAAGGTCACTGTCATGTGGGGGAAATGAAGAGCAGATCTGATATTAACACTTCCCCAAGGACACGGATGAACCCATCCTAGGAAGCGGGGGCATGAAGCCTTCCTATCAACACTCACCTCCTCATCTTCTCCTCTCTCCACTTGAGCCCCGAGGAGCTGGGGTAGGGGCACCCACTATGCCTGCTCTCCCTGTGATTTTTGCTAGTGTTCCATGGCTGCCACTTTCCACACCAGAGCAACCAACATCGAATGGTGGGCATCACACTTCTCTAACTATGCTAGATTTAATGCAGCTTCCCACAGAAGCCCTGCACCGCCCATGGACCAGCAACTCAAGGAATTCTGAAGTGAATAGGCTCAGCTCAGAGCCAGAACGTCTGTCAATACTTGGCCTCAAATCTTGGGCCAGTCCCTGGAACTTGCACGATTTATGAAGCTGTTATTATTCCATTTCTTCAGAGTTCCAAGTCCTGCAGCTTGATAGCATGTCACATAGCTGGCGCCACTCTGCATAACAGGCAGTGGCAGCTCTTGAACACATTCTGGAAGTTGACTTGGTGTGACGAGAATGAATATAAAGTCATTTGCAATAGATATACCAATAAAAAAGAAAAACCTTATTTCTGTGATGAAATTCTCTCCTGTGCTCCTGCTGCCACTCAGCAGCTGGAGATGGTCCAGGCAGGATGGATTCTCCCCAGCATGAGCTGCCCAGGGCGACTCCTACCGAGAGCAGGGTGGACCAAGGGCACCTGGACACTCTCCTGGGAAGTGGGTCCTCAGCCCTCCCCGCCTCTAGGTGGGCTCTGGCGTCGTGGTGACCAGAATACCTGAGAGGGACCAGCCCACACCTTAAGAAGGGCAGCTTTTCCTGCTGTGCCTTGCAGTGCACCCTGTGGGGAGGGGTCCCTGGCGCCATGTTGACAGCGCTGAGCTGCCATGCTCTGAGGAAGCCATTTCCTCAGGAAAGCCCTTGTGGAGAGAGAGCAAGCACCTTATTTTGTTTTGCTTGAGCTTATGAGTTTTGTTATGAAATGCCTCTGCCTGTGACTTGGAAACCCTCCTCTGTGTGTGGTCTACCCTGCTGGCCCATGCAGTGGCCGGAGAGTGGTTTCTTTGTTCCTTTAGTGGTGAGTTGAACTGACGGGGTGTTTTGGGGGGAGGGCATTGCTGTGTATCAGCATTCCCTTAGGCCAAGTCTCCTTTACTAAATCCCGGATGTGTTGACATTCAAATGGCCTGGTGGCCCTCTGGGACAAGGCACTCTATTCACATTGTGAAGGCCCTGATCCTTAGATTTCTCCCATTTATCGTTTCATTAATTTAACAAGTTATCTGTCCATCTCTATCCTTTTACCTGTCTTTTCGTTCTTCGGCTTCCACTCACTTCTTTCTCTCTCCTTCCCTCCGATCTCTCTCTGACTCTATCTATCCTTTCCCTTAGCTCTCCATCTCACCATTTATATATTTTTTCTTTTTGTGCCAGCTGAGTAGTGGGCCGTGGGGGGAGCAGCCTCAAGTTACTGCATTATAAATGTGACTGGATGGATGAGCACAGACACTCTGTCCCCCAGTTCTTCTGGTTAGCTGTGGATGCATTAAAGAAACGAGTCGAGAGGTATAGAATGGCAAGTCTTCTACTAGGCTCACAGTTCTGAGGCTCCAGGATTGAGGTGCAGTGTGTATGGAGCCCCAGCTGCGGGGGTGACAGGGAGGAGCTGACTGGGTCTACTCTGCCGGCTCATGTGCTGTGGCTTCCCTTCTTCCCCAAGGGGTATGGCTAGAGTTGGGACACCCAAGATGGTACTTGGGACATTCCAGAACAGCTAGACTGCTGGCTCTGCTCTCTTGCTAGGAGGGTTTTCCTGAGGCTAATGGCTTCCTCAGCGCACGGTGCCTCGGGGCAGTCAGACATTGGCCCTGGAAGCAGGCCTCCCAGGAGAGAGCACTCCAAGCAACAGCAGGTTAAAGCTGCATTTCTTTGGTGTGGGCTGGTCCTTCTTGGGTATTCTGGTCACTGCATACCAGGTCCACCTAGAGTCAGGGGAGGGGCTGAGAGCTCGCTCTGGGGAGTGAGTGTCAAGGAGAAAGCCATCTGCCGCAGCAATGCCTGCTGGGTACCTTGAGATTCATTGGCTCGTGCAGAGGCTACACAAAGTGGTCTGGGGAAAGACTGGACACAAAGGAAAGAGAGAGAGGTCCGGATTATCTGGAGGGTAGGCTCGCGGGAAAGCTCGAGGGAACTGTAGTGGTGACAAACACATTAACTAGCAGCCCAACATGCAGACTGACTGAAGACTCAGTTTTTAGGATGCCATTTTTATTTTTTTTAAATCAAGGACTTTAAAAAGTGGTATTTTGGACCACCTCTGCATTATAAAACTGGTGAGTGAACGTGCAGGCAAACCCCCCGCCACCTTACCTCCAGGAAGGTGGTCTCCTCTGTCTCTCGTCATTAGCCAGAGAGCCCCCTGGCTCAGCATGGGCTCCCTGTCCCTTGGCAGTCAGGAAACTCAGGGTAAAGTGCTGAGCATGGCTTGCAGCAGCAGGACAGGGCCCAGGAATCCCATCAGGCTGAATAGCTGCTCACCTCCCCACCCACAGCACACCCACCCAAGGCTGAAAATGGACTTTCATCTTGTTATTTCATCTTGTGATTTCATTTTCATTTTATAACATCAATGGTGCCAAAATACTCTGGAAGAAGAATAAGCTTGAATAAACAGCTAATAATTCAGAATTTTAAAATCCTAAGTAGAGGAAAGGAGCTGGCACCCTGGCCACCTTCCATTTCCAGAGGGAAGATGCGTTGGTGATGATCTCCGCAGGCATGCAAGGCCTCTCCAGCCCAAGGCATGCAAGGCCTCTCCAGCCCAAGGCATGCAAGGCCTCTCCAGCTTCTGCCACGCCCCTGTTCCATGCAGCAGGTGTCCTTTCTGTGCCTCTCTTCCCTCCACTGGGAGGCATGAAAACACACGGGGAAGGTGGTCAGGGGACCCTGCAGACAGGTGGAAGACGTGCCTCCCTCAGAATCTGCCCACTGGGAAGGGCTTCTGTGACCTGCTTGAATTCCTCACCAGTGACTGTCCAAGGCACAAGGGAAACCCTACAGTGGTCACAAAGGCAGCAGCACAGGCAAGTCTGAGTCCAAACAGCCTTCCAAGTTCATGGTCCGTTCAAGTTCATAGTCCATTCAAGTTCAATGGAGACCACCATATGGAGGTTTTCAGACATATTCCCAAATTTGCATCTCACTATTCTTAAATATTTACATGTTACACCACCATCTTCAATAAGACGGAGGATGCCTGACCAGGGGAAGTGACCAGTGACAACCGGAGCCAAGTGAGTATCGGGGCATCCGAAGGAAAACCACCAGCAGGTGCCCTGGTGGAGCTGGAGTGGCAAGTGGGCAGCCTCCTGGCCTTCAGAGGGGGGCTGGAGAGGTGGGCTGTAGAGGGGGGTCTAGGAGTGGCTGGAGTGGAGAGCTGGGAGGCTGTGCCCAGCACAGAGGAAACTGGGACAAGAAGAGAGAGGTGGAAAGGACTGGGAGGCCCCTCCACGTGGTCCTGATGCTGCGGCCTCCCTTCTGTCCCTCCCTGCTCCTCAATCCTTGCTCCACACCCAGGAATAGCTTACTTCAAAACACGACATGAAAGCACACACATCAAAACCCTCTTCTCAAGCCGAGCCCTGCATTCAAAAGCAGTCGTTTGACCCTTCATCTCACCTGTGATGCAATGTTCTCCAGCTTCCTTGGCATGGTGTGGGCCCGACCTCCGGGTGCTCAATGTGCAGACTGCTCATTTCCTCCCAGCCCTCCAGCCCTGCAGCTCACGTGCTCGACTTGGTCTCGGGCTGTCTCTGCCACAGAGGACCAAGCTCCAAACATGGATCCTGGGGAGATGCACACAAGTCACAGCCCTATTCACCGCTGTGAAGTGACCACCTCAGGATTTGGTGGTTTAAAGCAATAAGCCTTCCCTGCCTCGTGGTGGTCTGGGGGTTCAGGAATCAGGGCGCAGCTGAGCCAGTGCCTGCAGCTCGGGGTCTCTCACTGGGTTGCTCAGGCGTTGGCTGGAGCTCCGGAGTCACGGGAAGGCTCCACAGGGAGTCTGATTTCCTGCTCGCTCCCGTAACTATCAGCAGGATTCGCCCCTCACAGGGGTCTGGGCCGAGGGTCCCCTTTCTCCCTGCCTGTTGGCAAGAGGTTCTCCTTGGCCCCCCACTGGGCCGTGCACCGGGCAGCTTATGGTCTGGCTGGATTTGCTCATGCGCAGAGGCTGCTTCGCTCATCCGTCCGTGGCTCAGCTGGGCCTCTGCTCCAGGCAGGGCTTGGCTGGAGGAGCTTGGATGCGTGGGTCTGTCATCATCTCCCCTGGGTCCAGAGGCCAGCCCGGGCATGTGCTTCTCATGGTGACGCAGAGGCACCAAGCGGAATCAGTTGAGGCCTCTTGAGGCCTAGGCTCAGATTGGCATGGCCACTTGTGCCTCCCTCTTTAGGACAAAGCAAGTCACATGTGTGGGCCCAGATTCATGGTGGGGAGACTGCAGCTTCTTCATTAAGAGTGATCTCGGGGCGCCAAGGTGAGGAACGTGGGTGCAGGGAGGGGCCCGCCACAGAGAGCAGGGAGCAGCTCTGCACACCCTCCACCACCCTGTGGGAACTCATCTCCCAGGCCCTGCCTTCTTGCTTCTGGCCGCTTAGGTCTCGGGCACTGGGGGAGGACTGGAGGGTGCGAGGGACAACTCAGGCAGTCCCCTGCTCTCTATTCCTCTGTGGGCCCTCTGGAGTCACTACCTATACCTGGGGCTGCACTTCTTCTTGCTGTGGTCCCAGTAGGTCCCCGTGCCCATGCCATGGTTTCCACCTGAGGCCCCTGCTGTAGTGTCTGCTAACACAGGTCTTCCCAAGGCCCGGGTGGCTCTTGGAGTGCTGTTCTCTGCTCTGCCTCCTGATCCCCTTTCAACATCCCCTCGCTGGTGTGGCAGTCCTCTCGTAGCAGACCCAGCCTCCTCCCAGGGGCACCCAACCAGTCTGGTGTCCCACAGGTGCCCAGCCCCATGCTGGTCTCTAGGGGACACAGCTGCCTTGGGTCCGATCTGGTCGTGCAGGTAGAGGAGAGGATGAGATGCCCGTCACACGCATCTCTTAATAAAAGCACCACACTTTCTTTTTCTCTTCCAGGAGAGAGTGTTTTGAGGAAAACAAAAGACAAATGCTCTTTGACTTACAATGAGGCTACTTCCAGATGAACCAGTCAGAAGTTGAAAACATAAATTGGAAATTCGCTGCAGACATCAGGCCCCTGGACCTCCCAGCTCAGCGGCGTGCGTGTGTGGGGAGGTGGAGTGCCTGCTGCGTTCTCGGGTGGCCCGGCCGACTCTGCCGCCCGTCCCAGCACCCTGAGTCCAGGGAGAGATTGGCATTCAAAACACACACGGTTTGCAGTGAATGGCTCTCACTTTTGCATCTTCATAAAGTTGAAAATCGTCATGTCAAGACATCTACGGACACGATGAGGAGACAGGCACTTCTCTCTCTTTTTCTCTTTGTCCTTCTTCGTTTTCTTTTCTTTCTTGGGCAGCCAAACCATCCCCTACGCTGGGAAGGGGCTTCTTGGCTGTGAGGTTCCCACGGAGAGTAAGACTTGGTAGTTTGCTGGCTTGGCTGTGGAAGTCCTTTGTACTAATAAAATTTAATTTAGACCAGTCAACCCGCGGCCTTCTTGTGACACATATATAGGTATTACACAATTACAGAACAAATGGCTTTTCTAGGGACGTCGTGAAAGCCAGTGATTCAGCACACGTGCTGCTGACGACGCACGGTGCTGTCTGCTCCTCATTAGAGCCTGGTGATCCCCACAAATCACGCCACGGTGCAGGCTGCCACCCTGGCCTCCAGTGCCCATCATCAGAACAGCCGGGAAAGGCTCCAGCCTCATCGGTCTGACAGATGAGAGATTCTGTTGGACAGGTTTCCACTGTGATAGACAGAAGCAATATCTCTCGCTACAGGAGGGCAGAGCCATTTAAGTCTTTATAAAGACAACGCTCGGGAGGCAAAAGGATTCATGCCTCAAAAGGCACCTGGTGAATATTTACCCATCTCCTGCAGCCCACACGCAGTCTTCATTAGCAGTCAAGCAGGGCCTTAAGTCCTTTCAAGACTCTTGTTCCTTTTCCTTCTATTTCCCCATCTCTGTTGTTCCATATCTCACACACACACACACACCTCTCATTCCCTGGGCAAGTAGCCAGATATTTCTCAGGACCCAAGAGCTCTGTCGCATCTCTTGTCCATGTCGAGTGTTCCTGGCCTGAGCATCCCACCAACACCAACCTTCACATGTGCAGAGCTAACCCCAGGGCTCTCCTCTGCCCCTGGCCTCTCACTCAGCCACCCAAGCTGGTGTTCTTGAGGCAGTTTTCAATTTCCCCCTCTGCTTCCTTACCCTGATTCCAACCGTCCACTCAATTTCCCCCTCTGCTTCCTTACCGTGATTCCAACCGTCCACTCATCTCGGGGTCCACCCCCTGAAATCAGTCTCCCTCGCCAGCCCCGATCAACGCGCATGGACAGCCTTGTGCAGCTCAGCTGGTGGGGTTTGAGTCCTGATCAGTCCCCTCCCGTCTCTCAGTCGTCCTCAAACCTGCCACCAGTGTCCCCTTAGAGATCTGATGACCTTCAGGAGGGAATGGCCTGCACCATACCTTAGCTTGGACTTTCGGTCATTCACAGGGGGGCCTGACTACTGGGAAACTCAGGCTACATTTCAGTTTCCATTTCTTTGTTTCGTTAAGTGTGGATTTTCTGCCCTGGTGAATCATAGCTCAGCTCACACAGTCATCAGGGGAAGTCAAAGGACTTCTTCTGTCTCAGTTTTATTTCACAATGTTTTAGCTTTTCCTCTTCCGTCCTCCAGTGTCACCCCCACATTCCCTCCCCAACAGGCAAACGCTCTCATGGGTTTGTATCTATCCCTTAGGTCAGTATGGATCTTCAACTTGGTCTGAGTTTGGTACATGTGCATAAACTGGGTTTACCTGTGCGATATTGCATAATAGGCCTTCATATTTTACTCTTTCCAACATTGTGTTTTAAAGGAAGATCGTTTTTCCATTTGTACATCTAGTTTATGTTCCTGAGTGTCCTTGAAGGAGATATTTTCTACCCTCGACCTTTATGGCTCCTCTGGTGGGAGATCTGGTATGGATCACCTCATCAGCGTGGCTGGAAGTGGACTTCTATCCGTTATTTGTTAGAGTAGATCGCCCCTATTTGCTTTTCTTTCCCAGAGTTTTCTCAGGTATTTTTGAACTGAGGTTATTTCATGTCAATTATAAATGTCAGTTGAATTCTTAAAAACGTGATTGCAAGTTTCCTTGGCCTCGCTTACTGGGACACAGTTGATCCCAGTCTTTTTGTGGTTATTGTTTTCTCTGATTTTGTGTTTTGTTTGTGTCCTGCCTTTGAGTCAGAGGTTTGTCTACATTGTTATTGAAAATAAACAACCACCTTTAACTCTATATCACTCAGGTTTTCAAATGTATACAAACACAGACAGGATACTATGTGGGACCCAGTCCTTTGGGGTTATGGAGAGTCCTGGTGAGTCATCTAACTCCAACCAACTCCAACACTTGATTCCTTTGAAGCAAATAAAAACACTAAAAGTTTTACTCATTAATATGTCAAAGAAACAGCAATTGGTCATGCTTACATTCATTACTGTGGATCCTAGATTTTACTAACTTCTCTTCTCGGGTTGAAAATCACTTTTTCTCTTGGGTTTATCAGGACAGCCCTTATTCCTGTTACCGCGCTCAGCGTGGCCGTGTGTGTTCCTGTGCGTGTGCTCAGAACTGCATGTCCTCCAGGTCTTCTTCTCTTTTTAGGTATTTATGACTTTCCTTGCCCATTATTACGCTCTTGTCCTATGTTATATTCTGTTTAATACTAGAAGGCTATCTGAGTTCCATTGTACTCACATTTTCAAAGATGTTTTCCCATTTGTTCTATAACCTTTACTCCCTTTTGTCTTAAATTTGCTTCTTCCAGCTCTTTCCTCCTTACTTGAGGGCTACCCTGCCTGGTGGAGAGATTTAGCATATTTGTAGTTGATGTGGACACTGTTAAGCCTGATTTCTTGCCCCCTATTTCATCTACTTTGTTTACCATATTACCCATGTTTTACTACTTGCCATTCATTGAATGAATTGAATTTTTGTGCTGATTTAGACGTGCACATTTCATTTTTATATATGGGTTGCTTCCAAATTTCCCTAACTTCTTCTAACTCAGTCCTAAGTGTAACGATTTTCATACTTTACCTTAGCTTAGTGGGACACTCACGGTTCCTCGCCTGCTGCTTGTTTCCCATCCAAAATGCACATTGAGACTTGGTGCCCAGTGCCACTGCCCTGAGAGGTGGGTCCTCAGCAGGCCATTAGGCCAGGCGTGCTCTGCCTCATGGACGGGATAGGATAGTAAAAGGTCTTGAGGGGCTGAGCTTTCCTTGCCTCCCATTTCCCCTTCTGTCTCTTTGGCTGTGTGAAGACACACCACTCATAGCACCTTCTCAGAAGCAGAAACAGGGCCTTGGCCTGACACTGAGTCTTCTGGCACCTAGATCTTGAATTCCCCAGACTTCAACACTGGGAGAAAATTAATTTGTTTGTTTTTTTTCAAATAAATTATCCATCATCTGGTATTTTGTTATGGCAGCAGGAATGCACTGAGGCATACTCCCACTCATGTATCTCTAGATACGCTTTCCATGACACTCGAAGAGAATTCCTCTCTGATGACTTAGATGAAGAAGAAAGCTTTCCACACTCTGTCCTTGGGTCTATTATGAGGTCCTCAAGGTCAGACACCTGCTGCCATGTCTCTTTGTAGGGTTGTCATCTTGTGTCACAGGCACAGAAAGACAGGTGTTCTCAGGGGGCTGCTGGATCAGGCGAGTACCAGCTCATGAGAATCAACTCCACGCATCTTTCCCCAGCTCTGTTGTAAGGGTCTGGCGAACGTCGGAGGAAGAGATCACCAAGAGACTGACTCATGCAATTAGCAGAAGGGGATTTATTGAGGATTCAATTCAGTGCGCTGAGGCTCCAGGCTCACTCAAGAAGGGAGAGCAGCCCAGAGCCCAGAGCAGAGGTCAGGCAGAGCTTAAGTACACTTTTTGGGGAGGGCGGGGGGCTTTGCATACATCAGAAAAAATCATCATGAGGCGCAGGAAAATTGAACAACAACTCTGAGACATGATTAGCACATTCATTGGTGGGACAGATTGGGCGGGGGTGATTGGTCACCCTAAGCGGGGTACACATTCAAACTGATTGGTTTTAGGGCCTAAATGCCTACGTGACAAGCTACACAGGGTCCCAGGTTATTAAACAACCAGAGAGTCAGTGGGAATATTTACTGGGCAGTTCGGGTATTGTCCTAACAGCTACAGGAATTTCAGGTTTTGGGGGTAGCAGAGGAACTTAACAATACCTGGTCTTTTACTTTTTAACTCAGGCCTTGCAGCTTAGAAACTTTACAATGCCTGGTCTTTTACACTTTAACTTCCACACTTTAACTTCAATTTCTTTTACCCTTACACTGTGTCTATAACTACATGTTGGGAAATTGAAATTGCCCATCTTAGGAATATTTATACAACAAAATTTACAGTATTTCTTTTGTTTCTCATGCTTTTTACTTATTTTCTAAGTGAAAAGACAAAAGACCATTTATTCTCAAGAGGTTGAAGCAAGATTCCCTGAACAGGGATATTTAAAGGAATTTCTTCTCTGTCAATAGCAGAGGGCACAGTGCTGGCTGTGGAGGAGAGGGGTGCAGAGAGCCACGCCAGCGCAGGCCACAGACCTGCAGAACCATCCGGTGGATCTTCTCAGCCTCCAGAGACACCTACTGGGTCAGAGGGAACGGAAACTGCAAGGCGTGTCACCCTCAGGGAGTCCTCCAAGCTGAGCATGTGTGGGCTTCCTGTGGGGGTGTGCGATGGAGTTGGGGAGTGCAGGGTTCTGGCTTCTCACACTCTTGTGTAATTGGCCATGATTCACACCCATTATCTTTTCCCAAAACGTGTTGGATGGAGTGAGTCTAAATAACAATAACCATTGCCCACATGGGGATCTTTAAGAAATCCTGCCTCTATGCTGTCAGGAAGTGTTGATTAAAGGTCTGTGAAGGTCACAGCAAGAGGAAAGTGGAGGTGATTCTTGGGGCTTCACAGTGCAGTTCCCTTCTGTGGTGATTTCATGGTAAGACAGGTGTTTTCTTCCGGAACTGCTGTCCACTCTGTAAAGCTTCTCAGGAAAGAGAAAGAGTGAATGATCTCCTGCCCATATTTACACATCTCTTGGCATTATTTTGGTCACAGAAAGTTTTCAGGTTAATACATATTGAAAGTAAAATGATGCTTTTCTGACGTCCAACAGCTCAGAAAGTGGTTCACTTTTTAAGGGCTATTGGAAACACTGACAATGCTCAGACGGCCCTTTCTTGGGCAGGTGAAATACAAATATTTTATGTCTCATTGAAAGAGCAGAAGTTAAAAACCAATCTAGTGGGTGATTCCACACTGCCATCTTGGTAAAAGACAGTTGGAGAGATAATAAGTGAAATTGACAGCCTGCTACATATGATTAATATTCTATGAACCCAAGAGATATGAAATTCCAACAGTTGGAGCCAAATGAATGAAAACATTCCTTAGATCAACTTAAAGGAAACCATTTGAGATGAGGTATATTTGATGAATCTGAATCCCCAGGCTTGATTCCCACGATCCTATGGATCTTCCCCAAAGTGATCAATACATTTTATTCAGCCTCATGTGGTGCCTGTCTTATCTGGAAGATGTGGGATTGGCTAATTGGTGAACTGATCTGCTGCCCAGCTGTCTCCTCTAATTGTTCTATCCAGGAGCTAATGTGCTTCTGGCTCTTCCCACCATTCTCTTGCTTGACCCCGGATTCCAGGAGAGTAATTCAGACCACAGCCCTCACTGTGACTACAAGGCCATCGGCTCTAGCACTGGGTGTCACTCCCCTGGGCGTTTCCAAGCTGCTGGTGTGGCCTGATGAGTGGCACTGCCTGGACACTCCCGGGGACCCAGCTGAGCAGTGCTTTCCAGGGCACAGAGTGCAGCCTCTGTTTTATGGGAGCTGGGACATGCTCCCTGGGAGCTCTCCCTGGAATGACTGTGGGGCTTCCAGAACAGCCCTTCTGCTCCTGGTGTCCACTAGAACCTCTGACATAGCCCTCGCCAAGTGAGGCCTTAAAGATTGACCGAGTTCCAAAGAGAGGGATGACCCAATCTGCCAGCAAGCACGATCCTGCCAGGTTTCTGGCACAAGGTCCTTCAGCCATATGTCCCTGCTGTTTTCCCGAGCCTCACAAATAGCCATGGCTGCACCCGGATGCAGAGAAAACTGCTTCTGTGCTCCAGAAATGTGTCACAATTGGAAGCTGGGGGAGAAACAGCTTCCCAGCCTAGGCACAGAGTTAGCTGTTAATACACGTTTTTAAGAGACTGCCCACAGGTGTGCAGCGCCCGCAGCCATTCGCAAACTGAATCCTTTGATCCTCATAACAAAGCAGCCTTGTTAGGTAGTTACTACTATTCCATTTTATAGGTCCGGAAATTGGGGTCCCATGTTTGCACTCAGCATTATTAGACCATGTTCCCCTAAAACAGAGTAACAAGGTCACACAGAGAGTGGCTGCTTCTGGGGAGGGACCTATGGGGTTGGGCACCCAGGAGAAGGGTGGGGTTGTCACTGCAAGCACGTATCTTGGCCTGAGTTCTCCAGAAAGACACCCTGAGAAGGGTTCATGTGAGAGTGGCACCCCCAGATGTCCTCAGGTAGAGGGGGAGCTGGGGAGGGAGAGTCAACAGGGGCAGCGTCCAGCCCAGTTCCATGGAGTGGACTCTGGCCGGATCCGGGGTGGGATCACAGTGCTGAGCCGTTCAGTCTTGGGCTCTTCAGGAGCTCCCTGGCGGCACCTGAAGCGCACTCCAGGCACTTTTGGGAGCCCAAGCAGAGGTCTGACCAAGGATGCAGCTGGTGTCCTGGTGGTGGAAGAGGTGGACGCCCAAGGTGGCCAGGGCATGGGGTGGGCGTGGCACCAACAGCACCCACTGCTGGGTGCTGCTTTCATGAATTATTTCTCAGAAGACTTGTTGGCACTTACCACTCCCTGAACATCCAGGGGAGCAGGGCAAAGAGCACCAGAAGGCACAGCGGAGAAGAGCGGCAGTCTAGGGGCACAAGTGGGGGCCAAGTCACACCCACAGTCACACACTTATCACACCACCCACACGAGACCTGACCTTTGGAAGGGTGTCTTCTCCAGCTTGCTGGTACCGCCCCCCAGACCCCCTCCCCCAGAGGAGGGGGAGGCAGGCAGAGAACTGTAGGGACATCTGAGTGACTTCGGGGAAGGAGAGGTGAAGAAAGGGAATAAATGAGACCAAGATCTAGCAAGACCCTGGGAGACCATGGACCTGGGTACTGCAGGGAGCAAAGGGCCTGTCCCTCAGCTCATCCTCTCTCCTGGGGAGGGCAGGCTTGGGAATATGGAGCAGGAGGCCTGCCCAGAGAGGCCGCTCTCAGTGGCACCTACAGGCCAGGGCTGTCCTCAGGGAAGCCCCAGCTCCCCCCTTCCTGGCCCTCTCAGCAACGTTGGAGCCTCTGAGGGCTCCCCCTGGAGACCTGCACTCCAGAGGCTTCCGGGGGAGTCCTGGAGGGGGCTTTGCCAGCACTTGGGGAACCTCAAGTGGGAGAGGCCCACCTTGGTCTAAGGAATTCATGGGAACCCAAGAGCTGGTGGTGACAGGTAGAAAGTGTTTTCCTCCAGAGCACCCTCAGAGGCTCCAGTGCCCAGAGGCACCTCAGCACTAAATGTCTAACTGGCCAGCACCCCCATCTGTCCCATATTCCCCCTGACGTGTAGTCCAAGCAGTCAGCAGTGAGGGGGAGGGAGCCTCTCTCTCAGGGATTCTTGTCCTGCACCCTCCAAAGCCTTCTCCCCGTTTCCGGCAAGTCTCCACTCTCTTACTTGTTTTCTCAGGTAACAAGAATTGAGAATGAAAAACCTTTTTGAAAAAAGAGAGCAGGCAGAGGGCAATCCTAAATGGGATGAAAGCGGCTCAGGCAGGGAGAATGTTTCTTTTGAAAGCAGATTTGCAAGTACCATTACAGAGCTGGGGTGTTTTAAGATGGATCGGATCAAACGCGCGTTTGTTTTCTCGAGAATCAGGGAGTTCAATGAGATGAAGGCTGCCGCCTTCCGCGCAGCCCCCCACTGCCCTGGGCCCTGGGCTACACACTGGGGGCTCAGTCCAGCCACAGAAACTGCAGTTGAAATCTGCCAAGCAAATCCAGGCCATTTTCTTATGTAAACAACATGGCGGAGATGAATTTTCAGGAGCCGGGCCATGCATTCATCACATGCACAGATGTGTAACACAGCGTGTCTCTCTAGATGCTTTTTATATTAATGAAAACAATTTATAAAATTAAATCCCATTAGCTCCAGGTCAGCACTTGACATCTGTCAGACTAATGACTCTGGCTGCCAGGGGAATGTCCCGAGTTCCAAGAGCGCTCAGTGGCTTTTGTGACGTCGTGGGCTCTCACGAGAAGGATCCCTGCTTTTCCTTATAGAGGTGATGTGTTCTGGGGAAGAGCATTTCTATCTGCCTTCCTAACTCAAACCTTCCATTTCTGGTGGAAATGAACCCTTTGCTCAGTGACATAATTGAAAACCATCATGTCAGATGCAGCTTTAATCAGGGCCATTTGTCAACCATGGAACCCTTCTGCCTCCTCAGACCGTCCTCAGCTTTGAATACACAATGTGCTTGTTGTCCTCAGGGCTGATCCGATGGCCAACTCCGTGGAGGGGAGCTCGTGTGCTGGTGAGTACGAGGGGTGCCTGGAGAGCACCCCCTGGCTGGGGTCGCTGCCCCTACTCACGGCCTGAGGAGTCTTTTCACCAGCTCCGGCGCCCACCGTTAGGAGGTGCAGGTGCCTCTCCTGTGAGATACCCTAAGCAGACATACCCTAAGGAGCAGAGCTCAAAGAGGGCAGAGGAGATGGTGGCACATGTTTTAATACCTTCAGGACTGTAAGTATGTGCCTTTTAAGGTCACCATATTTGGGATATCATTTTAATGGCAAGCAGTACGGGTCAGGATCAGACTCCATTCCTACAGGTGTGAATGCTGGAGAGGGTCTCCACCCAAGATGCTCTTGGGCTCCAGGCACCTTGGTGTCCGAAATGTCATCAGGAGAGATTCATTTCTTGATGCTACAGACTCTCGTGTTTGCCATGTTCTTAAGCATAAACTCCACAGATTTGTGTATTTCAATATGGACCTCCTTGATGCAAATGCCATGCCTGCCACGTGGCAGGTGGCATTATTGAGGGAGAAAACTCATTTATCACAGGGTGGCATTTGCTGCCTGCTGGGATTGAAGCTTCATGACCTCCACCTTAACTGAGTCAGGAGAGAGGTCAAGGCCACAGAGACACGGGGGGCCTCTGGTGTAGGTGTGACGTGGAAACTCGAGGGACACCCACTAGAACAGGACTGAGTCCAGAGGGCTGTCACCTGCAGAAAAGCCAATTGGAGGAAGAACAGATGATCAGGGACACAGGCCAACAGGATGGGAGGGTAGAGCAGCCTTTTATCTGCGAGCTTAATGTGTTCTGCAGTGCCCCATCATGCTGCTGGACGCTGGACGTGTGCCCAGGAGTGGCTGAGGGGGCCCAGGAAACCGGGCTCGTGGAGCCCAGGTGGCACAGCTAGAGGCACAGGAGGTCTTTGCATGTGTATTTCCAAGGTGTCTACTGGATCCTGAGCAAACTGCAGGCACAGACACCGTTCTGAGGCACACTGTGCACGACAGGTTCTGCAGAGGGCTGAGCTTGCAGCTTCTTGGCACCTGGTTCCACACCCACAGGGAGAAGCCTGGGGAGGCCAAGAGGAAGACCTTTGTGCAAAATCAGGGATGAAGGGAAACACTGGGCAGCTGGCTGCCCTCTTTCACACTGCCCTGCTCACAGATGTTTGGGGAGAAGGCCCATCCCTGTAGTGGCCACTGGCCATGGTCCTGAGGGTTCATCTGCCTGCCCCAGGGCCTCTCCCTGTGCCAGCCTTCATGAGGGCGTGTGCCTGTCCCCAAACTCCACTGCCCGCATGATTCCTTAAACACCTCTCCAATGAGATAATGGCTCCAATGAAATATTGATTTTAGGTGCTGCTCATCTATTTAGAAGCAGCACCCTTTCCAAGACACACACTTAGTCCTGCTTTTGTGTTCCTGGAGGCTGGCACCGAGTAAGCGCTTGCAGGGTTTTCTGCTTGAGGCGCCGTCTCCCTGCAGGCCTCGTGATTGCGGCCCATTTGTGTTAATCAGGTTTCCAAGAAATGTTAACAATATTCACCTCTTGGGGAAACAAGGAGCTTCTGAGTCAAAACAGCCTGGAGGAGTTTGGAGACCAGGATCTCTGTCTGCTTCCCCAGCCCTTCATAACGGACTTCCCACCAGGCTCCAGCGCCACGTTCCAGTCAGCTGGCAGCGAGTGCTGGACCTTCCAGCTCCCACACTCAAGGATCAAGGTGACAGTCCCCTATGTGTCCATGCAGCTCTGTCTCCGCTGGCTGCAAAGGGGAGTGAGACTAAAGCCACAGCATCCCCACGGAAGTGGCCGGACTCAAGGTGCCATCAGGAGCCAATGCCGCTTCCGACCTTGTGCCCCGGGAAGTGTCTGCAGTACACTATAGGGACGGAAAAGCGTCAGTGGCAAGGACTTGGGGTTGGTTTGTTTGTTTGTAGCAGAGTAAAAAAGCTTATTTGGGGAGTAGAATAAAGAGGAGTAACCCACGGTGCGCTCACTGTGTGTCTTGGTCTGCACGCGCCTCGGCGTGCCCCCTCCCAGCTCAGTCTCCCTGCACCAGCTGTGCAAACTGCCCATCAGTGACCCTTTCCTCACTTTCTTCTCTGCCTCCAGTTGCTTTTGAGGCAACGGGAGACAGCTGGCTCCAGTTGGCTGGTGGCGGCTTCCCACTTGGTAACTGAAAACCTGAAAAAACAGGCCTTTCCCCCTGGGGGTTCGGGCTGGATGCTGGGCTGCTCTGTTGAGTTGCCAACGGCCACATTCTGGAGCTCAGGGCAGTTGGTACTCATCACCCTCCTGTGTGCTGTGATCACTGTCACCCTCCACAGCTGGGGTGAGTGCAGGGTCAGTGGCTTCACGACTTCCTGGAGTCCCTGGAAGGCAGTGCAGAGGTCTGACCCTGCCACAAGCCAGCCTGAGCCAGCAGCTCTGAGCAGCCACACCTGCCAGGGGCCCTCAGGCTGGTCCCCGTCCCTGTCCCTGTCCTCCGGCCTTTGCTCCCCTCTTTCTCCGGGGAGGGGGGATGGTCCAGGCAACTGTGGCTTGGGGCTGCCCAGGGTCCCAGCAGCATTTGTTACCCGCGCGGCTTTCCACATGCTCAGCTGTGCAGAAACGTCCTCACTGTAGCCAGAGCTCCCGGCGGCCCAGGCTGATGGAGAAGGAGGCTCTGTACTGGAAAGACCACATCACCTCCCATGAGCCTCCGAGATCTAGTACATTGGAAACGCCTCCACTCCCTGCCAGCCTGGCTTTCAGCACCCCTGCTTTGGGGTCGGTCTTGGGCACCAGAGCTTCCGTCTTTCCTCCAATCAGAAGCCTGGTACCTGGTGTAGCTGCAGCTTCCCACAGCACCTGAGAGTCACTCCCCGTCTTTTAGGCCTGGCCACTCCTCCCCCCACCCAGAACAAGGGTGTCCCCAAGACAAGCCCAGTGCAGCCCAGCGCTCCTCTCCTCTCTTCCCCAAAAGTACTCTGAGCACTTCCCGGGGAAACCGCCTCTCTTTTCGCCTGCCCATGCACACCCGCCTCTCTTCCCGGGTGGGGTCCAGCCCATGCACACCCACCTCTCTTCCCACTGACTAGGTGGGGTCCAGCCTATTCCTCTCCAGTGACCAAAGTGGGGACACAGGACTGGGGCAGGGTGAGGCAGAAAATGGCAAACTCTGACTGCCCCTCTGCATGGATTCACGTATTCTTCCTAGAACTCTTGAGGGGATAGGGTACCCTATGCAGGGTTACGCTGACTGTAGCTGCAGCCAATTTCCTCAGTAGGAAGAGGCTCAAGGGCGTTAGCAGTTGATTTCCGACCCAGCCAAGAGCAGTGGGCAGATGAGCTGGTGTCTGGCAGGCTCCCCGTGCAGCCCCTGAGAGACCCGGGTTGACTGAGGCTCGTTTCCATGGGAACCCTCTCATTTCCACTGCATGGAGGGGTGCCACCAGAGGGTTTGTGGGTCACCCCTCCATGCAGTGGAAATGCACGGCTTCCCCCAGGGGTGGGCTGGAGCTTGGTCACCTGACCTCACTGAACCACAGGGGTCTGGACAATGTGGCTCCCCCCAGGAAGCCCCTCCTCAGTGGACAGGGAAGGGACAGCATCAGCAGCCATTTCTGTGGACATGTGATTGGCCCATTCACAGCCCAGGACACAGAGGCACAGTGGGGTGAAGTCCCAGGCCACACAATTGGTTCCTGCCACCCGCAGGCCCACCTGCTTAAGTCACTTTAAGTCCCTGCATAGCACATGTGGTCATGGCTGGGAAGGCACTCAGCTCCCCAGAGGGAGGCGGGAAGGACCGTGCCACTGGGTGTACCCTCCATTCTCTGGGACCCTCTGGCCCAGGAGCAGTTTGGAGGAAGGGGTCCCTTTGGCAGGTGTGAGCATGGCACCCTGGGCTCCTCTCCTCGCAGCCACCGCCCAGAGCCCATGGGCACCCTGTCCACTCTGCTCAGCCCCTGGGATTCCAGGGGGATCGAGTCTGAGAAAGCACAGAGTGATGCTGTCCAAGCTGGGGTGCCACGGCCAGCGCTCAAGGTCCTCCTGGGCTGTGCTTTAGAAGGGGTGACCCTGTGGGAACCAGCAATCACCCCGGAATGCTCTCTGGCTTCCAGAAGGATGCGAGCTGGGGTGATATCCAGAGGCTCCTTGGGTCGATGGGGGCTGCAGGCAGGGCAGAGGGCCAGCACAGGGGACGGATCTGAGTGCAGTGAGGGGGTCTCGCCTGCAACCACCGCACTTCCTGGCTGAGGGGCTTTTGCTGATGCTGCCATCTGGGCCACCACGCCCCCTGTTCTTGTGTTCTTTAAAATTTGGGAAGTGCATCTGTTTCTCCTCCCACCCCAAGGCAGGGAGAGTTGCCTTTGGCTAATGGCTGATCAGAAATGCTTTCGAATTATTGTGCTTTCTCTCCTCCCCTGAGAAGGAGTCTCCCATCTGGCCCTGAGAGCATTCTGTTGTTTAGCTAAAAAGACAGCTGACTCGAAAACCGAAAACCATGCCTCCTTGGGGAGGAGGAGCCACAGGGGGCCCACAGGGACTTCTGTGGGACTCCAAGCCCTCTCCAAGCCATTTCTCCCAGAGAAGTTAGAGCAAAGTGAGGGCCACCCTGCGGCCCAGCCTCCCAGCCCAGGGGCCTGGGACCTGCTTTGTTCCCTCTAAGGCTTTCTGGGGCTCCACCTACAGTGGGTGGTGGATTTGAACTCCGGTCCCCACAGCGGGGATGTTTCCTGCAAAAAGTGGAGGCTGACAGCAGCTGGCATTTGCTGGGGCTCTTCTGTTGTATCCCAAAAACCTGCTGATTCTCATATCACACCCAGAGGAAAGAGTTGATTTCCCAAATTTTAAGCTATTAAAATCAGTCAAAGTTTCATTCTTCAAGCTGCAATTACAATAGTTGCATGACTTAGAGTAATCCCAAAGACCCACGGGCCCAGTCTGCCAGGTACAGGCTGACGAAGGTCTTTCTGCCGCAGGACCACACACCTGGACCCTCTCTGCCCTGAGCCACCACCCCAGGTACCTGCTGCCTGCACATTCACAAGATTACAGCATCGTGAATTCTTCCAAATATGACATTAATTAGCTTTTATTTTTACAGATAAAATTCTCTCAGACAAGCCTGGGGCACAGGTGGAAGCAAATGTATTGTGTTTGGAAATACAGAAAGGCATGGTGTTTGGGGACTTCAAACGCAGCAGGGATTGTGACTTCTGCCTCACTCCATGCACCCCAAAGAGGGAGGGCAGCAGTCCTGAGAGACAGTCGCAGTGTAGGGAAGCTAAACCCTTGCTGTTGGAGCAGCCAGGGGCTCCCGGGTCTAAGCCTTGGAGAGGGACAGCCCAGTTGGGGCTTGCACGGGAAAGGCCAAGGAGCTGTGGCCTGAGCCGGTAACTCCTGATGTCCAAGCTCAACAGCACCTCAACTAGAGCAGGGCTGGTGGCATCATGGATGCTGGAAAAATGGAGCTGACGTTCCATCTGCTGCCTGGTGAGTGACAGGTACCCCCTGGGCCTTGGCTAATGGCTAATCAGAAGTGCCAGATCAGAGGGCCTTGGAGCCCTCCTGGATAAACTGAGACGCTGACACCAACACTGCCCAGTTAGAGGGTTAGATGAGATGATCTAGCAATGTACCTGTGGGCACTGAGCCACATAAATGTACAGTAACAATACCCATGGTCAGGACCATTGTCCACAAAGTGCTCAGAGAGAAGCCGTGATGGCTCAGGGGCCGAGCCATTCCCGCCCTGCAGTGTGCGCAAGCTGCTGACCCCCATTCCCGTGGGCACCCTGCAGGTTGGGCTCTTCTTCTGTCTGGAGAGGCTGGCTGGGGCCCTGTTGCTTCCAGCAGGAACAATGCTGAGGGGCATGTGTTCTGAGCAAGGGCAGGAAAGCACCCTGAGAGGCCAGGGACAGGGTGGGGCCTCTGCCTGCCTCTGGCCCTGCCTCAGAGGGCCCGTTCCAGGTGAGGGAGCCAGCCTCTGCACTTCAGGACAGCAGGTGGCACAGTGGTGCTGTGCCCGTCTGGGATGCAGACAGAACTGGGGAAGGCTCAGCCTCCTGGGCCCCCAGCAGGTGGTGAGGGTCAGAGTAGGAAGGGTCCAAGCCTGCTCTGCGCCTGGGCCCAGAGCCTGCAGCCCAGCCTGCTCTGGGCAGGCCGCCACTCCAGAGGGCTCTGCCGAGGCCCTGTGCTTGGCGAGTCCTAGGTGAGTCAGGCCAGAGGGAGGAAGGCAGAACTCTGGGGCTGGGGCTGGCCTTGGCCATCAAAGTGCGTCCCCTGGGCCAAATGTATCCATGTTTCGTCGGCCTACAAGCTAAGGACAGATATGATGTGACAATCCCAAGTTTCAAACAACCAGGGCATTTTGTTCTAAGGTCCTAAGGTTCATCGAGGCTCTGCCAGATGGTTCTTTGGCCGCAGCTTTCGGCTGGGATGAGCACTTGTGGTGGATAGGTGAGCTGGCCGCAGGTCGGGACGGGTCTGAGGAGTCTGGCAGGTGGAGGAAGTCGGTGGTACTGTGCGGTGCCCACAGGTGCAGTGCTAGGTTGTTTCATCTACCCTCTCTGTGCAGGGCCTGGTCAGTGCCTCGGGCTGGGCACAGCAGGCACCACCAGGAGGAAAAGCAGGTGGGTGTGGGCCTCTTGCCAACCCGAAGGCCAAAGACTCATTTTTCAAAGTCTTGGAGTCAGAGTTGAGATCACAAAATAAATACTGACCCCACAGCAGGATTTTGGCTAACTTGAAAATGCACTGTGGAAGGCTCTGTCCACTCTGCCACAGGCCCAGACCTGTGGCTTCGCCCAGCAGATGGGGTGGGCAGGACTTCTGTTGGAGCCGAGCCTGGACATCTGCCCTTCGGACGTCTTCAGGGCCACGCTGCTGCAGAGGTGCTTGAAGTGCACACGGAGGGAGGTCAGAAAAGTGAGCAGAGTGGACTGTGGGGCCCGGGACACGGGAGCACAGGCCCCTCCTCGGCTGCTGGACCATGGTCACTGCTTTGCTGTGTGCAGACCAGAGTCCCACTGGACTCGTCCATCCCAGGTTTAACTGCACCCAGGTGAATCTCACAGAAGACAAAGAAGAGGAGAATAAGACAGTGGTTGCCAGAAACTGGGAAGATGGGGGGGGACCGGCAGGGGTGGGTGAGGTCCCTGCTACAGCTGGACAGGAGGAGGAGCGTCTCAGGTGCCTCAGGGCAGGGACTTGCTAACAAGTCATAACAGTTAAGAAATGACAAATGTTTGAGGTGGTAGTCAATTACCAGAGCTGATCCTTACACACCACATACATGTACGGGAATCTCACATTGTACCCCGTAAATACGGATGATCACTGTGTGTCAATACGTGATAGATAGGTCTCTCTCTCTCTCTCTCAGACACACACACACACACACTCACACACACACTCACACACACACACACACACACACACACCTGAAGTAGCAAGAGGGCATCTTAGGAGTAAATACAAATCTGGTTGGGAGTGTTCCCTGATCAGAGGGGCAAGGGCAGACCCTGCTCTGAGGGAAGGCCAGGGGGCAGTGTCCCCTGTGGGGACCAGCACAAGGCAGCCTTGGGCCCCGCTGCAGCAGGTGAGACAGCCCAAGGCTGGACCAGATCCCCAGCAGGTGGAGGCTGGACCACCTCAGCCAGGGGCACGTGGCTGGTGGGAGGCAGCTGGGCAGGGATGGATGCCTGGGTGCCTGGGTGCCTGGATGCCTGGATGCCTGGATGCCTGGGTGCCTAGATGCCTGGGTGCCTGGATGCCTGGGTGCCTGGGTGCCTGGGTGCCTGGGTGCCTGGATGCCTGGGTGCCTGGGTGCCTGGGTTCCTGGATGCCTGGGTGCCTGGGTGCCTGGGTGCCTGGATGCCTGGGTGCCTGGGTGCCTGGGTGCCTGGGTGCCTGGGTGCCTGGCCGAGCCCAGGTCTGAGTAAGGGCAGAGGGAGGGCATCCTCCCAGGGCAGCGGGTGTGGCTGGGCCAGGGCACGAAGGCAGGGACCCTGTCCAATACTCTCAAACCACTCCATGAAATTGAAAAGGAGGAAACTCTTCTGAACGTGTCCTGGGACGTTACTACCACCCTGAATCCAAACCAGGATGAGGACACTCCGAGAAGCCGTCTAGCTGCTGCTGCGACTCTCCACTCAGCTGATTTGATTAACTGGGCTTTTCATTTCCAAGATTTCTGTTCGGTTCATCTTCAGAATCTCTCTTTACTGAAATGCTCATCCCTATCCTGCATAGTCTCCCTCGTTCATGTCTTTGACCTTCTCGGAGTTCAAGGGTCATTCTAATAATCGCCTTCTGAATTCTTGGCCCAGCGTTTCCTCCTCTTGGGTGTCTTTGGGGTCGGTGTCACAGGGCTGTGGACTCTGGGGGCTCTCATTCCCTTGTTTTCTGCTCCCTGTGGTGTACGCACCTCTGCTGAGCTGGGAAGCTCTTCCACTGATGTCCAGGGTTTTGGCCAGCCACTTTCCCTTGGTCTTTGGCCAGGGCTGGGGAGGACTCTCCGTGTCTAAACACCCACTCATCGTAACCGCAGATGGACCCCAGCACCACTTTGAGAGGAGATGATGATCGTAACTGTGGCCATTGCAGAGCGAACCCTATACTAGTAAACCAGAAGAGCTTAATGAAAATTTTCTTCACAACTCCGCCATCCAAAAGTGAAAAAGGGAACGATGCTCTAATATAGGCTGAGAATTAGGTATTACAGAAATAAAATCACAACCCAACTGCTTAGGTACAAGAAGAAAACAGGAGCAGCAGCAAAAGTAGGGGGATGGTAAGGGGCAAAAGCCGAGCGTTCAGCAAGAGCGCCAAGAAGGAGCAGAGAGCTGATACGAACAGGAGGAAAAAAGGAAGGAAAATCCAGTTATCACGTTAAAACACACGAAGTGGCTGTAAAGTACACAATGTCAAGTAATGGGGTGAACCTATCAACTCGACTCAGGAGCAAACACCAGTGCCATGAAAACCTAGCAGTTAAGAGTACTAACTACCCTTGATGCCATATTTGAAATGGAGGAATCTTTTCTGGGCTTCCAGACTTGGATTCCATCAGGTTTGGGGGGCGTAGTCATTGCCACCCTCCCCCATTATCTGCTAGGCTTCTCTCTGTGGGGGTGGCAACCACACGGCTGTCCCGTGCTGCGCTGGGGGGCTGCAGACTTAGTTTCCCCCCTTCTCCTGCAGCTTTCTGCTTCAAGTCCACACAGAAGCCAGGTCATGGCTCTATGCTCACGGACCTCACCCTCCCCTCTTCTGGTGCCAATCTTGCTGGCTCCTGCCATTCTTGGGATGTCCAGGACCTGGATCAGAGGAGACCACTCCTGATCTCCCTGGCTGTTGGATCTCTCCCTGGTCAGGACCTCTGCAGAGGGGCTGTGCCTGCCCATATGGATTTTGGTGTGCCTGGCGCATCGCAGCCCATGCAGAGAGGGGTGGCAGCCCAGAGGTAGAGGGCTTGTGGCTGTGGCAGAAGTGCAGGGCAGCCTGCCTCAGAAGTGCTTTGCCCCCTGGGCCGCCCTCCTGGCAGCCTGTGCTCTGTTCTCTCTGCCCACTCCCAGGGTCAGCAGCAGGAGAAAGGAGAGGGCTCAGCAGCCTTTCTTGGTGTGATCCCCCAACACGCCCAGGTTACTTAGTCCGTTACAAGACACCCCTGTGGCTGTATTTGTGGTGTCTCTAGGAGGGTGAAGCTGTAGGGATTCAGTTCCTCCCGAGGCTGCAGGCATGGGTGTGGTCTTTACAAAATGGCGCCCCTATAGTCCTCTTAGACACTCCCATCCCCTGCTCATCCCCCAGCTCCTTGGCTGCGAATCCCCTTGCCCTTGCTCTACTCAGAATGGAGCCCTGTTCTCTGCCAAGTTCCTCGCCCTATTGAACTGGTTCCTGAATAGAATCTGTTTTTCTGCTTAAGATGCTTCCTTCCTTCAATGTAAATTGTTGGCCATTGGTCTGCTAAGCCCTGAGCAGGCCAGTGGGTTCAATCTGCATCTTCACTGACTGGTGGGGAGACAACTGGACAGAACCCCAGACAATGTGAGGGAGAAATCAGTCTTCACTGATTTATTATTATTATTATTATTATTATTATTATTATTATTCTTTACTGTCAGGAAGAGGGGGAGAGGAAGGGAAGAAAACATGCTGACCAAGCCCCAGGTCATGCTCTTTACACTAGATCATGCTGAGTCCTTTAACTGCTCTTTCTCTAACCACGTCTGGGCCGCGCTCTGGCCAAGCCATTGTGCTGCATCGTGGCTGGGAGGACGGGGGTGAAGGGCAGCGTGGCTGGCCAGGGAGCATGCTGCGGCAGTGGGGCTGTGCCAGCACAGGGGCTGTGGCTCTCACGTGGCGAGGTGGCAGGCGTCCCGGCCCTGCTCCTGTCCCTGACCTTGGCCACCCAACGGGACAGGACAGACATGGACGTGGGCAGTGTGTGGCCTTTTTCTCTGTGATCAGAACACCTGGCAAGAAGAGCTTGAAGGACTGAAGGTTTGTTCTGAGCTCACGGTTTCAGAATTTCAGTCCGTGGTGGGCTGACCCCACTGCTCTGGGCCTGAGCAGGACAGCCTGGCAGGAAGGTGTGGCGGACGCTGCCTGGCTCAGAGCAGCCAGCAGGCAGAGAGAACGTGGGGTGCTAGGGACAAAATGGGAACCCCAAAGGCACCCTTCCAGCGCCCACTTTCTCCAGCCACACCCTCCTGCCCAGAGTTACTACCCAGTTCAGTAGTTCTTTCAAATGATTAATCTATCAAATGGATTAATCCACTTTTAGGCTATAGTGCTCATAGTCTAATCATTTCACCTCTGAATTTTCCTGCTTTGTCTCCCACATGAGCTTCTGGGGGCACCTCCTAGCTAAACCATGCGAGGGTTCGTTGTTATGCAGGACCCCAGACCATGGTTGTACTCATTGAACTCACACACTCCCGTGATGCCAAGCCCAGAGGTCCTGTTAGTCACTGAGGCATGTTCTGTGACCCCAGGGACCTCTGCTGGGACTCTCTTGCCATTGAGAACGGGCCTAGGCCACAAAGGCTGGAGTCCTCCCAGGGTGAGGAAATGGAGCTGCAGAGAAGTGACCTAGTGGACAGTTAATGGACTCAGTGTCCTCAGCAGGTGAGAACTGGAAATGGAGTCTGCCCTGTGTCCGGATCAGTCACGCTCTCCCGCCGTTCCAGGAGGAGAGCTTCGTTAAGACCAAGCCCAGGTCTCACGAAATGCAAGGGAGAACGGGAGGTAGAGGAAGGGGCTGGGGGTGGCTGGGGGAGACCCTGGGGAAGGCCCTGGGTCAAGTTGTGCAGTGTGCACTACAAATATGCCACAGTGAGCCCCACCATTCTGTGTAATGATTATACACCAATGAAAATTTATAGAATGGTTAAAAGTATTTTGAAAATAGTGCCTGTTCACCAGTGTTACTGGGAGGATTGTGTGAGATATTACCTTGTACAACCCTTGGGGCACATCTTGGCACATAGTAAGTGATACATAATAATAGCTGTTAACTTTTTTTAAAGACCCCAGGACTCCCTGCAGGTGACACGCGCCACGCTCCCCTCTTCCCCTGTGGAAGCCACAGAGGCACTTGGCAGTTATCTGCTCTTTGTAAGCAAGCTTCACTTCTGTGCAGTTTTGGATTTACAGAATAATCCAGCAGACAGCACTTAGGGGTGAGTGTGCCGGCCCAACACTGTCTCCCTGTTGATGGCGTCGAGGATCAGGGCCACAGTGTCCCCACTGAGGAGCAGCACTCATGCTCACCGACGGCCGCAGCTTGCCGGGGGCTGCACTTTGTGCTTTGGGCTCTGCGGGCTTCACGATCGCCCAGCGCCCTGCCCCCTCCCACAAGGCGGTTCAGAACACTTTCCCTGCACCGCAGATCCCTGGTGTGCACAGGCACCTTCAGGGGACGCCACACCACGGGGCCTGGGTGTGCAGCTCCACAGGGAGGGTCCTGCCTTGCTCTGAGCCAAGCCCAGTCACCAGCTGCCAGGAGAGAGGAGGGGCTTGTGCTCAGTGCTGCAGGCCCCCACCCCTTCAGGTCCCCGCAGGAGGTGGACGCTGCCTTCCATGGAGTGACCCTGTGGGTAGTGAGGCCACCCATGGGCAGCAGCAAGCCTGCCATGTCACTGGGTCTTCTGACCTGGCCTCAGCGTCCTGACTCCTCCCCAGGGCAGGTTTCTCCCGATGCTTCACTCCTGGGCCTCAGGTCCCGCTGTCCTTTCCTTGGCCTCTCCTCCAAGCACTCAGACCCTCCCGCTAAAGCCACTCCTTGCTGGAGTGAAATCAGGCAGCTGCCTCGGGCCCTGGAAACGTGGGCTGGGGGAGGAAGGGCATGTTGGGGGTCCTGGGCTGGGCTCCAGGACAGTGTCCGCTGCCCTGTGGGCCCTGCATCAAGCCTCGTGCTCCACAGCCTTCCTCACCACGCACACTGAGGGGGCAGTGCTTCTTGCCCAGCTACACTGGGAGCCACCCTGGGGCCCACAAGACCTGAAGACAGAAACCTGTAGTCAGTGGCTCTCCTGGCCACTACCCAGCATGGCTGCTGGGACCCAGTCAGAGGCTCCCCGTGGACCTGCTGTGGCAGGGCAGGTCCTTCATCAATGCCACCTGAGGGAAACATGCCCTGTGCTCCTTGTCCCAAGGAGACAGATGGCCACCACCTAGCAGTGGACTCCAGCTCATCATCAGGGCTTGACTCCAGGCCATCCACCTGCGCCTGCTCTTTCTCTCCTTTCCATGAGGTGCAGAGTGTCCAAGGGGCCACAGCCATGGCTGCAGGGGATCTGACTCCAGGCACTGCATTTCTTCTATTCAACGGACGGCGGTCCCCATGGGAGACACGTGTGGATACACGTACGTGTGAGCACTCATGTGCATGTACCCCCACGAGCATGCACACCTCTCTTTGCCCTGGTCCTCCCCTTCCCTGGCTCTGATTGACGCAGCAGTGTTTGGCATCATAAATCTGGGTCCCACTTGACCTGCAGTCGGTCCCCTGGGGAGCAGGGAGAGCAGGAGTCGTTACTGTGGGCTTCGGTCCCAGTGGGAAGCTCACCATCACCACTGACTTGGAGCAGGCTTGAGGGGCAATTAGAAGCTCTCTAAAAATCCAGTGTGAATGCAAAGGGGCTCAAGTGGCCACAGATGCCAGCGTGTGGCCCTGAAGGTGGCAAAGACGTGAGGGTAAGACCTCAAAGCAAACCTGCGGGAGGCACGGTCCACCACGGAGGAGGCTGACATCCATGTCCCTGAGGTCTCAACGCATGTGCGATGCCCACTGAACAAGGTGGAGAGCCAGGGCTCTCTGAAGAGCTGAGCACCGACCGGCTTTAGCAGGGTGAATCTGGGAGTGGGATGCCCAGGGAAGGAAGCCAGACATGGGACCCTGCACTGCAGGACTCTGTTGACGGAAGTGGCCAGGACAGGCAGTCGGCAGATCCAGAGCTAGATCAGTGCTTGGGCGGGGGTGGCCTGGAGAGTCACTGTGGACACCCCTGAGGGCTCTGAGGGGTCATGGCAGTGTTCCACAACTTGGGTGGATTTTGTTATGTGGCTTTCACCTCCACAAAGTTGCATCTTAAAAATCCAGTGTATGCATAAAGTTCTACAGAAACCAGCGTGGGATTCCCTGCTTGCAGCACATCAGGAAAAATGCTCTGGAATGTAGGAGAATCGCAGACCAATGTGACCCCAGGCTTGATGGACACTTGCGTAGCGGTGTCTTCCTTCTGCCTCCCACCTGCGGGTAGCACCTCCAGGATTGAAGCTGCCCCACCTGCCAGGCAGGGCAGCTCTTGGGGACTGGTGTCAGCCCTGGCTGTGGGAGCAATGGTGGGAGGAGAGAGGGAGACGTGAGGGAGATGAAAAGGGGGTGTGTGTGAGAGTCACAGCACGTGGTCTCAACAGGAAGCTGTTCTGACAAAGCTAGGCCAACGCAAGACTGAACATAGGATTTCTGAGGACGCTTTTGTTGGGAACGTGTGCGTTTGAGGAAATCGATCTGGCAAGAAAGATCCAACACAGAGTGAGCTTTTCACAGGGGCAAAAGGAGACCAGCGAATGTGCCCTTGCTGCAGTTGCTGAATAGGCTGATTCCTTCTACTTCTCTTCCCTTGAGATGCGATTCCCTGCTCCTACCACATGTCTGGGATTAATCTCTCCAGAACATTAATTTCCAATTGGATTAAAGCAGTTCCATGAAATTACATGTGATACTCCCTCCCTCCAAGGTGCAGGGACAGAGGAAGAGGCCCCCAGCCGTGTCACAGAGAGTGGCCTCCAGAGCATGTGACCCCAGCAGGGTGTGTGGTAGCCAGCAGCCTGTCAGGCTGCGTCTCAGGCTCTGTCTTCTCATCCACATGGATGCCCCACAGGGGACCCGGCACTCAGGACCTCTTCTTAGTGCCAATGACCGGGATGGTTGGTGCTCCTGCTGAGACTCCTCGGACCCCAGCTCCTTCTCTGGTTCTGGGATGGGAGGGTGTCAGAGCCAAAGGAGGCGCTTGCCCCTCCTGTTGAAGATCCCACATGTCCATCCTCCTGTGCTGCTGACACTGCATTAGCCCTGCGGTGGGCGTCAGCCTCCGGGGCAACAGCCCTTCACTTCTTTGTGCATTTGAGCCCACTCCCTTTCTTGAGTTGCTTTCCTCCCTGCTCAGTCGTCCCTGCTGGCTGTGGCCTGGCTCTGGAAAGGAAAGTGTCTCGGCTGCTTTCCCAGGAAGCTCCCTGAGAGGCTGGTGCAGGCAGCGCTCCAGTGTATGCAGAGGAAACCCTTCCACCTGGGAACAACACAGGAATTAAGCGCAAGTACCAATGTGGGCTCTTACTACCTGCTGCTCCCTCCCGCCAATGGCTGATGGCCAGCTGCGCTTCCCACCCGCTGAGCCAGCACTGAGGAGCTCACTGGCCTCCTGGGCAAGGAGAGCTGCTCAGGGAAAGGCCAGTTTTTTTTCCCAAGTGAAATAACCACCCGAAGCTGAATATGAGCTTGGTGTGAGCCTGGAGAGCTTTATTCTCTGGGGTCACTGATTTGCAGTGTGTCTTTCTTTCATTTGTTCATTGATCATATTATTTGACTTAAAAATGAGACTATTTTAAGGGCCATTCTCCCAACACACAAGTGTTTCAGCCGTGTGCTCGGCTACATTTACGTCCTCACTGTGGGGAACCCGACACCCGCCAGACACCTGCACACGTGTTCCCTGGACAGCAGAGTGTGAGGAGGAGACTTTTTAACCCAACTGATACACACACACACTTTCAAAGGGTCATTGCTACTTTCACGTCATGAGACCACAGTGCCAACCCCGTCTAAGCCTGGGCCAGGGGCTCTTCTGAGACTGCCTTTGCTTCCTCCTTAGGAGGGACGGACAGTGCCTGGGGTCACTGATGGGCTTGTTGCTGGCCGCATGACCTGCAGCTCAGGGCGAGGTCACACACAGACTCCATGACTGTCCTGTGAGGGCATTGGCCCTCAGAAGCTTGGTCACTGATGCTGCGTCCCTGTTCCCTGATACTGGGTGGTTTTTTGTTGTTGTTGTTGCTGTTGTTGTTTTTGATCTTTAATTTATTTTTTGTAGTTGTAGGTGAATAGAATGCCTTTGTTTTATGTGGTGCTGAGGATGGAGCCAGGTGCCTCACGCGTGCCAGGCAAGTGCTCTGCCTGCTGAGCTACAGCCCCAGCCCCTGGTGATGTTTTGAGGGAATATCGTTTGCGGGTGGCTCTGGGTCTCACTCACATGGAGCTATGTACCTACAAGTGTGTGTTTGGTGCATGGGGGTGTGTGCCGACCACTCCACGTATGGATCAGTTTGGGGAAAATAATGACCCTTTGGCACATAGGGGTATTTAAATCAAAACTTAATAAGATGAAGTCCTTTCCTGCCCTGTCTGATCTCGGCCCTGCCTCTTTTGACCAGGCCTGGTCTGGGTCAGAGTCTCTCAGGGCCACCTCACCCTGTGTTTCTGAGTCTCCTCTGCCGTGGGGAGGGAAGACAGTGCCCAGGTCCTGATTAGGGGAGCAGAGCAGCCTATTCATGGAGCGACTTCTGAGGGCCATGATGCATCCAGGCTCAGGGACTAGGGAGGAAGAGGGCAGAAAGTCTCTGCTAGTGTGGGGCTGACATTCCAGACCGCATGTGGGTCAGGAGGCACAGGTTGCAAGTGCAGCCCCTACTGAGGTCTTGCTCCTGATGCCTTGGTACTGGCTAAACTCTCCCTGTCACAGCTACACGGACTGGGGTTGTTCCGAGAGGACTGGCCGTTTTACTGCCCAACTTGAAAGAGATCCTCAGGTCATGCTTCTGCAGTAAAGCCACTTATTTTAAAATACAAACCAATTTTATTCAAATTTGAATCTTTAGACCAATGTCCCTATCCTCAAGGGAGGAATTGAATGCTTAAGAAATGAGATTGACACCTTTACCTAAAAACACCTCTGCAAATACATCCCACTCGACTCGCGCTCCAGGAAAGCCGCTCCTGTGCACGCAGGTAATACGTTTCCCTTAAAAATAAAGTGAATTATAGTGAGCGCTCCAGTTTACCAAAACAAATAGACTCCACAATTGAACCGTGGTCGATCGTTTTAAATGAATACTCTATTGGAGAGAACCCATTCATCTCCAGCTTCCCTGAAACTCGCTGATAAGCTATAAATCCATTAGAAGATCCTCTCTGCTGCAATTTAGAACCGAGGAGTAAAAATATTTATACAGGAACCGTGATGTTTGGGGATAATAGTTCTCGAGGACATGATTCACGTGCAGTAGATCATCAGCGGACAGCGCCGTCAAGCTCCATTTTAATTTCCTTATGATTTTTGTAATATTTATTGTACAAACAAACAGAAACCTGTGCATATTTACTGGAAATAGCAGGGCTTTTAATATGAGCAGGTGCATAAATCCATGCACTCTGAAAGGAGGAGGACGGGCAGAGTCCAGACAGGCAGCGATCTTAGACATAATTTTCAATTAAAATGGAGTAGAGCAGAGCAGCATTACGGCCGTTCCTCATTTTTATGTCGGCTCCCAAGGCAGGTGGGAGAGTCAGGCTCCAGTTTGCCGTCTCACTGCCGGCAGGTCTATCTGGGGAGCTGAGTGGCACTGGGTCTTGTCCTGACGCTTCCTCCCGGTGGACGTCCCAGCTGGAGGGCTGAGGCTCCCGGCCACTCTGCTCTGAGTCCGGGCTCTGGGTGCCAAGAGCTGCCTGCAGGCGCCTAATTCTGAGAGAGCAAGGAAGGGCCTGGATGGTGTCTGAGTGACAGTTTCCGTCTGCACCGTGAGGGCCTGAGGTGAAGAAGGCTGGTCTGCAAGGTTTTTTAGGGAGTAACTCTTTCAATAACAAAAAGGGCAAAATCCCATCAAAATTACCTTATGTGTTCAGAAGTGGTCACCTTCAGCCATGCCCTGCTGGAAAAGAAACTTAGCAAGGGATCAGCTTTGTGCCCTCCGTGCACACACTGGCCACTGCAGAGCAGGATCATGGTGGGCAGGGTCCTGGTGGTCAGAAGGGCACCACAGCACCTTGCCTCTGGGCCCTGGTTCAGCCCCTGCTCAGCCCTCAGTGATGGGGGGACGTGGAACAAGGTGCTGCGGCTCCCAGACCCACTACGTCCACTGGGAAGTGGAGGTGATACCTCCTCCTTTGGCACTCCCAAGGATGAAATGCAAACAATGTTAACAAGGCGGCTTTCAGGCCAGGTGGCCGATGACACACCACTCGGAGTCGCCAAGGGAGCAGAGCAGGGAGCCCTCAGGAGGACAGGTTCGGGCCACGATTGTCTGCCAGCAGTGGTGCCTTTCCCAGGTGGAGGCTGGCAGTCCGGCTCTCAGCAGCAGCTCTGGAGGGACCCTGCTGGAGGGCGGATGGCTCTGGGTTAGCTAGCTCATTTAATTCAGAATGGCTCCGTCCTGCTGCCCACTTCTGGGGGGTGGGTGACAAACCGGGGTGTCTAATCAGGCAGGAGGCGAGGCTCAGGGAGTCCAGCTGGCAGGGCTGCTCAGCCTGCTGTCTGCGTGTTGTGTGTCTGTCTGTGCTGCCGGCCTCCTGCTGCACCCCCGACTGGCAGGGTTGGCTTCACACAGAGCTGCGCTCCTCCCCCCACTCCCTGGACAGACAGGGCACCTGCACTGCGCTGGTGAGAAGGGCGTGCATCATGCTGAGGCTCTTACAGGCTACCTGAGGCCAGGGGAACACAGGCAGGGTGCCCACGGGGTCCTGAGCCACTGGAAGATCAAGGCAGGTGGGGGTGGGGCAGCAGGGCCATGTTCATGGAAGATTTTGTGTGATAATTACTTGGCTCTAACAGCTGCCTCAGGGCCTCTCTGAGGACCAGCGTCCTGTTTGAGCGCAGTGGGCACAGTGTGGGGTTGGCTGTTATGGGCTTCCAGGGCTGGGCCCTGTCCTCAGAGGCTGACCACTTGCAGTGGTCGGAAGTTCCTCTCCCAGACGTCCTCTAGTCCAGGGAGCAGAAGAGCCCACTCCAGGAAAGCCCCAGAGCTGCTCCTTACGTTTTCCGGGGAAAATGGGTGAGATTAAAGCACGCTGCAGCCTGGACGCAGCCCTCACTCCCTCCCAGTCCAGGCGGTAAACACGCAGAGCAGGGCAGTGTGGTGGGCACTGGGCACACCTCTCCCAAGGCCAGCGGGAGGCTCCTGGGACGTTCTTGCCCTGGTGTCCAGCACAGGGTCTGCCAGGGTCTGCAGATCCTCACTCCACGCTTTGGGCAGATGGGAAAGAGGTTCTGGAGGGAGCTGGCTGCCCGGAAGCCCCCAGAGTGGAAGAGCCCCCTTTCAGCTGCATGCCCACCGCCCTCAGCCCTGTGGGCCTGCCTCGACTGCAGGGCAGGGACCTCCCAGCTCCCAGGGAGGCAGCCTGGCTCCCGGAATGTTCCTCCCAGCTGCGGTCTTCCTTGGCCACCCACTCTGGAGAAGGCTGAGGAGAAACCCTGTGCGGGCCCTCTCCCTGGACACTCTTCCTGGGTCCCTGGTTTCGACTTTGGCCCCCCTGGTCCTCTCCTGGGCCATGCTACATGTGGTCAGAGGAATATGCGGTGCCTTCCTGGTTTCCATGGGAATGTGCGTGACCTGCAGAGGCCCCCAGTGGCTTCAGTCAAGCAACCTCCATGCTGCCACCGGTGCCTGCAGAAGTGGACCAGGGTGCTGACTCTGCTCAGAGTGGCTGGAAAGTCGTCCCAAGGCGCTCACCTCTGCCCGCCTCTGACACCCCGGGGGCCGTGGAGGCTGCCACAGCCTCTCTGGCTTCCCAGGTGGATTTCAGGAGAAGCAGCTCAGGTGCATGATGGGACCTCGCAGCCTGTACCAAGCCCTCCATTTGCCCAGGCCTGAGGGCTGTGCTCAGCACCAAGGGAAGCCCGTCACTGGGCAATGTGCGTCCGAAGACTCCTCAGCTGAGAGTCTTATATGTGGTTTTATACCACATAAAACCGTGGAGCTGAGGGAAAAAGCTAGTAAATCACTGAGCTCTTTAACAACTGCAATGAGATGCAGGACGTTCTCTTCATGTTGAGAAGCAGAATAAAAGGAACATCAAATTGGGGCAAAAGAAAAGAGAAAAAAGCACTGTTGAGTAAAGGAAATTGAGTGGTGATTTAAATAAATAATATTCCCAATTGCAGACAGCGCTCATTGTCAGATGAAGGGGAGGGAGGTGTGCATGCCATTACCTTATTTAAAACAACAGTGCTTATCTTTTGAGGAAACAAGCTGCTACATTGAGAAGTAATTAATTTAGTAATTAGGAACAGGAATCGCAAGCTCCTTGCAATCAAGGCTGTGAGTGCCTTCAGAGAAAATTGTCCTGCTTAAAAACCGCATCAGGAAAGCAGAGGCGCATGGGCAGCTTCTTGCGTGGTGGTGACCAGGGAACACCCCCAGCTCTTGCAGGCGCCTTGCTCGGAGTTCAACGCTCTTTCCGCATGACTGCTTACCTAGACTTTCTCTGATAAGAAAAAAAAATTGGTTACAAGGGAATTTGTGTTGATGTATTTTGAAGCCACTGACTGTCATCTCCCTGAACTTGACCTAATGTATCCTGAGGGAAGAACGGAAACTCACAAGGGAGGGTGGGGAGGGGTACTGCCTGGGAAGAGCGGCCCATCCATTTAGGAGGGGACAGCCTGTCACCGTGTCCCCTCCATGGCCCCTGCACCACACTCAGTATCTAGCATGGTGCATTTGTCTTGGTCAAGCTTTGCAGATCTGCTCTGATCGCATGAGACCCAACTAAAGTGCCTCACGGCTCCTGGGTGAGATCAGCTGAGCGAGCCCTTCTTGTGCCATCCTGCCTGGCCACGTCAGATGGGGGGGTCAGGGGGACACACCTGTTTACAGACGGTGGTGAGCTGTGCCATCAGAATTCTCAAGGCAGCGCTGACAACAACAGAAAGACACAGGGAAACATGTGAGGAAGCTGAGCCTCCACCCGTCTGGCCCAGGGGGCTGAGACACATTCGCTCCCATTTCACAGATGCTGCGACTTGTACAAAATACTGAAAGACAAGAGAGGGATGATGCATTTTTGCACGATCGCTGAGCTCCTTGGACATTGTTGTACTGCTGCAGTGAGTTTTCAGTGGTGTGCGTTGGTAATGTTTTGCAAGTTGGAGTAAATATTGAGTGGCCCTGGCTCTCTGGCTTGATTAGCATGATAAACACAGGGCAAGATTTACAGCTCTCAGCACAGGCACTCCTGGGAGGTGACTGCACAGTACCTGGGGGTGTAGCTTGAGCTCACACTATTTTTATTGGCCATGATGAAGAAGGGGGACATGAATTTGCCATTCTCCCCTGTCCCAGTGCCATGTAGCATTGAGGATAAAGTTTAAGGAACACTCCTAAATATGAACTTTTTAAAAAAGAACATTCCACCTTTTATACCAAATGCGCTTGCTTCACTTGGCTCTGCCTCCCCCGAGTGCTCGTCCTGGTAGCTGGAAACCCTTCGGAGAAAAACTCCAGTTATCTTCCCATTGTACGTGCTGTCTCATTCCACTTTTGGTGACTGGATCATTTAACTGTCCTCTATTTTCCATGCTTCAGGGAGGAAATAAAATCAAAGTTAAGCCCCACCATTTGCCAGCTCTCTTACTCTCAGACGAACCTATTAAGACAGCCTGGGTTCTGGTGTCGGCAGCACCTGGGCTCCCGATGGCTTTGCGGTTGCTGGGCTCCTGAGGCCACGGACAAATACCCGCCTTTGGGGCTTGACTCTCTGGTATAAAGTGGGACTTCTAAGGTGTCTCCTTCCAGGGCTGCTGTGAGAACTGAGGGTTGGTGCTTGTGGATACTCAAGCAGAGGAAGGCACTTCACAGTTGTGCATGGAGCCGTCACTGTCATTACGCGTCCACTGGTGTTTATTGAGCACCTGCTGCTTGGGGCACTGTTCTGGTGCTGGTGATCTGACTTCCCACAGGACAGTGAGGTAGGGTGGACAACTCAGGAAGACGTTCCTGCTGGGGACACAAGCTCTGTGTTGGGTGGCAATGGGCAGTGGCCCCCGACGTGGGTGGTCGCTGAGGCTTCCTGGCAATGGGACAGTTGAACTGAGGAGGAATGTGGTTCCCTGGGGGTGAAGAGCTTTCCAAAAGGAGGCTCCCACAGACCGGGCACACCTGGAGTAGCAGTGGGCCTGTGGTGCCCAGGGGAGGAGAGGAGGCCGGTGGTGGAGTGTGGAGTGCAGTTGGAGAGGTGGGCAGAGGCCATGGTCGTGGGCCTCCTGGGCGAGGGGAGGGGGGCCAGGGCAGGTGTGACGGGAAGGCTGTGGGCCTTCGGCCAGAGATTCAAGCTCAGAATTTTAATTCACAGAATCATTTTGGGTGCTCTGTGGAAAGGGACGAGTGGAGGGGCCAGCGGGGAACGAGGTGGGAGACTGGCCTGGGAGTCTAGTGAGGAGAGACTCTGGGGTCACAGTGGTGGGAGATCCCCGGGAAGCCCTGAGGCCTTGATGCAGAGCCGGTGGGAAGGGGGGATCCCTTGGGTTTAGTCAACTGGGAGATGGGACCACGTACCCAGATAGCCGCCTGCTTCTCGTTTCTTTGTCCCTCAGGATGAACGTAGCACCAGTGGCAACAGCCACTTCCTTCGCGGCCAGAGCCCACAAGAAACCCAGGGCAGAGCCAGCTGTTCTGCAGTTGTGCTGCCAGGAGACGAGGCAGAGCAGCAGGTGCAGGGAGGAGGGGTGGAGAGACGCTGTCCTCCACGCAGGCCCCAGGCCCCGCTGTCCTGCCCTGACTGGAGAGGGCGGGTGACTGACAGTGCTGGGGGGAGGGAGGTTGCTGGGGTGAGGGTGTGGGCCTGTGAAAGAGGAGGGCTGCAGGGGTCCTCGTGAGCAGCTGCAGCACTTCCTGTGGCTTTTCTGTGATGAACCAGAGAGAGGATAAAGACAGGGACTGGATTGGGCAGATGCCCCATGGGGACAGTGGAAACTCTGTTTCTCTTCACAGGTGAAGCATGGATCCGGGGCAGCTGGGTGTCACAGGGTGAAGGAGGTGACAGGAGGGCAGGAGGCAAGAGGGGTTTGGAAGGAGGCACCGGGAAGGCCGGAGTCAGCAAGGCTGAGCTCACAGAACAGTGAGCAGGGTGCCTTCATCAGATGCCCACGGTCAGCACAAGACAGGCAGAGCTGGATTTCTCCTGTGTGGAAATCTAGCTGAAGAGTGTCACAGAAAAAGGGAATCCAGGGTATACACTGCAGGGATCACAAAAGCCACTAAAAAAACTAAAGGAAATTGAGTTCCAGAACAGAGAGATGCAGATGAGAGTTGGGAGCGGCGGAGGCCGAGGTAAGAGGAGAGGACTGAATCGAATTGTCAGAAGTAGGTGCTGGAGGGAGGGGTCCCAGGGACTGGCCAGAGAGGAGAGGCCCAATCTGAAATTACGGAGGGACTGCAATGACTGGCATGAAGGCTCCAGGAGGTGGCCTTAAGAGAGTGGCAAAGGCCGAGTAGAAGGCAAGTTTGCTGAAGAGAGAACCATGCAGGGGAGGCAGAGGGAGCTGAGAGTCTCGGGACCTGGGGAAGACCAGCCCTGGTCCCTGTTGGCAGGATCACCACTGGACCTGTGTCCCCACTAACCCCCAGCCCCACCCCTCCAGCCCTCTAGCAGTCCCAGAGTGTGGTCACATGCCTGCAGGTTGTTCTGGAACTTTCCTCTGTGTCTATGTGCAAAGGCAGCCCCCCAGTCCCACCGTTCACTCCTTTCTTCTGTGCGTGAAGGCACCGCTGTGCTGCAGGCTCCCCAGGAACCCAGGATAGGCCGACCCCGGGGTGTCTCCATGGCCAAGAGTTTGGCTTCTGCCCCCTGCAGCTGGCCCCCCTCCACCTTGCCTCTTCTTAGGCAACTGCCCCCCCCACAGGTTTCTGCTTCCCAAGACCCGGTGCAGCACAGCAGAGCTGGGCTTATCTGCTGATCATAGCACGTCCCGGTGGGTGTTCAAATAACCTGGTGCAGAAAATATGTACCCCCTGAAATCTATGTTGTCCCCAAAGTCCTGCAGCCCCTTCACTCCCTGACACCCCCTTCAAGTGAGGGGCCTGGAGCTGTGGGGCCCCTGGGACTTAACTAGGACCCCATAGTGAGTTAGTATGTGATCTTAGAACTTTATTACTTGAAATTTGAACCCCAAAGTTTGTATCCTTCTTGGTTGGTGGAGAATCGAATGTCTCTCAGGGTGACGGGTGTAGATCCTGAGAGGCAGCAGTGGTACTTTCCGTGGCTTCTCTGTGGCAACTCAGATGTCTCCAATGGCATCTGGCTCTCAGCATCTCACACTTTGAGTCAAAACAGACAGGGGTATGGTTTTTGCTAATGGATTATATTAGCAAAATAACATTATATTATTCAATTTACGTATATTTACTAATTATTTCATTCACAAGAAAATCATTGCTCCAACTCAATGGCACGAGGCTTGCCTGATTTGAAGAGCCATCTGGGCAGCTGGTGAGTTGGCAGCACCACTCCAGGCTGGTGAGCCTGCCAGGTGGGAGCACATCCACTGTCTGCCCCTGAAGCACTGGGGCACCTCCATGTCCCCGCTGCACTCTCAGGACCCGGTTTCCAGCAGGGAGGGGCTGCTCCTTCCAGGCTGGTGCATCAGCTGCGCAGCTCGGGTGGCCTGAGCCATCTGGAGGGAGGACAGCACGTGGGGGCTATTGATGTTCCTCCTACTCAGAGTCCAGGACGACAATCTCAAAGAGCCGAGGGTCTGATGTGCCCTCAGGAAGCATCGCTGCTGGGGTGAAAGGCCTCACTTTCCAGGTTGGATAGCCTTGGGGGCAAACCCAGCAGACAGGAGGCAGAAGCCAAATCACGCCAGAGCGCTGGGATCAGCTTCTAAGACACGTTCCGACCTGACGAGAAGTGTTTCAGGACCAAGGACAGCGCAGCCCGGGGCCTTGTCCCTTCCTAGTGAAGGAGGAGGTGGGACTCTGACAAGATGTGGGATAAGGTCCACAAACTGTCTGGACAAAACTGTAGCAGGGCAGGCAGACGCAGGGGCGCTATCGTGAGCAGGTTGGTGTATTCTCCTGCGCCCCAGTGGGATGGAGAGCATGGCCTCCGAGAGCCGGCCAGGGAGCCTGCACACAGCTGGGTGAAGACCTCTCAGAGCCCAGGGGGATGGGGGGCTCCCGGGAGGGGAAGCAGCATCTATCAGTTTACATCCCTAAGCTCAGGAGGCCAGGGAAAGGGCAGTGTTCCCAGGACCTGTGGAGAGCTGGCGTGCGGATCAAGGGGTTGCCCAGAGCAGCTGCAGTCACAGGCAGAAGCACAGGTTCATTGCCAGAGTCTAAGACAGGCATGAAAGGCCAGGGGTGAAGAGACCTGACCTCTCAAGAATCCCTCCATCTTATCTCATGTTGTTGCCCCTCATGGGCCAGGCCCAGAAACCAGAGGACAAGGGAGTTTGGCTCTGGGGTCTGGCCACTCTGGCTCTGGGATTGCACAGGGCAGAGGAGAGGCCATCTGGCCACAGGACTGTCCTTGTCTTGTCTAAGGGATGCCACCGGAGACTGGTGCTTAGGGTCCACCCCATGGTCAGTGGGGCAGTGGGGCTAGTGGTCGCAGACCCAGCTGGGGCTCGGACGAGAGTGCCCTGGACACAGAGCACGAGTGGCCGGCTGCTGCACGGCTGGCTGTGAGCCTCCTTCTGATGTGTTTTCAAGGGCTCCAGCCTTCAGCCCCCCACACCCATCCCCCAGCCCCCTTGCACGTTAGCGAGGGCCCACGTCACTGCACGTGGCTCAGTGATGGACGGTACATCACGAACACCGTCCGGAACTGCAGAGGCCAGTTTCATGCTCATCAGGCTTCATCCTCTGTGGCGCCTTAGAGCTGAACGGAGGGACAGCCTGCTTTGGGGTGCCGCGGGGCTTCTCGAGACACCGGATGAGCTGGCTGCTCCCCCAGGCCGACGGCAGAAAGCAGAGCCTGCACTTATCGAGGCCCCTCCTGCTGGGCCCTGTGTGCTTAGCTCCCTCTTCCCAGCCTTCCAGCCCCAGCGCTCAGCTTCCCCACCCACGGAATTCCACGTGGAGAGTCTGGTTCCTCCACCCCGCCCCCCTACGTCCAGCAAGGCACAGACATTAGCCCACCTTTCAGGGGAACAATCCCCCTGATTTTAAGCTCTAAGCCCTGAAGAACTTCCCGGGGTAGTAGAAGTTTCCCCACACCCACGGCTTCTGAGGAGCTGAGACAACCATAGACCCTCGGCTCCAGCCCGCCAGACCCGTCCCACCGCGTTCCCCCATCAGACAATCAAAGCTCAAGGGCAGAGCAGGTCCTGAGGGAACCCAGGGAAGGGGCCAGGAACCAGAAGACAGTGGGAGGAAAGAGAAGAACTGGGAAATGCGTGCTTCTGCCCACCCCGGAGGCCAAACCCGCAAAGCAGGTCAGACTCAAACCCAGAGCGGCTGCAGGACAGGTGGGCCTTGGAGACTCTAGCAACAGACTAGTGGAAGTGTGGTGAGCTTCTGGCCCTCGACCTGGCTGCTCCCCTGGCCTTCCCCCCAGCCTTCACACCATGGTGAGGTCAGCGGGAGAGCAGAAGCAGGCAGGCACAAGTGACAACAGCACAGGGCACTCTCGGAACCCTGAGAGCAGGAAGAAAACTGCACCATCCGTGGTTTTAAAGGGTGTGTCTTTGGGGGAGTGGCAGCTCCTCTAGGGCTAGCAAGGCCCTGGGGGACATGGAGATTCAGAACTAGAAAACCAAACACCCAAAAGGTTGAGAAAGAATCCTGGCAGAATCCCCTAGGGCTCCCGGGATGACCTGTCCCTGGAGGGTCTTAGGGCAGGACACAGGCAGGGGTCTCTCCAGCTTCCCAGCACTGACCTTATAAATGACCTGTGTATTAACTGTCACTGGCTATTTGAGGCCTCGCACCCCAACCCAGTCCCCCCCACTCAGGGTCTCCTCAGGGATTCCCCAGTGCCCTGGGTGAACTGCACCTCAGTCTGGGCTCCTGCCTGGCTGGGCTCCTGCTGCGTGGTCAGTCCTCCTGCTACCCAGCTTGCTCTCTATTTTATCGTCAGCAACCGTCTCTCCCTGGCTGAGCTGGGGCAGAAGCTCCTGCCGCCTCTGTCACTGTGGGGGAAACGCAAAGCTGCTCCACGAGGCAGGGGTCACTGTGGTCTGCACTGGCCGTGCTCTGGGGCTAGCTGAGGTTTGCCTGCCCAGCCCCTGGGTGAGGACGGTAGGGCTCCTGGCCTCTGGGTCAGTCCCAGCCTGTCTGCTTCCCCTTTCTGCCTCGTCTCCCTGGCTTTTCTCCTGTAGCCTTCTGGCTGCTTCCATGACTACCAAAGCTCTCCCTGCCCCTGGCCCTGGGGGCCATGGTGGAGGGACCGAGACCAAGCTGCCAGGGCTTCTGGGTTCCTGTCCTGCCTGGTGCGGCCTCTCCAGCCAGCTCAGCAGTCTGAAGGTGGAAAACGCAAGCCCCTTGTGCCTAGTGGTGATTTCTTCTGAGCCTTGCAACAGAAAACTTTCCCAAATCAATTTTTAGTGCTTGGTGGAGATGAAAGTCGTTGGTGCTTCATTCCTGCAATACAATCTTTCTTCCTTTCTTCTTCTTCTTCCCTGATATCTAGTCTGGATTTGCAATCAAAGTCAAAAGTGTGGACCCACGTGTGGGGCCTGGTGGTGTGGATGACTGGGCTTTGCAATCCCTGATCCACGTGTAACTCATGTTTGCTATTGCCACTGCCAACCCCAGGGAGTGACCAGTGCCAACCTGCTCAGCTAAAGCTCCTGGTGGAAAACGTCCAATAAGCAAGGCGAGTTCCAGCTCATGTTCTGTGGCCCCCAAGGTGACGCACTTGGGCCCAATGTCTTCATTGCTTTTCTTAGGGCATTGTGGTAATTACTTAGGAACATAAACCAACAATTACCAATTTCTGATCTGCTTAAAAGGCCCTCATTAGAGGACTCAGCAGCCTGCTAAAGACAGGAGCCCTGTGGTGACATTAGGCAGCACAGTAGATCTTTGGCAGCCAAGGGGAATGTATTGGAAATGTTCCAAGATCAGGGTCACCTGCAAGTCCCACTACAGACACATCTAACAGAGGCCGGGACATGTCTCTGGTCTTCGCCTTGGCTCCCAGCCCTTCCTTATCTTCTTATCTCCTCGGCTCTGACCTACTGGGGCTGACCTGTCCACACGGTCTGCAGATGCCTCTGGCTTGGCTTGCATGTGGGCTAACAGATTCTTGGGCGATATCTGCCTCTGCTCGGACCCTCTTCTCTGTCCTGACCTTTCTGATCCTCCGACCCTCGGTCACCCACTCCTGGCCAGTCTGTTGCAGCTGCCCAGTGCCTAGGTACTGCTTTCCTAGAACCACCACTTTTCCCAAGATTGTGTCCACATGTCTCCTTCATCCCCCTTGATGTCCCCTTGATGCCAAAGACATCTCTAGTCATATGGCTTGGCAGAACAGTCACTGGAAGTGCATCTTGGGTGCTTACCTGTCAGAGGAAAGCAGTGAGTCTGCCCTCCCTGCAGGTCTGGGTGCTGGAGTGGGGGTAGGAACACTGCCCTGAGCCTTGCAGTCCCTGTGCCCACTGGTGGTGTCTTCCCAGTGAGGGCAGGGAGTATGAATAGCCCAGGTGTCTAGATCCTGCCCGGGGAAGTCGTGAGACCCAAGCTCCTCCTGCCAGACCGTTTTTCCTGTGGGAGCTCGGGGCCTGCAAGTCCTGGGTTGTTTTTCTTCCTGATGTGGAGCTTGGGCAGGTCCTCCTCCAGGCCCTGGTGGCTTGGCCTCTTGCCCCATCAATCCTCAGCAGCCCCCAATGCCCTCTGCTGCCCTTGAAGTATTGACAGTGTGACCTTGAGGACAGATCCAATTAACTAAAGTGATAGAATCTGACCTGTGAAAGATTGTTGCTTAGTCTTGATTTGCTTGGGGGAGAAATTTTTCTTAGTTTAACCATTAAGCAGCAGATAAATAATGTCTGACATATTTGAAGTTTCAAAATAAAAACGTTTTAACATATGGATCTGGTCAACCTCGTGTTTGGAAAAATGTCATACACCCACCCACCCACCCACCCACACACACACACACACACACTTTTCTACAACTTGGAAGCAAATTCTTTTTTTTTTAATCGTCTACTGTGACTCTCTGTAATGATTCTCTGGGCCTGTTTTAAATACTCACAGGTAAAGACAAGAACCCAGGTGAACTACCTGAGAGGCTGGTCACGGGTCAGCTCAAAGGCAGGGCTAAGGCCCGGCTGGTTCCCCTAGCCAAGCCGTTCTCCCCACAGTCCTGCATGATGATGGTGCGTGGGTTCTTGCTTCTCTTAGTCCCCCAGGTTGACTGTTGAGAGGCCGCAGGTGCCTGAGGGCTCAGGGCCTGTGGGTTCTGAACACACTGCACACATGCAGACCAAGCTTGGCCAGGCCTTCTGCTGTCCAGGAAGTCAGAGGGGCACAGGTGGCAACATGAGTGGGGACTGCTGGGCCCGGCTCTGACCAGGCAGCAGCTCCACGGTGGGAGCGGTGCTGGATCTGAAGGAGGAAGGGAGGGCTGGCGGAGCTCGGGCAGCTCAGCAGGTGGGGATGGCTTCCTGGCCTCGGGACACCAGTCCCAGGAGCCCCCTGGGTGACAGGCCAAGTGGCTCCTAAAGACCCTTAGAGCAGAGAAGCCAGGCTCACCTGGGTCATCAGCCGCTGCTCTGCCGTGCTGGCCACTGTGCTGAGGCCCGCCCATCCTGAGGTCCTTTCCTATGCTGAGGTGCCCATCTGCACTCAGTATGTATCCTGAAGTCCCCTTTGTCCTGAGGTGCCCACAGTGCAGAGGTCCCTACTTATGCTGAGATCCCTGTGGAGCCTGAAGTCCCTCTTGTCCCTCCTCCGTGTTGCTCTTGCTGAATGCTCTGCCCCAGTGCTGAGGCCCCTGTGCTGAGGTCCCAGCCGTGTTGTGTTGCCCCTGTGCTGCAGGAACGTCATCGTCCTTCCTGTGTGACAGACCCCTCAGGTTCTCCCTTCCTTTAGACTGTCACCTGCCCTCCAGTTTGTCAAAAATATGGACACCTCTCAGTCTGTACCTGAAGGACATAACCTGGATCAGCAGGCTGTGCGTCAGTTTGTCCCCAGTGTCCCATTGCTCAGGTATGCTTCCCGAGGCTGTCCCTGATGCCTGTGTTCAGCTGCTGCCGTCTTTCCTCTCTGTCACCCCTTCCTGGCTCCTCTTTGGCTACCCTTTTTCTGCCTTCCTCCAGTTTCTGTCTTGGGGACCTGGGTGCGAGGGGTGGAATATGGCAGGTGCGAGTGTGTCTGCTGGACCACAGCCGGCCCTCCTGCCTCCTGGGCTCCGTCCTCTGCTGGCTGTGCTGGCTCTCAGTGCCTGCCCCCAGGGTCCCAGGACTCAGAAGGGATGAGCCTAGTCCATGCAGGACTGGTGACCTCTAGTTCTTCTCCCTCCCCCTCCCCAGGTGTCACTAGGAGCAGCAGTAGGTGGGTGGGTCTTGCTCCTACCAGCCTCAGGGAGGCGCTGCCCCAGGCAGGTGTCTTCAGCCCGGCCTCTGTCCTCGCCCAGACCATCTGTTTCCTACCTGCAGATGAAGGCCTTTCAGAATCACGCACTTGAGCACCAAACGTGGCTCTGGGGAACTTTTGCTGCAGATTTAATCGTTGTCTGCTCCCTCTTACAGACCTATCCACAGTGCTGCACATTAGCTTCCCTGGGTCTCCAGTGTCTTTATGCCTAGACAGCAGCAAGCACACGTAGGAGCCCATCCATCAGGAGAGTGGCATCTCAGCCTCCCACCCCTGCCCTCACCCGAAGCCCAGGGCCTCAGGGAAGGAGTGACGGTGCCAGGTGTGCTTCCATTTGCTCCCATTTGCAAATGTGCAGGCACACGATATGTATCTGCCAAACCAGATCAGCAGCCTCAGTGCATAGAGCAGCTGCTGTGCTGATTCACCCCCAGTCGGCCCAGCGGTGGGCTTGGATGGGCTGAGCCCCGTGGCCCTGCTTCTGTACTGGCTGATCTACGTTGCTGGGTTGGTGGCCTTGGACTGACCCCTGGGTACATGGGGAGTCCACACAGCCGCAACTCAAAACCCGTGCCTGGGACAGGGGTATTGCCTGTGTGGTCAGCACAGAGCCATGGAGGGTCCCGCCTTTCCAGCTGTCCCCATTTGTCATCTCAGCAGCAGAAACTCCCAGAAGTCTGCCACAGGGCAGCCAACGCTGTGCAGACTGCAGAGGGAAAAGGTGAAGGGTCTGGGGAAGCAGGCCAGGCCTCTCCTGCCAGCAGGCATAGGCCCAGCACAGACCCGGGGAGGGACCATCTGCAGGAAGCTGAGCCTCGCTCTCGCCCTTGCAGAACGACAGGAGTGGTAACATGCTTCCCAAGGAGCAGCTGTGAGAAGGCCTTGCAGTAGCTCCAGGTGCAGGAACCTGATGGGCTCCCCTCCCCGCCCAGGTATCGATGGAGGCTGAGTCACCTGGACATGGGGCCCTGACGTGACATTGCTCCTCTTTGCCAATCAGTGTAATTAGCAAAAATAGAACCAGACAAAGCAGATGAACGGACATTGTACAAATGTCATCCCAGTCCTGGTCAAACCCACTGAGGCCCAAGGGCAAGAGCAAGAGCTGGGAATCTGCCCCGGGTTGGGGACTAAGGACTCCTGATAGCTAAATGCCATGTGGGGTCTGGGGCTGGGTCCTGGGGCAGGAAAAGGACTTGCATGGAAAACCAGACATTGGGATTAGCCTTCAGGTGAGCTAGCTGTGTTGCACCAGTGTCCTTCCTAGCTTTGGTGAACGTATCGCTACGCGGAAGAAGCTGTGAGGGTTAGTTCCATGTGTGAGCTTGACTGGGCATGGGGTGCTCAGATACTAGGACGGATGTGTCGGTGAGGGTGTTCCTGGGTGAGACTGACATTTGACGCTGTGCTCTGATTTGAGCGCCTGGCCCTCCCTGACATGGTGGGCCCCACATGGTTTAGTCAAAGACGTGAATAGGACCAACGGCTGAGTGAGGGGGGTTTCTCGTTCCTGACCTTCTTTGACTTGGGGCATGGTTTGTCCTGCCTCTGCTCTCCCTGGCCTCCAGCTGTCGGACTGCAGGGCTGCGTCCCGTCGCCTCCCTGATGTGTGAGCCAGCTCCTTGCAGTCCCTCTCTCCCATCTCTCAGCACACACACCTCTGGCTGCTCCACCGGAGAGCCTGACTCTCCACAGAGGCACAAAGAACGAGGAGGGTGAGGGGGCTCTCTTCATGAGAAATCTGATTCCTCAATAAAAGCTTCCAATCTACAGAACTGGAGCCGAGAGAGTGGATCCCCAGAGGAAGAGGGTGCAGCGCGTGCGGGTGTGGGTGGGTGTGTGCTACCGAGTCCTGCTTGGACGTGGGATTTGCAGTGTAAGCTTTAATGCTCACTAATCAATATCTGCAATTATCATCTTCAATACCTATCGATTATCATGGAATTCTTCCTCTAAATATCAGCAGTGACAGCCTTGCCGATCGAACCTGGGAAAGGTTTGTGTATTGTGTGATACAAAGGACGGGGGGCCATGCCTCAGCCCAGTGTGGAGATCAATAGCGACACACAGGCTGACTCGCGGGGTTTTCCCAGCTGCTCATCATGACGAGGGCCGGCGGGGGTGGGGGGACAGCCTGCCTGGGGGCCCTGGTCCCTGCCCCGAGGGAAGGAGCTCACAATTCTGGACAGACAGAGAAGTCATATCTCTTGCTACTCCACCTCCCAAGCAAACTGAAGACCTTGGACCTCACATAGGAAACAAGAAGCAAAGACCATGTGGGGAGAAGAGGAGGAGGCCCAGCAGGGACCCCTGAGACCAGGACTGGCAGACCGTGAGCACCTTGGCTTATTTTTTTTTTTTTTTTTTGGTCTTTTGTGTTCAAGACTGGACCCTGGAGAAGCCAGAAACCCCAAAATGCTGATATGCACAAACAAAAGAAGCCCCCAAAGCCTGCTCCCTGCAGCCAACGGAGCAGGCAAGGGGCCACCTCCAAGATAGGAAAGTATTTGTCAGCAAATGCTTGCTCCTGCCCAGCACAGAAAGATGGCGCCCTTCAAGTGGGTCCTCGCTTTATCTTCCCTCAAACAATACTACTCACATATAGCTCTGTGTGTGTTCTCATAGGTTGAATCGTGCCCCCCCCCCAATTATTCTGTTGAAGTCCCAACATTGAATGCCTCAGATTGTGACTTCCTTTGGAAATAGGGCCACTGCAGATGTAGTTAGTTAAGATGGCACCATTTGGAATAAGGTGGGACTCTAGGGTAATATGAACGACACCCAACCCAAAAGGAGAAATTTGAAAATATACACACAGAGGGGAAATGCCAGAGGAACGTTAAGGGAAAGATTGGAGTGATGTGTCCACAAGCCAAAGGACACCAAAGATTCTCCCTAGTCCTCAGAGGAACCAACCCTGCTGGCACACCAGTCTCAGGCTCTGGCCTCCATAACTGTGAGATTATAGAAAGCTTTTGCTTAAAAACAAAACAAAACAAAACGGGGCCATCCCCACCACTGAAGACCCTGCAGGGAGTTGAGATGTCCAGCGGGTGCCCTGGTTCCCACACAAGGCCCTTCAGAGCAGGTCAGGTGCAGATGCCCCTGGCTGCCAGTGGCTCCGAGGGGTTGGAGATGCTGGTAGAAAGCACGCCCTGGGCCTCTCTGCCTTCAGCTCAGGATTCAGCAGTCCCCGGGGCTCTATGCTGCACCATGAAGCAGGCTTCAGCGTTGGGTCCACCGAGCTGTGGACCTTGAAGTGCTCTGAGCATGTCACTCTAAGGGAAGTTAGGTGAGCTCTGGTGTGTGGGAGGTCAGGCCCACTAAGTGCATTAGTGACTCATGATGCTTTCGGCTCACAGTAGGCTCATCAGATGCTCCCCTTGTGATTGGAGGAGTGCTGTTGGGCTGGGCCCTTACACTGCCTGGGGAGACCTGGTCCACCCTGTGCAAGTGGGACTTGGCCATCACTCCACCAGAAGCATGAGGTGGACTTGCTGCTCCTAGCCTGGATCCAGGGACCGCACTGTGTCCAGGGGATGAGGCCAGCCCAACCAGCGAGCTGGCACAGGGCACGGGGAAGCAGTGCCCCAGGCGCAGGTAGCAGCAGCCTCGGGATCACTCCCTGAGCAGTGGGGACAGGGTGTGCTTCCCCCCATCAAAGCAGCCCGAGAGTCTTACCCAAACACAGACCTAGGCACACACCGGGCTGTAAAATGAAGCCCAGTGTCCAGACTTGAACCGGTCATTCTCTGGAACCGGGAGGACCTCAGCTTGGAGAAGGAAAGACCACCAGCAGAGGGCAGCTCCAAGACACTGCGGTCTGACCGTGTCCCTCAAACTCAGTGTGGGGCACTAGTCCCCAAGGGGACAGTGCTGGGTGTGTCCTCCGGAGGTGTTAGGCCAGGAAGGCTCCACCCTCATGAGTGAGCCAGGCTTTGTAGGGAGGGAGCTTGGCCCCTTCACCACATGAGGACGCTGGTCCTCCCTCCAGAGGAAGAGCAGCAAGATGCCGTCCTGAGGGGGATCAGGCCTCCCCAGACACGGAACCCGCCAGGGCCCTGTGCTGGACCCAGACACGGAACCCGCCAGGGCCCTGTGCTGGACTTCCCAGCCTCCAGCAGCACAGAAAGAAAATTTATGTTCCTTATAAATCAACCAGTCTCAGGTGTTTTTGTTTTTTAATATCTTTATTTTATTTTATTTAGTTTTATGTGGTGCTGAGGAGCCAACCCAGTGCCTCACGCATGCGAGACAATGCTCTACACTGAGCCCCACCCAGCCTTCTCAGGTTTTTGAGTGTCCCAAACAGACTAGAGGAGTTAGCACAGAGAAGGGGCAGACACTATAACAAATACCTGCAAACACCCGGTGGCCATGGGACAGGTTGGGAGAGGCTGGGGCAGCTCTGCGGTGGTGCAGGAACACCTGGATGGGGCACAGGGAGCGGAGGAGAGCTGTGCAGGAGCCTTAGCCTTAGAGCTCACCTAACCGTCATGACCAGGATGTCCCTGGAATGTGACCAATGAGGTCACTGAGAGGCCTGAGCAGAAGAGAGGAGTATCTTACTGGGCCCCTGGGTCACAGCTCGCTGTCCCCTTAGCCTCCCTGGCCACCTGTTTCCTCCTATGTCTCCAGACCAGGTGCACAGCAGACCCTGCTGCGCCCTGCTCCAAGCACCTGCTCCCACCCTCAGAGCCTGCAGAGCCAGGCGGGGGCCGGCATAGCCTGCTGTAGCTGACATGGGGAGGTGGCCAGGTTTTGCTCCATGATACACAGTTTGCTCTCTGCCAGCCCCTGTGGCATGGGGGTTCAGGCCAGGTCTTCTTGGGGACAGACTGGGAGCCCTCGTGGCCTTCCAGGATGGCCACTGCTCTTGACAGGGCCTCGCAGGCTCTGCTAGTCAGGGTCTCTGTTGCTGAGCCACCCAGGGCCGACCGACAGGACTTGCTGGCTGAGAATCTGTGAGCAGGAGTCTGGTGTCATGGCTGCATTTCCCAGTGGGTCTGCAGGGATGAGCAAGAAGGGGCTGCATTGCAGAAGAAAATCCTGAACCCAGAAGCCTGAGTGTCCCCAGCTCAGAGGTGGGGCAAGTTCATGCCCTCTCCGAGCTGGGGTTTGCTCATCCGCCAAGTGGAGATGACAATAGAAATAGCAGGTGAATTATTAGGGTCGACAGGAAGGTGAAGGAAGGCCCTCGGAGCCCAGCCAGGCACACAGTGAGCTCTATGCGTGCTCCGTGAAGGACGAGAAACTGGTCCACCCCATGCCCCCACCTGGAGCAGGTTCTTGGCAAGGCCCAGTGGTTCCGCAAGTGGCCTCTAGGAGCTGGAGGAGATAAGGAGATGGCCCCTCTTCCAGTGCCCCCAGAAGGAGCCCTCCCAACACCGGGGTTCCAGGTCCCTATTGTGCCTGAGGCATGAACTTGTGTCAGAACACCTCAAACACAATGCCACACGGCCTGTGGCCTGGACACTTGCTGTGGTGGCCAGAGGAAGCACGTTCAAGAGCTGGTGGAGCTGCTCACAGCAGGCTGTACCTCCTCACGGGAGCTGAGTTCAGGACTCTCCCAATTCCAAGGACATAGCTGCAGGTGAGCCTCAGCCCAGATCTTAACCAGGCCTTGACCAAGCTCGAAAGGGCATGTGCCTGCTGCCACGGTAGCCCCGGTCTCAGTTACGCCTGCTGTGGACAAAGGTCCCTTTTGTACTGGCTGGAACTTCCCAGGTTATGTTCAACAGCTTGTCCAGCAGACACGAGGCTTTGCTTACCATCTTGGGGGAAGCGGTCCATTCTATCACTGTGTACGATGTTAGCTCTAGACTTCTACAGATGTATTTATCAGGCTGAGGAAGCTCACCTCTATTCCCAGCTTTTTGAAAGTGTTCATTATCAGTGTGTGTGAATTTGTCCAATGATTTTTCTACATCTTTTATGATTATGTTAATTTTGAATATTGAGACAGGCTGGCAGCCATGGAACAAGCCCCACTTGGTAACAATGTATAATCATTTTTGTTTATTGCTGAATTCTATTTGCAAATATTTTGTGAAGGATTTTTTGCATCTATATTCATGAGATTATGACCTGTAGCTGTATTTTCTGTGTTGTCTAGTATAGTTTGGAATTAAGGTGACATTGGCTTCAGAGAGGGTGTTGGGAAGCTTTTCTGCTTATGTTCTGGAGGATTCTATGGAAATGGTGTTAGTTCTACTTGCAGATTTATAGAACTCTACTGTGAAGCCATCTGGGCCTAGAGATTTCTCCTTGTGAAATTATATGTTATAAATATAATGCTGGAATAGTTACAAGAGTCTTCAAATGATCTGTTCTGTATTGGGTGAGTTACAGTTGTTAGCGCTTTGCAAAGAATTGACGCATTTCGAGGAAGCTGTCACATTTTCCGTGGCTGTCCCTGTTGGGCCTTCTGCTTCTGGGCTTTGGTGTCTGCAGGATGGAGTGGTGCTCCTGCTTCGTTCCTGAGAGCCACCAGTTGTACCTTCTTTGGCCTTGGTCCTGGTAGCGGTCTGTTCATTTTATCAGTCTTTTTTGGTTCATTGGTGTTCTCTGTTAGGCATGAGTTTGTTTCAGTTTCTCTGATTTCTGCTCCCTGCCTTCTGCCTAGCTTCTTGAGCTGTGGGCTTAGATTGCTGACCTGATGTTACCTTTCATCTGATGAAAGCATTTTGTGCTACACATTTCCCTCCCAGCACTGCCTTATCTGTCACCCACAAATTCTGCATGTGCTTTTCCAGGATTAATTCAGTTCAGGGTACTGAATCTCCAGCAGAATCCTTGTGGGCCCAGCTTCCCTAGAGGGTGGCAGAAGTGAGACAAGACATCACCTCCATTCCTGCAGGCAAGGGAGGCTTTGGGGGCAACATGGCCCCGCAGAACAGAGGAGGATCTGCTCACATTGGCCTCTGAATCCCAGCCTGCTGAGCTCCCCCAGGTCCCACTGGAGTGGGCGTGGCTGAAGTCTGGCCCGCTCCGTCCCTTCTTCCCAGGGCCTAAATGACTGGTGGAATGGATTTGGGGCGTGAAGCAGGATAGCTCTGATGGTTGGTGGGTCCCTTCTCGTGGATGGCAGATGGGCAGGACTCTTCTCACCCATTCTGGAGATTGTCTCGAGGAGCTCACAGACCAGCCATGACTTCCACAAAGGCAGGCAGACGCGGCTGCAGGAGGACACACCTGGGAGTCAGGCACTCCTTCCTCTCAGAGCCTTCCCACCAAGCAGACTGTTCCACTGCCACTTCATCCTCTGGTGTAGGCCTGGCCAGAGCCATGAACATCCCTGACCCCAGCACTGCACACCAGGATCTGGAAGCTTCTTCCACCTGCTTTAACAGCAGTGCGGAGATGAGTACTGGAAGCACTGGACTTGGCCCCTGGCTGCCTCCCTCAGGACCTGGCCAGGCCTGCATGTGGACATGGCACCCTGGGACCCTCCCAGGTACTGAATCCAGGGTGAGTGGATGACTGTCATTGTGATGGACCAGGTGGGGGGTCACCCACTCACTGAGAGCCCAGGATGACATGCTGGCCTGTGGTTATGCATGCCCATGTAATTCAGTCCCTGGGGCATCCAGGCCACAAAATGTCACCATTGGGAAGTGTAATCACTGACAGGTGATCACAGAAGCCAGTCACCGCTATGGTGCTTCCCCGTTGGGCTTCTTCTCATAAAAGTCTGACAAACCCTGTGTCATTTATGACTCTAGCTCTGAATTTCACAGAAACCCTCAAGTTGGCCTGGATGGCTGGATTCTGGTGAGAAGGACATACTTTCAGACCTTTTGAGGGGGCAGCCTGTACCTCTTTGTGTTCAACTGCCCCCCCCACTGCCGCCCAGCTGGAAGACCTGCTCACCCCAGTTGCCAGGAGAAAACAGCCAACAGGTTCTGAATGCCAAAGGGCACTGCTATCCCCTGCCTGGGCTTCCCTGTTGGAATCTCACTGAATAGTCACTCTAGACTTAATAAAAAGACGTATGGGGAAAGGGGGACACGGTTTTGCCTCATTAAAGCATAATGTGGTTCCACTTTAAAACCTCTACTCAGGGTTGTGGGAATAAGAGAATCAGAGAGAAGAGCCCAGGAATCCTGACCCTTCTCATTAATGGCACAATCAAAGCAAATGTAGGTCTAATTAGACCAGTCGTTTCCTCACATGATGTGCAATTTTAGGCCATGGAAAATCACCTTGCCTTTGGGAGGGTCTTGCCAATTCTCAGTGCAGCTTACCCAGGGAGGGTCTGCGAGCAGAGGGCTCTTGCCCAGGGGTGCTTGGGAGCAGGAGGGTTTCTGCAATTGATCTGCTTAAATTCTCATATGAAATTGGACAGAGGATGGCCAGGCAGGACCTGAGGGTGGAGGTGGCCCTCGCCTCCTGTGGCCTGAGTTCATGTGGATCTGCTGCTGAAAGTCAGTGGTCCTGCACGGGTAGGTGTCCAGCATGTTACGAAACAGACCTACTTTTCTGCGTGGAATTCATGGTTCCACACTCGTTCATTTAAAATCTGGTTCCCAGCAGTATCAGGTGGCTTCTGGGGTGAGTGCTGATGGCTGTTCCTACCCTGAAGCCAACAAAGCTGGAGTCAGCCCCCTCCCTGCCAAGGCCCTGGGCGGTCCCTGGCAACACATCCTCGAGGGTCCCAGAGTCGTGTAGCCGTCATGGCAAGGCCGGCCTGGCAGGCTTGGGGCCAGTGCTCAGCGCACCGTCTGCACTGCTGCCGCGGGTCAGTGCTGTCCCCCAGCCCCTGGCCCCCAACCCCTGGCCCCCGGTCCCCAGTCATGGCCACAGTGGCAGTGCATTTTCCTTCCACTGCCCCCTCTGGCCCTGGCCTGTGCTGTGCCCAGCCCACAGCACATCTGTGTGAGTTTCCTGCCGCTGTTGACTCGCAGTCTGGGCAGTTCAAAGGATGCACATTTATTTTCCAACAGCTCTCGCACAAGAAAGTCTAGAAAGCCCCATTCATTCCCACGGGTGCAGGGGAGGTGTGGCAGGGCCAGGCCCTGTGAAGACCACAGCGGAGAAGCCGTCCTCCCTCTTCAGCCCCAGTAGTGCTGGCATTGCTGTGTGTGGCAGCCTCACGCCTGTCTCCGTGGCCACGTGGCCTTCCTCTTGTGTCCCTGCCAGATCCCTCTGCCTCCTTTTTATGGACACATGTGATTTGGTACCCTCTGTGGTGTCCAGGACAATCTCTCCATCTCCAGATCCTGAATGTGGCCACCTTGGTTGCCAGGCAAAGTGATATAGGCTCCAGGGGTTAGACTAGTCTCTTTGGGGACATTGTTCAGCTGGCTACACTGCCCCTTGGGTTCCCTGCCTGGCAGGACCCTCCCTCTCCTCCTTCACCTTGGCCTGGACATTCTTTTTTTTTTTTTTTTTTTTTTTAAAGAGAGAGTGAGAGAGGAGAGAGAGACAGAGAGAGAGAGAGAGAGAGAGAGAGAGAGAGAGAGAGAGAGAGAGAATTTTTTGATATTTATTTTTTAGTTATTGGCGGACACAACATCTTTGTACGTGGTGCTGAGAATCGAACCCGGGCCGCACGCATGCCAGGCGAGTGCGCTACCACTTGAGCCACATCCCCAGCCCTTGGCCTGGACATTCTTGCCCATCACCTCTGCCAGGTCTCACGGCGTCTTCCTGATGCGAGTCACAGAGACTCCAACATCACCCCAGGCTCCATGGTGGCAGCCACTTGGTCCAAGGGAACCACTCGCTTGAGGGTTTTATGTTCATGATAAAGAGAAAGCAAGCTTCCAAGTGCCTGGAAATCTTAGGAAACACAGACTTTACAGTTCTTTGGTGTTTGGTTCTGCAGTATTGCCCACGAGGGGAGGTGGAGCAGAAAGCAGGCTTCTTCAGAAGACCTTGCAAAGTAGCTGCAAGACGTGCTAGAGGGAATCTGACTATTCCCCCTATGTGTGAAAATCACACAGCTGCCGTCTGGCTCAGGATCTCCAGCTGCAGGAAGAAAACTCCGCAGGTCAAGTGGCTGAAACATGGGGTGTCCCCAAGGTCTGGAGGCCGGAAGCCCAGCTTCGAGGTGTGGACAGGGCATTTCTGGAGAGGCCCCTGTGCTCCGCTTGCAGATGGTGCCTTCTGTTGGAAGCTGGACAACTGTGGAGGTGTGGACTCAGCAGGGTATGGTCGGGGCAGGGGCCAGGGCCAAGGCCAGGTCCAGGAGGAGGAGGCCCCAGGTCAGACTGTGGGATGGCCTGGGTGAGCAGTGGAGCCGAGAAGTGGACAGAGCTGAGGGTGGTGGGAGCTGGGGGGTCCCGGATCTCAAGGGTCCTTCACTGGGAGGATGGTGCCATGTCACTCAGACGGTAGACTTGGGACCTGGACCTGGGACCTCTGGCCTTTGCCTCTCCCCAGGCATCTACAAGCCTTGTGGCTTCGACCTCCACAGCTGCATCATGAGGCTGGCCTCATCTGGACACCACTTCCCACCCCAACTTGGCAGGTCCCAGCCTGGGAGAGGATCCTGGGGAGGGGCCGGGTGAGGTGGGAGAGAGGAACAGGTAGTTGGGAGGAAGGGGCAGCTTTGGATCTGAGCAGCTCCGTGGCACCGCCTCTCCTCCCCAGGCCCGTTTCCCTCCAGGCACAAACTCTTAAAAGGCTGTGAGCCGCAGTTAACACCTGAACCCAGAGCTAGCTCACACACGTGTTTTCTGTAGATCAAATAAAGCCAAGGGGAAGCTTTGCCAGAGGCTTAAGATGCATATTTCCAAACATTATCTATTGCCAGGGTGACGGCAGGGTGACGTCAACCCAGAAACCCTGAAAGAGTCAGACGGCTGTGACCCCTGCGCTCCGGATCACCAGAGCTGCGTCGCTCCCCACCTTTTCGTGTGGCTGTCTCCAGTTTCCCTTAGGAGCCAAGCCCACGACCCAGGAGTGCAGCTCACTCTCCAGCACCTGTGCCCTCCCCGCTCCATGGCTGCTTTCCGGAGGACATGCCCTCGCGTCCTACATAAACCTTGGTGCCTGTTTTGAGGCCTCCTGAAAATCCCTTCTGTGTATAAGAACCTGCCAGGCTGAATTGAGGCCCCTTTCAGCCTTCTGGGGACCTCTTTGGACCCCTGTCCTGTGATGGGGATGCGGAGATTGCAGCGGAGGGCTCAGCACCTCAGGGTCCCCGCGGTGTGCACACAGACTCGGCCATGCTGGTGAGCAAGGTGGTGGGGTGGCTCAGACAGGGTCTGTGGATTCCCCAGGCCAGCGGGCTCAGGTGGTTCTGGAGGACCGGCCAGGAGCCTGTTAACATCCACGCTGGTGATTTAGGGATGCCCTGGGGAGGGGATATGTGGCCCCACATGGCCCCACAGGGCATCCCCTTGGCCCTGTCTTCTCTCAATACTTCAGGAGCCTTAACCATCTGCCCCAACTGCCCTTTATCCTCCATGGTCCCACCAGTGGAGGGACAGCCGTGGGTGGGCCTGGCACAGGGCCACACTCGCTCTGGTGGTCTGAGCAGTTGTGGGCCTGTGGCTACTTGATGGCGCCCTGCCCTGGCCTCTGAACTGCATTTTGACCCTTGTTGAAGTGCTGTCTCTTCTGACCCTGGTTCTGCAGAGTCTCCGTGCAGAGGCATGATGCTTGGGGAAGCCACTCGGCTCACAGGAAACCCTTCTGGGGACCTGGAAGAGCCAGGCCCACTTCTGCTAGGTGTCCATGTCACTTAGGCCCTGGCCCTCCCCAGATCCTGCATTGGAAGAAAGGCTAACGGGTTGCTGCTGAGGCTCAGGACGCTCTGAGTGTTGAGGTCACAGTGTCCAGGGAAGGTGATAGCTTGGCAATCCTGTGGAAATTTCCCTGGGTATGGGGAGGGCAGTGCCAGGGTGCCATGCCTTGTACCTGGCATGAGCCCTGTTCCTTGTCCATGGATGGGGAGCTGGTTTCAGAGGACAAAGGGGAATAGGAGGGTTTAACTCTGCCTCTTCCAGCCCTCTTTCCCCTTGTCTAGCCCAGAGGCCTGCCAAGTCCAGGGTCCCTCCTTGGGCACTTACCCTCTGGCCTCACACCTGCCCAGGCTCACAGGACCCTGGTTGGGAGGGTCCCTCAGCCTCCCTCGGCTGTGGGTCTCTGGCTATGGCCTTCCCCTTGGAGAGGTCATGGGGCTTGGAGCCACCTCCTGGAACTTGGTGTGGTATCTCAGAGCCTCGCACGGGGCAGTGAGACCCTCAGAAGGCTCTGCCCACAGAGGGACCAACCTGCCCTGTGCAGCCTGGGGTCCACACTGCCCGTGGTCCTTGTGAAGTGGTGCCCTCCCTTGTCTCCCAGCCTGTGGGGCTGTTGGGCCTGGGGCCCACAGCGCCCGCCCTAGCCCATGGTCAGTGGCCTTCTCCTTGGTTGTCCTCTCTCAGTGCTCAGCTGTGGCTCTGGAGGCCAGGAGTGACCCAGGGCTGCCAGGACTCCAGCTGGGCGGGGGCTCTGGGTTGTTACCGGGATGTCCTGTGAGGCAGGCTTGGGGGCTGGTGCACACCTTCTGCCCCTCCTGGTGTTCCTGGGGTGTCCCCTGGCAGGACAAGTGGAGGTCCTCTGTGACTGCCGCCCGCGGGACACCAACAGTTCCCAGGTCTCTCCACCTGTGTGGGGGCTGCCCAGACAACCCTGGAGAGAAATCCATCAATTTCAAGTAAACCCTGGGGAAGGCTAAAAGCAGCTTTCAGAAATTGGGCTTATTCAACCAAAAGTAAAAGGAAAATGGAACGATTTTAAACTGACGTACATCTTTTGCCCACCCGCAGAAATCCCCATGAAAAGGGAAGCCCCCTCCTGACTCTGCCTCAGGGGAGCTGCTTGAGAGGTGGGGGTGGGCACAGGGCTCTCGAGTTGGGGTCAGGGAGGGGGGTGCCTCTTCCAGCCTCTCCTGCTGTGGCCCCTGCCTCTGGCTGCCCTGCCCTCTCGGTATCATCCCCGGGGGAGCACCCTGCAGCCCCTCCCATGTGCTGTGGACTTGTTCTGGGCCCTGGTGATGTCCCCTGAGCTGCACTCTGGGTTCCACCATTCTCCGCCTGGATGCAGCCCCTACCCGAGTGGCGAGGGCACCGTAATCTGTGCCCTGTGCGGGCCGTGGCCGAGGGTGGAGATGCCCTGATGACCAGCTGTGAGAGGAGCAGCTGCCTGTGGCAGTGAGGGAGGCCGTGCGTGGGCACCTGGGCTGCTCCAAGGCCCGGAGACTGGAACCCTGCTTGGGCTGAGCCACGGTCGAGGCAGCTGTGGAGGACACTGTGGCCCTTTGCCCCAGGCTCTGGTGAGGGCCCCGGTCTGGGATGGTGGAGCTGGAGAGGGGCACTGGAGAGGGGCACCACTTCCTCCTCGTATTAAGGATGAGAAGATCCAGGACAGAGTGCTGAGCAGAGAGGGCAGAGGGCAAGGCCGGGGGGAGGGAACCAGAAGGACCCAGGGGGGGCACCAGGTCCCCCCACCAGAGGAAGCAGCCTGAGGTCCTCTGCCTGGCCAACACCCTGGGTGGCCTCTAACCCCAGATGTCCAGTGGGGACGGGGCTCCCACCTTCCTGGGCTCCAGCGGCACCTGCTGACCTCCCTGCCCTGCACTCTGCTGCAGCTCTGCCGCTGCCCGCCCATGCCTGGAGGCCCTGGCCTCTCACAACTGCACTTCTATGCTGGGCGCAGCCTGTGGTAATGGTCCCAGCAGCTCAGGAGGCTGAGGCAGGAGGATCGCCAATTCAAAGCCAGCCTCAGCAGTTTAGCAAGGCCCTAGGCAACTCAGCGAGACCCTGTTAAATATAAAAGAAGGGCTGGGGTGTGGCTCAGGGGCTAAGCTGCCCGGGGTTCAATCCCTGGTACAAAGCCAAAACCGCACATTTATGCTATTCCTTCCATTCCCCCGCCCTCGGCCCTGGCTCTCCTGGGCCTTGTCCCTGCCCTGGGCTTTCTGCACAGGTGGACAGGTCGAGGTGCAGCTTTGGCAAAGCCCCTGCAGCAAGGAGGACTCTGCTGACGGCAGCTCTGTGCAGAGGCCAGCCAGGGGCTGGAGGCCAGGCAAGGCCAAGTCTGTTCCCGTGGAGGCTGGGCCGGGGGTGCCTGCTGTAGCACAGCCTCCTGCAGAGGCTGGGGACATGCAGGACTTGCAGCTGGCACAGTGTGGCCTGGAGACAGCCTGTGATTTCAAGTGACCCGAGTGCTCTTAAAAGAGACGTGGAATGTGTCTGAAAGGTGACGCCAGCTCCCTGGGCAGCCTGGATCTGGGTGCTGGGTTGTGAGGGCTTCTGTTGGTCAGAGTTGTTTCTAAAATGGTAGAATTTCAAAATTCAGATTTATTTAAATGTTTTTCAATTAAAATTTGGCTATTCCTTAATTATCATTTCTATTCAAATTTAATAGTTACTTGACTATTTTAGAAAAAAATAATATTATACAAAATTGTTCTATTTTTTTTTCCAGATTTTGTATTTTTAAAATGTGGGTAGAACATTCTTTTTCTTTTACATTTCAAATGTCCTTGAATTTTATTTTTAATTATACTTAACAGTACTAACAAAAATACAAGTTCTAAAAAAAAAAGTAAGCTTTAAAACCCTCCTTAGTTGCAGCATAGACATTTTTTTGTTTAAACAAAGGCCAAGGATACAGTGTAATGGCTTTGGCTTATGTAATGTGTGTCTCTATAATTGAGGCCTCAGTGGGCAGTCCTCACGGAATTCAGGTGCAACACTGATGAGTTCCTTTGTGGTTGATGTTTTGCCAGCTGTCGATAACAGCCAAAGGACAGGTTCACACCTACTTTTATTTGTCGGGGTCAGAAGGCTGTGTCATTTCCACTGTCTGTTCCTCTGGATGCTACCCTGTTAGCCCTTGGAACCCAGTGTGGCCTCTGTCGCTCAGCTGGCTGCACGCGACGGCAGCTTGGTCAGTGATGGCCATCCTCTCTGCCCCTCTGCCCCAGGAACCCGGGAACTTGTAGGACAGAGTGCGCATCTACTGTGCCAGCCACGTGGCCCGATGGAGCCCAGTGCAGGAGGGTGCTCTGGGACAGGTGGGACAAGCCATGACCTCTGAACCTTTGCATGGTTTGCTTGGTCTCTCCAACAGCCTTGCCCTGTGCTCCAGGTGACCCTGTGAGCTGCCTGAGTGGGTGAGGTCCTGCTGCAACTGCACCTCTGCACCGGGAGCCTGGCACCCCCTCCCCACCCCCCACCACACCCCACCCCTGCACAGGAATGATCAAACGCATAGCTCGAGGCCAAGCTGAATGGTGACAAATGACAGTCAAACGGAGGGTGAGGCTGAGATGGGAGAGGGAAATCCCTGCATTTCAAAATAGGATTTATGAACTTCAAGAGGTTTTCAGAGTCATCGTCCTCGTCACAGGAAAGGGCACCAGGCTCATCTCACGTGGAGTCGTGAGGAGGGCGCCAGGCAGCGGGAGCCACGTCCAGGCAGGCCCGACAGAGTGGGCTTTCCTGAGTGCCCTGCCCCTGGCCCCTCGTCCTTACCTCCAGCCCCAGCCTCCCGCAGGTAGCCAGGTGCTGGTGTCCTTCTGCCACTCAGCCCTCCTGGGACTCCAGGCCCAGGAGGGACAGAGCAGCTTCAGCAGAGCCCCGAGGCCGGCTGGATGTGCAGGCGTCCTCCTGTGAATATGTCCACCTTGTCAGCAGGCCGGGGTCTCGGAATAGAACAGGAAGCTCAGAGCCGCCCTTGGGGACCCCCTGAGCCAGGGCAGAGTGTGTCAACAGCCTTTGCGCTCAGTGAGGCTGATGGAAGCTCTGGGCGTCCGCTGGGTCACGGGACCTGATAAGCAGCCTCCCACAGAATGGCTCCGGGACCACATAAAGGGTTCACAGAGAGGCACTTCGTTGCTGCTCCCTTCACCTCCAGATCTGGACCCTCCTCTCTGGCCCTCAGCTCAGGCCTGGGCTCCTTCGCCCTCCCGCCTCCAGTAGTTTGCTCAATGGGGGGCGAGGGCAAGGAGGTGGGAGGGGCGGCCGAGAGGCCCGTCCAGAGCCACAGGGGAAATCGGGAGGGTCCCACTGTGGAGCTGGGGGAGACCAGGCCGGGGGGCTCAGCCTCTTCGCGCCCACCGCTGCGCCTGGGCAGCAGGTCCTCCTGGTGGGGAATGGGGGCACCACACCCTGCAGCTCCTGGCTCCTGGCTGCGTTTTCCTTACTTCGGTTGGTGTTTGTGCCATTTCCCGGGTAACTGAGCTTCTTCATGAGTGTGATGATGGGATTTGTATGTGTGCATTGTAAATATTATAACTTTAGAACCGGATGCATAAAATATGAGGAATATATTTATAGCAAGGCCAGTGCATTACCATACAAGTTTCATCTAGGGAAATAGGTTTAAGCATTATCATCATGAAAAAAAAAAGAATTTCATTTCTCCTTATTTACAGTGCACAGTTCATTGGGTTTTTAAAAAAAGAGAAATAAAAGGAATCCATGCTGCAAATGTGGATGAATTCAGATCTGTTTACCTCTAGAGACATTTCTTGGACCAAAGAAAAAACAAAGTTATTGAATTGTTGCAAGATGTCATCCAAGGAGCTGCTGTTATTTAAATCAGAGCTAAGTAAATAAGGAGTTGAGTGTTTGCCTGTTTATTTACAGCACCTAGGATCAGTTCATATTCTGTAGTTTAAAAATGCTCTTTAGCGATATTTCCGATGTGCTGGGGCACAGCAGTTGGGCTGGTGAGGGAGTGGGCAGTGGAGGGAAGTCGAATCCACGGGCATCTCTGAGCTCCATGACCGTGGCTGCCGAATGATGGCCTTCTCTCCTCCCAGAGCTGCAGGGAAAGATGGAGTGCCCGTGGTGGCTACACCACCTGGACCACAGCTCCTCTGCCTGTCTCTGCAGCTGTGGAGAGCAAGATGTGGGGCAGGATGGGCCCTGGCACTCTCCGCTGCCCTGCCCAGCAGCCCTGTGGACATCTTACACTAGCAAAGTTGTTGGGCCTTCAGAGCCTTGTGACGACCCTCAGTGACAGGGTGGTGAGGTCAACCCATCCCCAACACTGCTGATAGCAGGCACAGGAGGGCTATGTTCATATCTTGCAAGGTCTGCTGTCCTTGAACCTGGCTGGCCTGATCAGGAGCATCTCTTCTCCCAGGACACTTCTTGGTGGCCTGTACTGGGAGCTTGGGAGATACTGACTTTGTCTTCCAGATCACAAGTCCACGTTAAATGGACAGCAACACAAAAATCCAGCCCACCCCCACAGCTGAGACCCGAGTCTCTCCATCTCCTTCAGGTCCTTCAGGATGGGACTTTTAACCTCTGACTGAGCGGAGTCATCATGCCTTGCCCGTCTGAAGCAGCCATAAAAAAATGGATCTTTGGCCCCACCAACCCCTAAGATTAAGGGATTGAAGTCTGGGGCAGGGTTGGAGTTGGGGACTGAAATTTGAATTCAGAAATAAAGGGAGAGATACTGAGTCTCAAAGGAAGTCCCCCAAACCATTAAGATGCAGGAAACATCAGGAACCATTAAAACAGAAAAGCACCAGGAAGGATTGCAACTGCTGAGCAACAAGCCTGGGCCACGCCCTGTGACCTGAGGGCAAGGCAGAGCACAGGGAAGACCTGCCTCTGTCTCCAGGCCAGCCCCAGTGACAGCCCCTCTGTAAATACCCCCACCAGAGGCTGCCACCTGTCCCTCTGGGATGGGGCATTCTCCCTTAAATGCAGTCCTTGCTTTACCCCAAAGCCTCTTTCTTGAAGACATATGTATTCCTAGTGTCTATGACTTTGGCTGATGTGTGCTGAAATTCTTTTCCAGAACATCTGCCAATAACCCCACTGGTCCTGATCAGATTCCCTCATCTCCAGGAACTCCCTGGAACCTTCTTCTCTGGTCAGTGTGTTTGCATAGTACAGCGATTAGTGGGAGCCCTCTGTGCTTGGGTCAGTGCTGGAGAGACAGGACTCAAGTCTCCTCTGCAGTGTTTGAAGATTGCCAAAGGCAGGCGGCTGCCTTTGCCTGAGCTTGCAATTTGTCCACAGGACTTGACCTGTCCTTGAGCGACCTTGAGGCAGAGAATGCCATTCTGAGATTTCACTCTCATGGGACAAAGCAAGCTAGGTACAATGCTGGGTCGCTCTGCAACTAATTCCACTCCAGCATTTATTTCCAAATCCCCTTGGCTGACAAGAGCAAAGGGAAGCACCAAGCCTTTCACTATTCACACACAGAGATGACATGCTGGCCAAACTCCCCAGCGCAGGGATTCCAGGGAGCGAGAAAGAGACCCCCTCCTCTCTACACGAAGACTGCGCTTGCCGGCAGGGATCGCCCACCAGCATCTTCAGAGACGACAGAAAATAGTCTACAGCCCCATCAGGAGGGAGTCCTACGACACTATGAGAAGATAATGGAAGATCCGAATCTAAGGAAGATAAAAAGGCACCATTGTGGGAAAAGCACTTCAGTATCAAAAAGCAAGTGGTGGCCAAGTGCACGGAAACTGTGCTGGATGGAGTCTACGTGTGAAGATGTCGCCGGGGAGTCCATCTGGGAGCTGAAATTGGGTCGGTCTGCAGGCAAGAGACGTGAGACATACCGGGGACCCCCAGACCTCTCCAGGGAGCCACTCCCCAACCACCCGGGTCCCACAGTGATGGCAAGCCTATCTGACGTGGATTACGACCCAGGTAATACCTGGTGTCTGGTAAGTAGAAGATTTGAGGAGATGGCCAGGTACCTGCCACCCAGGCTGCATGTGCCAAGTGAAGCCTTGCACCTGAGCTTGGGCCTCACCACGCCCCACAGGTTCTTCTGCTTTCCCTCTCCTCCCCCGAAGAAGAGTGCCAGTGAGCCTGCCTCACCCTCCCCTTCTTGCCCTGAGAGTGTCACCTGCCTGAGGTGGCCAAACCGTCAGAAGGGCAGCAGAAGGGCCAGCCTGCCTGCCATTCCTCTCTACTGCCTGTGTGCGGGGACCCCAAGAAGAGCCCTCTGACATGTCCTTGTGTCCCCCACACCCAGCTCCTGGCTGATCACTAGTGGGTGGGACAAGGAGCAGTCAAGGCCTCCCAGGGCCCATGGTCAGAACACTCCCTCTCCATAGGGAGCCCCATGGTGGGCCCACAGCCCACACCCATGACAAGAGCAAGAGCTGGACGGGGTGGCTGGGGGACACCACAGCATTCAGCAGCTTTGTGCTGCGGGCCTTGCACTCAGAACCAAGGTGGCTCTAGAGAAACGGACAGCCAGGGACCCTAGCTGTGTGGGTCCCGACGTCATGGTGTGGCCATCAGTCAGGCACGAACTCAAACAGCTGCAGGAGTGAGGTGGACAGACCGGCACAGGTGCCAGCCAGGAGCAATTGGAAGCCAGCTGGAGACCAGCGTCCCGCCTCCCCCATCTGTGAGACATCAGAGACGGTTTCCCCAGGGATATCCCCCTGTCCCACTCCTCTCTGTTCTTCCCATGATTCTGGGATAAATTCCTTCAAAAATTTCTGTCCCCCCCCCAAAAATGCTCTTGAGTATTTAGCTGATGGGATTGATCAGGTGAGGGTGGTGAAAACTGCTTCCCTGCAGTTGGGGCCTGACTCTGCAAGCTGCCGAGATGCCCTGGCTTGGGTGCTCAGGCAGAGGGCCTCTGGGCAGCCACTGCCACCAGGCTGATCCTCTCAAGAAGGACGCTCTTGCCAAGATCAGCAAATGCTGAGAAACGAAAAACGAGGGCAGTTGTGACCGAGGCTTGGATTCCACGGTGACGGTAGGGACCGCAGCAGGACGAGTGCAGTGTCCTCCCTGTGTGACCTGTTGCTGCTCATGTGGTCCCATCCTCTGACACCGGCCCTTCCAGGGCCACTTGCAGGGGACATTTTGTGTCCAAAGTTTGGTAAAAAAGGAAAAGCACCCACATACCAAGTTGGGCTCATTTTTTATCAGGAGGAACGTGGTCCCGCAAAGCCTACTGACCCTGAGTGGATGGAGAAAAGAGGAACATGGGCCACACTAAGTGTTCTAGCCATTCTGCCACCGCAACTGCCATGCGCCTGCCCCGGGAAACCCCCGGCATCCCCTCCAGAGTACCCTGGGCCAAGGGGCTGTCTGCCATCCTGGACGATGCCATGCTGTGGTCGTATTGTAAGGGAACGGCGAAGCGTCAGAGAAAGAGACCACAAGAGACCAGCCTCATGCAACACGCAGGGGAAGTTTATTAGGATCCAGTTCAGCGCGCTGAAGCTCTAGGCAGGCTCGCACAGAAAGGGAGAACAGCCCAGAGCCCCGAGCAGAGGCTAAGCAGAGCTTAAGTACACTTTTTGGGGAAGGCGTGGGGGGGGGGGGTTTGCATACATCAGAACAAATCATCACGGGGCGCGGGAAAATTGAACAACAAATCTAAGAATTGATTAGTACATTCATTGGCGGGAACAGATTGGACAGGGGTGATTGGTTACTTCTAAGTGGGGTACACATTCAAACTGATTGATTCGGGGACTTGTAATGTCTACGTGCCATTTTACACAGAGTCCCAAGTTATTAGACAACCAGAGGAGCCAGTGAGAATGTTTACTGGGCAGTTCGGGTATTGTTCTAACAGATTCAAAGATTACAGGTTCCGGAGGTAGCGGAGGAGTTGTAACAATACTTAATCTTTTATTCTTTAACCCAAGCCTTGCAGTTAGAAACCTCACAATGTCCGGTCTTTTACACTTTAACTCTGGCTCTGCGGCTTAGAATCAGCTTAGAAATTTTACCTTTACAGTATCTCTGTCCTCAACTCATCTTTCTGCTCCATCCTCACCACCCTCAGACCTTTACTGGGCAGGAGGTGATAGCTGGAGGGTCACAGCCATCACATCACCATTTCTGTCCCTCAGTGTAATTCCTCTGGCAAGGAAGAAACACGGCCCTTCCGTTTTATGGTACCTAAATGCATTTTCTTAACAGCTCATTTTCTTGGGCATGTTAATAATTCCTTTGATGGTGCTTGGATTCTACGGTGATGGTAGGGACCGCAGCAGGACAAGTCAGGGAGTGCCATCCGTCTTCCTTGCTATTTCGGAGGCTATCAGCAGGCGGCCATTCTAAAAGGAAGAGAGCAAGTATTTCCACTTGAGCATCCATCACAGCCTTCCCAAAGGCATCAGAGTGCGACTGGCTCCTGGAGCCCGTGGTCCACGTGGACGGTGGCCCCCGAGCTTGTGCACTCAGGACCTCTTCCCAACCTGCCTTGGCACAAGGGTCAGCATGACTTGGTCTGAGCAATGTGAGCCAGGGCAGCAGCTCCTCGGGCCATCAGAGGATGGTCCTGGACGGCCCACCCAGAGCCTAGGGCTGGTGCCACAGAAGCTGGCTCAGCGAGTAGCATGGGTCTGGGTGCTCTGTGCTTGGGCATGGGCCCGGGTTGGAAGTCCATGACCCTGGACAGGACCTGGCCCAGCATCTCACTGTACCACTAACTCTCAGTGACCACCCCTCCACCCTGTTCAGCTTCAGGGTCCCAGCCCAGCATGCCTGGGGACAGGGGCCACAGACTAAGGACCAATAGCACTACCTGAACCCTGAGTGACAGACTGGGTCCAGCAGGCCTGAGAGAAGCTGTGCCCAGAGAGAAACCAGGCTCAGCCGGTGACATCTTCCACCCAGTACCCTGTTCCAGGGCCTCTAGAACAATCACTGCCCACGGGGTCTGGTGGCTCCTGTGCCCTCTTCTCAGACTCCAATAGGGAGACCAAACAAAGCCAAGGAAGTTTCAAGGAGGAGGCCCAAGAGCATCACGGTCCAGGCCGTCTTCATGGGAACTACTGGAAGCAAATACAGCCCTGGGGGCCAGGAGTCATGTGACCCTCCCTGGTGGGCAATTCCATGTCCAGCAAAAGTGTCCATGCCAGGAAACAATGCATTGTCCCCTCAGATAGGAAGGATTGTAAGGGTCCGGCGAACGTCGGAGGAAGAGACCACCAAGTGACCAACTCATGCAATAGCTAAAGGGGTTTATTGAGGATCCAATCCAGCGCGCTGGGGCTCCGTGCTCACTCAAGAAAGGAGAGCAGCCCAGAGCCCCGGGCAGGGCTTGAGCAGTGTTTAAGTACACTTTTTGGGGAGGTCGGGGGCTTTGCATACATCACAGTCTCCTTTAACAAATCACCATACACCGCGGGAAAATCAAACAACAATTCTTAGACATGATTAGTACATTCATTGGCGGGAACAGGTTGGGCGGGGGTGATTGGTCACTCCTAAGCGGGGTACACATTCAAACTGATTGGTTTTGGGCCCTGAGTGCCTACGTGCCAGGCTACACAGGGTCCTAGGTTATTAAACAACCAGAGGGTCAGGGGGAATATTTACTGGGCAGTTCCGGGTATTGTCCTAACAGCTACAGGAATTTCAGGTTTTGGGGGTAGCAGAGGAATTTAACAATACCTGGTCCTTTACTTTTTAACTCAGGGGCAGCTTAGAAACTTTACAATGCCCGGTCTTTTACACGTTAACTTCAATTTCTTTTACTCTTACAGGATGAAGGCTGGATGATGTGCACCCTGGGCCCGGAAGATCTGGAGAGAATCGTGGCGCCTGGAGCCTCTGCTTTCTCACCAGTGAAGCAGGGCAAGAGGGAGGCAGTGGCCCCCGGTCAGTGGAGGAAGGAGTGCGTTGCGTGGTGAGCTTGGGTTTGCACGGGGCTGTGGGACCCTCAGTAGTCTCAGGGAACCCCAGCTGGGAGATGAGAAATGCTGCTGGGGGCGCGTGTGGAATCTCCCAGGCACAAGCCTCCAGCTGACCTTGGCAGCACTTTCTCCACAGTTCCACAAAACACACAGCGTACCACTGACGCTTCAGTGGGAAGACGGGAAGTGGTGACCGAGGGCTTGGGGGGCTGGGGGAAGCAGTGCCCTTAACTGGGGGTGGCTCAGAGAGACTGGGACAAGAAGGGACAAACTGTAAGCCCACAGTGGACCCCTGATGTGACATGTGGCTGCTGGTCCAAGACCTGGGGTTGGGCATAGAGCCCTTGCCTGGAACTGATCAGACAAAGCAGAGGGAGTCCAGCCACCGTGAGAGAGCGGGGTGTTGGCTGGAGAACGAGGCCAGTGGGGTCTGGCCCTGACTGCCTGCTCTTGTCTGGGGTCCATGCCTCCCTTGCATTTGTTGAAACCAACTGGAGTCAGAAGTTTTCTCTCCATTTCTTTTGCTACTGTGACACAATAACACACACTGGATAATTTACCAACAAAAGAACTTCACTTCTCACCAGCGGGAGGTGGGAAGTCCAGGACCAAGGTGTGGGCATCTGGTGGCCTTCTTGTTGCGTCATAGCACAGGGCAGAAGGCCAAGGGGAAAGGGGAAAGGGAAGGGTGGTTGAAGGCTGGGCCCCTCTTCCTCTTTTCAAAAGGCCACTCCCCCATCCCTGGGGCCCTTTTGCATGGCTTTGTCTAACCCTATTGCCTCTCCAAGTCCCCACTTCCTAAACCCATCAACAAATGAATATGGGCGCTAAGTTTCCAAATAGGGACTTTGGGGGCCTGTTGGAACTGTCCCACGGATTCTGATGGGCCACCTGGTGTGAGGTAGGAGGTAAAGTGGAGAGCCGCTCTGGGTGGATGCCAAACCAGCTGAACACAAAGTACATTTCATTTCCCACCTTACCAGACCCTAGACTCCATAGTGTTCTTTGAGCATGTAAAGCCATGTCTCCATGATTTTCTAGAATAGGGAGTGCTAGTTCCCTCCAAAGCCACAGAACCAGGGCTTGCTTTGGGCCTTGGGATGTCCACGAGGGCCCCCAGGGTTTTCTCAGAGAGCTATAGGATCAGCTTCCAGAGCGAGTCTCGGGCTGGCGCTGGACACAGCGGGTGGTTGGCCCGAGCTTTGCCCCCATTCTCTCCCTGATGCTGTTCAGTTGCAAGCTGAAGGCAGCGTACTAAAGACATCCCAGCTATCAAGAGAAAAAGACCTGCCGTCAGCTGCCTGTGCCTGGAGACCGTCAGCTGCCTCTGCCTATAGACGAAGCCGCAGACAGGGAGCGGAAGATAGGGAGGGGGCGTCATCAGCCTCTTCTCCTGGCTCCAGCTGAAGGCAGGTCCAAACCCCTCACAAAGTAAAAACTGCTCCTTTGGGCCAACAAATCTAGGTTTCAGTGTTCCACGTAGGTTTTCCCAGCAGGAACTGGAGACATAAATGGCCTGATGTGCTTGTGCACTGCAGGGTGCCCGCTCAGCCTCAGTCTGGAGCTGGGGCACCTAGGAGCCGCCTCCTGGAGCTTGGCAGTCCTGCCCCTGAGTGTGGGGGCACTGGAGAGGCTGGACACATCTGTGTGTGTGCTGGTGACAGTGACGTGTCTTCCACTGTAGTCCTTCCGGCCACTCCACACCTGGCTCCTTCCTTGACCAAAGTAGGTCAGATCAGTCCCGTTCACATCTCCAGGGGGGATCAGGAGTGAGTGCCGAGGCAGCACACGACTCGCTGCTCTCCAGGCCCCTGCAGCTGTCACATGAGAGGTTCTGGGTCCTTCTCCAGCTTGGGACGGTGGCTCCTTCCACCTTTGCTGGCTTTGCATGGCCTCTGATGCCTATCCTCCACACAGGGTGTGGCTGGGGGCTACCCAAAGGCCAAGGCCTTGGGGCCCATGTCCTGAGCTCAGGCAGTGACTGTTCAGCTGTAGGAGCCAGTGGAGGCCCCTCCCCCACTCAGCAGGCACAGACTGTGGACTTCCTGTGTGCCTACCAGGCTGGCCCTGGGGAGGCTCTGTGTCCCCGAGGACAGGTCACACCCTTTGGGCCTTTGTGTCTGTGACAGGCCTATTGATGGCCTATTCTTCCCGCTGGGCCCGTGAGACAGAGGAGCCAGACCACAAACGACTCAAGAGCACCCTTGTGACAAGTGCACAAACAGGATCAGCGCCTCTCCATGGAGATGGCTTCTGAGGACACCTCTCGTTCCTCCTGGACCTTGCACCCAACCACGCCAGAACCCCCTGGCTGGCCTGAGCACCTGCCCTCACCTGGCCCTGTGTCCTGCCTGCTTGCCCTGGCCCACCTCCTCTCCACGCCGTGGCCGGGTTCTCCCTCTAACCTGGGCATGGGCTGCCCCACTGCCAGCCTGTGGTCCTTCAGGGGTCCCACCCATGGGGTGAAGGCCAGGTCCCCACAGGGCGTCCGTCGTCCCGTCCAGCCCCACCCATCATGGCCAGCCCCTCCTACACGCATGCCCCTGCCTCCCGTCTGTGCCAGGGTCTCCCGGATGGTGCTTCCACCTTCTTTCCCTCTGAACTGTTCCCGCTCTCCTTGATGCTACGATTAAGCCCACAGTCTTGGGGAGGCTTGGACCAGCCGGAGCGGGGTCCCCACAGCACCCACACCTCAGGGTCTTGGGCTTCTCCTATGGGCTCTTACTGAGCTTGCAGTTAGGTGACTCTCAGTCCCTCACTGTCCCCTTAGCCCTCAACGCTTCCTCTGAGGCAGGCCATGCATTGTCTGTCTGTCCCCATGTCTAAGGCAAGACGGCCCTGGGTGCGTGCAACTCTCTCTAGCACAAGCTGGAGGAGATGCTGGGACAGACCTGTCGGCAGAGGGACTCGGATCCAGGCAGAGAGCAGTACCCAATGATGAAAGATGGCCCGTCCCCGCGGACGGGCGAAGAGTCCTAGCACCAATGGTTAAGTACATTGATGAATTGATGTTTCTAAATGAGCAGACGGCTAGACAATGTCAGTGCACATCAGGAAGCACAGGGGAGACCTGGAGTCCAGTGCTGTCCGGGCAAACGTGTTGAAATGCCCAGTGACATTTTCCCTTAGTGAGGTCGAAAGAGAAGCAGGTGGACCTGGGTGGCCGAGGGCGTGCTGGGTATCTAGGGCATCCTTTCCTTGCTCGGCTCAGAGGCCTCGTCCAAGTTGTCAGGACACGTAGGAACTGGAGGTGGCACATCTGTCCCCTTCCGCACTGACCCATCTCTGCTGGCTCTGCAGGGGAAGCCTGGTCTGGGAGGAGGCCGTGGCACCCAGGCCCCTGCCTTCAAAGTCCAAGTAGGGGCACCAAGGAAGTGGGGCTCCCTGTCCCCTGCGGCTCTCCCTGCTGAGCCTGAGCCCCCGTGGCTGCCCCGATTTCCCCAGGGCCCTGGCTCCTGCTGGGCAGCCCTCTGCCTGCCTCCTTCCTTTCCTGGGCCCTTCTAGGCCAAGGGCTGGGAATGGCTCTGGCTCCACCGGTCCCTGGGGCTTCCACTTCCTGTCCCTCTGACTCCCTCACCTGACATGGATTTGCCGGGGGTGGGGGGCTGTCCTTTGAGTGTCCTTGTGAGCTCTCACGTGTAAAGGGTTTCCAGCCAGACTTGACCCCGCACTCCCAAGGACTGGGCAGTAGGGGACGGATCTGCCCTCAAATGCTTACAGCACCCAGGAAGCTTCCTGTGGCTGAGGAGTTTGAGCCCCACCCCAGAGCCTGCTCAGGATGGAGAATGGTGGGGGAGGGAAAGACTACACAGGAACTGGGCACCAGGAGGCAGGAGGGAGGACCGCAGCCTGCGGCTCCCCTGGAGAGAGGGGCTTGCCCTGCTCCTCCCTCCCTGGAGAGGTGTTGGCCAGACAGTATTCCAACCCAAAGAAAGCCATGGAAGTCGGAGTCATTCTCTAAAAATGAATTTTGAAATGTCACACAATTTTTCCCACCCGATTTCAAAGCTCTTTTGCCTGCCTCAGAAGGAAGCATTATTCTTATTAATTAACAAGAGGCTGAAGGAAGGGACAGGGGAAGCCTAGGCCTGGAGTTATTTAAAGAGTGAAAGCTAAATTGAAACTAGAGGATGGCCTCTGTCCAGCCTTAATCCCGGTTTACAGAATGAGGAACAGAGAATCGATCTCGTCTGCATCAGCCAGGCAGCCCGCTGCCATTTCTCACTCCTCTCTGGGCGCAGAGAAAGCCGACTCTCCTGATTTGTTCTTGGAGTGGATTCTACCCTGCAAGATGATGCAGAAACTTCAGTGAACCACTTAAGCTCTCAAGAAGGGCCGTCCCACCCCGCTCTCTACCGCAGCAATCCGAACTTGACAAGTACAGGCAGAAATGCAATCACGGAGTTGATTTCTAAATCCAACTTCGATTTCTCAAGTATCCAATTAGTTTTATTCTAATGCTGTGATGAACAGAGCTCTGCTGAGGTTCCAGCCCCAGCACTTCTCTCCTAGCTTCTCACTCCTTTCCCAGCCGCAGCTGACATTGCCTGGGGACCAGGTTGCCCAGCAAGCTCTGCTCCATCAGAACGCGATCTGCTCATTCCACCTGTGCATGGGCAAAGGGCAGCGCCTGTTGTGCTGGAGATGCGCCTCCTGCTCCCTCAACCCACCTGGGGCAAAGAGCACACTGGGCCCGGGCATGGAACTCAGCCCCTCCACGCCCTGGGGGGCTATTCCCATCCCGGGGGATCTTTCAGGTGTGAGGGCCCTGTGTCCGCCAAGTCCTTCTCTCTAGGAAGCCCTGTACTTCCTGTGTCAGGGAGAGTCCAGAGCACCCCTGGGGCCACCCACGCCGTCTTTTTGTGCTGTTTTTGAGACAGGAAAGTGAGTGTCTGTCGTAGTTATATCTCCAGACCCTTCCTGCACCCTGGGCTTCCTGGCTTCCTGACCACGTGCCGGGGAGAAGGCGGCCCAGGCCACCACACTGCCCAGGCAGGTCCCTCAGGACAAACGCACCAAGCTGGATTCGTGGCTGGTGTGGCCTGACTTGTTTGTGTCCCCACAGAAGGACATGTTGGAGCTCCACCAGGAGCAGGGGATGCGACCCCGATTCAGAAGTGGCCTTTGCAGATGTAGCCCACTTAAGGGGAGGCCACGCCGCCTGGGCAGGCCCTGCATGCGATGACCAGGTCCTTATGAGGACAGAGACGTGAACACAGAGACACACAGGACAAAGGCCATGTGTAGAAGGAAGCAGACACTGGTGGGATGTGGCCACAGGTCATGAGGCCATTGGCCTCTGGAGGCACAGGAGTATTCTCCCCAGCGCCTGCAGACACCTTGGCTGCAGACATGGCCTTCAGAGCTCTGAGGGACATTTCTGATGCTTCAGGCTGTCCAGCTTGTAGTGCTTTGTGACAGGAGCCTTGGGGCCTGACAGGACAGCCCAGCTTTTTTCCACCTGACCAGGATAAGGCTTGAGAGAAGTGCCCAGACCTCACCAGACTCTCCAGCACTGAGAGGAAGGCCGGGGAGGAAGGGGATACACACTGGACGTTGCACATGTCCCATACACGGGGCAGCTGTCAGCCACCTCCTGTTTTCCAGCTCTTCTCTACTCAACTCCAGTTCCTGCCGCTCCTTGTTCCTGGCACCCTGAACTTCCTCATCCTGCATTCCACTCAGTTCAGATGGCAAAGCCTCAGGGGGGCTCTAGACGGGGGCCCCTTCTATCCCTGCACCATGGTGCCGGTGAGAAGTCGGGGGTCTGAGCAGAGGGTGCTGGCATTCACTCAGGGCTCCAGCCCTCAGCCTATCCCCAACCCCAAGGGTGATTTCCAGCCCCCTCCTCGATCCTAATCCCAGGCCACATTCTCCTCATTCTCAGCAGAAGGCTTAGCTCCTATGCCCTCACAGGAACTGACCCCAGGGCTGCTGCCTCACCCTCCTGTCCAGCCTCTCCATGAGAGCTCTGGGCCCAGGGCCTCATGCTCCCTCCAAGGCCCTGTTCCACTGCTGTCCAGGGTCCTCCTGGGCCCCCGGGCTCTCCTTCACCCAGCTCCCTCCATCATCACTGGGCTGGTGGACACTGGACCTCATGCCCACCTTCTCTCCCTGTCACATGCCTGGCCACTCTTGCACCTGGCAGAACCTGTTCCCCAAGACAGGGTCCCAGCATCACGGGTGACTCACCCGCGGTCACAGATTCCCTCCAGCACGGCTCTGCAGCCTCTGGGCTGTCTGCTGCCACCACCCCCAGCAGCTCTTCCTCCCCGGGCTCCTCCGCCCTCACGCTCCCTCCGCCCCTCTCTTTCCCCTCTGTGCTCAGCATGGCCTTCCTGAGCCAACGGTCTGTTCTGTGGTCTCCCTCACACAAGCTTGCTCGTGAGCCTGCTGCTGTTCCCATCCAAGGTCCTTAAAAACTTGGGCTTTGCTGCCCTGTTTTCCGGCACATTGGAGGCAAACTCGGCAGGGTTCCAGGGAGGGCCGGGTGGCAGGGCTGTGGGCGGCCCTCCTGCTGTGCCCAGATGGGCTTACTGCCTGCAGGCCCTGGCCACAGCACCTCTGATTGTTGCTAACTCCATGTCAGACTTCACAGCGGAGCTCCGACGGGCATGTGGGTGGAATGGCTGGGCTTGGGGGGGTGCGGACCCTGACATGGCGGTTCCCGCCACTGTTCGTAAAAGGCACAGGCCGGGCTTGAGGGGATGCAGGACAGGAGGAGGGGGCATGACTGGTGGCTGTCATGAACCAGCTGTGTCTCCAGAGATGGAGTCGGATCCAGTGACAAGGCCTCGATGTGGCCCTGAGCCGCCAATCGCTCACACTCCCTGACTTACTCACGTCCCTGCAGCCCGGTGCCGGATGATTGATACTTTACATTTAAAGTTCACCCCCTCTCATTTCACTAATGGGTTTCCTCATCTATCATGAGCGGTTTCTGTCATCCCATGTCTGTCTAAGCTGTCGCGGGCGCTGGCGTGTGCAGCCTGTCTCCTGAATCTGTCAGCGGCACCCAGGCTTCTGCGAACTCTGAGTCTTGTTGGTGCTGGCCTGATACAGCAGAGCCAGTGGCACCTGTGACACCTGGCACGGTCTGCAGGGACACAAGGGCAGCACTGTGCAGAAGCCGAGGCTGACCAGGGGTCAGCGGTGCACTGAGGTCCCCGAGATGTTCTGTTTGCTCCAATTTCCTGCGCAAAGGCACATGAGCCAACTCGCTTCCAAGGCATCGGTGCGGATCCAGAGCCTCGACCCAGGGGTCCGGCAGGCCAAGCGGCAGAGCCCACTGCCCTCTGCACAGCCTGCACTTTGCTGCAGAAGCCGCCTGGTCAGTGGCCAGGAGGAAGCACTCAGTCCTGCACCGAAGGGTGGAGGTGGAGCTGCAGCGTGTCCAGTCCCTTCCCAGTCAGACGGACTGACCTTCCCCATCTCTCCTGCTGTCTGAAGACGCCTATGGCACTCAGATCCTTCGTGGTTCTCTGAGCTCTTCTTTAAACACACGGGACGTGCCTCACCTTCGAAGCCCTCTGGGCATGGACTTCAGCAGCGGGGCACGTTCACGACGTGGAGGAACCACACCAGGTTCCCAAGCACATCCCTCCTTTTAATCTCAGATGACAGCATCGCGCAGTCCTGAAGCTCAGAGGTGGGGTCACAGCTGCCTGCTCCCTGGGCACCCTTGGCACCGTTGGCCCTGCTCTGCCCAGCGTGTGGTGCTGCTCACGCCCTGCTCCTCCCTCCCAGCCCTTGCTCCTCAGGACCCCTTCCTGGACTGTCCTTGTCCTGCCTGCTTCGTGGCAGGGCCTGCCCAGGGCTGCCCCGCCACCCACACCAGGGCTCTTCTGTCTTACTTTCCTTCCCTTACTAGTTCATTCGGTGATTCAAAGCCGCGTGCCTGATGCTGTGCCAGAGCCAGAGTGTGGGATGTCTCAGCCTCTTTCTGAGAGAGAGAGAGCTGGGTTTTCTGTAAGGAGCTGGATCTTGTGATTCAGAGGCTGTGTCTTAGTCAGGCTTCTCTGGAGGAACAGAACCAACGGGGGTATGTGTTAGATCGCCATACACGTCCAGCAGCTGGACAGTCCACAGTGGCCGTCTGCTGGCTGGAGAGCTAGAGGAACCAGTAGCTGGGCAGACCAAGATGCTAAAGCCTCAGAACAAGAGGGATCAACGGTGCTACCCTAGTCTGAGACCAAAGGCTTCTGGAACCCCCTGGAGAATCACTGGCAGAGTCCACTTTGGAGGAGTGAAGGAGCAAGAGTCTGAAATCCTCAGGCAGCAGTGAACCCATTCAAGAAGAATCGAGCTTGCATCTGTGGCTCTTCCTTGTTCTTCCACTTTCACTCCATCCAAGCCTCCAGCCTATTGGACAGTGCTGACCACGCTTAGGGAGGGCCTCCATGTCGGTTCCTATCCCACATGCCAATCATCCCTGCGCACACCCTCACTGACATGCCCAGAAGCCTCTTAATCTCCAGCATCTCTTAATCCAATCAAGTTGACAATTAAAATTAGCCATTTCAGGCTGAGAAGGCCAAGATCCCCAGTGGGCAGCTGGACTCTCAGGGGAGCCACCTGAGCAGGGCCAGAAGAAGACCAGTGTTCCGCTTGAGGATAGCCAGCCGGAGAGAAAGGATTCTTCCTCCCTGAGCCGTCTTGAGCCCCTCCTTGGACTGGATGAGGCTACTGCACCAGGGAGGACCACTGCTTGGACTCCACCTGCAGGGCCAGCACTAGTCTCTTCTGGACGCTCCTCACCCTCACCCCTGCTTAGAGAAACCTACAGTTCCAAGGTTTCGTATTCTTGGTATTCCCTAAAATAAGCAAATCTGACTTTTACAAAAGAAAAGATAATCGCCTAGCCTTTTAAAACCAAACCAAACACCACTGTGGATGGGACAGTGTCCCTGTTACGATTCTGGGAGATGCAGTCCAGGTGAGAGAACAGACCGGGCCCCAGGGGCTTTCTGCACAGGGAGAGGTCAGGTAGGGAAGAAGGCTGGAGGTGGAAGGCATGGACACGGGGGCTGGGGGCCCCTGAAGCTGTTTGGATTCTTCACCATTTGCACACACTATTTTAAAATAATGATAAGCTCGAATTTTTTTTTTTAAGTTCTTGTCAAACTGCATTTTTGAACAGGCAGGTCACACTCTACGGTCTTGCCCACTCCCCCTGGATTCTCCCAGGAAGGCCCCATTGGAGCATGCCCAGGGCACCCCACCTCCTGCACAGCTGGCTCACCCAGGCCTGTTTGGGTGCAGTTGCATGCGCCTGGCCTGTTCAGATCCCTGCTCAGATCCTCAGCCAGTTATCCTCAGTGCGTCTCCAAGGAAGGCAGTAATCCTAGAAATGGCTTGGTGGGACCTCTTGAGTTCCAGATGAATCGACGCCTGGGGTGCAGCGGGTAAGCATTCTGTAAGTGGGGGCTGTTGCCCTCCCCGCAGCCTGGCCATTCTCAGCACAAAGTAAAAACTGCCACTCCCACTGAGCCTGGCAGAAGGCTTACTGCAGGAGGCGTGCTGGAATGGAGGCCGGGGTTCTACCCTGCAGCCACCCCTCATGGGAGAGGCTGGATGGGCAGGCTGCCTCTTTGGGGCCAATGTCCCTGTGGCATTCACAGGAGGCAACCATGAGGTCCCCCGGAGAGACCGTCAGACCCTGGCTGCCCGTGGCTTCAGTGGAGGATCCCGTCCCAGCCTCTCTGCACCCTCCTCTCTGCTTTCTTTAATGTTTAATCTAAGGAGTTTGCCTCACAGGACAAGCAGGGCTGCACCAGACCCCAGGGGACTCCTTCCCAGAGCATGTGCCACCAAATGCCAATAGCAACCCTGGTGAGAGCCAGCCCCTGTTCTCTACATCCAAGGGAGGCCTGGAGTAGCCCTGAGTGGGCAGCTCTCCATGAACCAATGATGTCAGTGTAACTGTATTCCACACATAGTGAAGTGCACATCAGCACCTTCCACAGGAAGCCACAGTCATGTGGCAACATAGGGTTGCTAAAGAAAAGTGCATGTGTGCACACACAGTAAGCATCTCCAACAATTTGAAACCATAGCTTTTGAAGCATTTTAGATTTCACACTTTGGGATCAGGGATGCTCCCCTTATAAAGTCTATGCAAATATTTCAAAATCTGAAAATATCCCCAGTTTGAAACCCTCTTTTCCCAAGTGTGTTGGGTAAGGGATATCCAACCTGAACATAGGTAGTAAAAAGCATGTCAACATCTTAACATAGAGAGCCACTATTACTTGGCAAGAACAAAAGATTGCCATAATAAAAAATACCTGTGTCTATTCTTGAGGGCATTGAGCATGTGTTTATCTATTCCTTACCAATCATGATCATGTTCAACATAGCAATGACTGCTGATATCAATACTGCACAAGGACATACCTTGGATACGTTTAGCACCTGCTGTACGCTGGGCCTGTTGCTCAAGTTGGGATCCGGGCTAGGAAATGGTGCTGGCCATGGCCTGTGTGGAGGGGAGGTAGACCTGGAACAGACGGTACATCAAGCAGGGTGGACAAGGGCAGTCCCAGGAAGCAGCAGCTGCAGGCAGCCACACAGGAGACGGGGATGGAGGGACGCAGGAGTTGGGGACCTCGTGAGAAGCAGGGGTCTTCTGGCTCCAGAGGTGCTGCTGAATGTCCCTTAAATCTCTGGACAGTCGTCAAACCCCGCGGAGCACCAGCATGGGGGCCTTGCTCCTTCCCACGCGATGTGTGGGTCTGGGTGTTTCTGCGGCCCACAGACCATCAATTGCACCCAGGTAGAGGCCCAAAGAGCCACGCCAAGCCATCTGCGAGTTGGTGGGACGCAGAGAAAGCAGAGCCCTGAGATTCGAGCTCTTCTGAAGTTTCCAGGCTGGGAAATAAGGCAACTTTGTTGTTATGGAAAATGAGCGCTCTGCCCAGAGAGGAGGGAGCCCACAGAGCAGAGCCCTTCACTCTCACAAGTGCGCATCGGCCTCGCAGCTGATTCTCTATTGATTTAGGAAAAAACAAACAAACAAACATTTCACCACCATGCCTTACGAGGAGGATTGCACATTATTTTGGCCCTCAGACTGCAGCCCCCACTGAGGACGAATCTGCAGACGCCCTGCCAGCAGCTGCTGCTCCGGCGTCAGAGATGCTGCTCCAGGCAAGGGCAGCTGGGGAGGGCAGCTGGACCGTGAGCTCTGGGAACAGGCCTCTCTGCCTCTCTGCTCTGAATGGGGGCTCAGACCCTCAGACCCACCGACCCCTCCAACCCCCCTGGCAGAGCAGCAGCTCAGAGGACCCTCTCATTGCCGCGTGCACCCAGTGGCTGATGAGGGAGGTCTGGGCCCCGAACGCCTCCTGCCAGCCACGTGCCGCCCAGGGTGTGAACGCAGCTCGGCCAGCAGGACGATCCTCAGCTCAGGGGGAGCGCGGACCTCTGCAGTGGACGACACGTGGCTGTGTCCAGACTCACGTTGAGCACGTAGGAGTGTATGACGTCTGCCAGGTTCAGGCCCAGAGCAGAAGGCTAGTGCTGCCAAGGACCCCTGGAACATGGGGCGGTGCGCCTGTACAAGGAACAGAGCCGTTCCCATGTCGCCTGCACCGAGCATCCAACTTGTTCAGGCAGTTCTTTCTGCCTTTCTAGATGTTTTTACATATTTGTCGTGAAAATGTGCTCTGATATTCAAAACATAAAATCGTGCTAAAATGAAAGTCCCTACCTCTGAGAGGACGTTGAGATATGAAGCCTGGGGCTGGTGGCACACAAGCAGTCCCTTTCTGTGGGCACTGTCCCTAAAACCTCAGCCACCGCTGTCAAGAATTGTGTTTAATGGCAAATTCTATCAAGAGTAACCATCAACACAATCTGAGTTGACTAATTAGCTAACTAATTGGTAACTGAGTCTGGCTCTCTGCTGTGCCCACCCATGATCTCTAATTCCAAGATGAGTCATCCCAAGTGCCCAAGAGCTGTGCACTGAGTTTGGATCTGTGCACTGTGGTCTCCAGGGTGACGGAGGGCAGGCTCCACCCCACCAACAGGGGACCCTGAGGAGTCGGGGCCTGGCTGCCCGCTGGAGGAGGGGCACGGGGTCTTGCTGAGGGCTGGCCCTGCCGCCCTGGGAGACCGAAGTCTCCTAAAATTTGGCTTCCATCGGGGAGGACGGACACTGATCCCCACCCGACATCCTCCATATGGTACCCTTCCAGGCAGAGTGGCATTTTATTAAGAAAAAAGAACACCAACTTACAAAGGAAGTTGAACAAAATTAAACATGAACTAAAACAGAAGGAAAACCCAGGATTCTCTTCCACGTGACCTGAGTACTGAGCTCTCAGTACGTCAGTGTTTGCAGAGGGAAAGGCCTCAGAGAATGGGTGCAGGGGAGGAGGGAACGGCCACCGTGCTGCTGTCCAGGCAGGTGTGAGCTGGACCTGAGAGACAGAGGGAGTCTGGGAGCCCTGGGTCACAGAGGGCTGGGAGCCCGGCCACTGGGAGTGGGAGCAGGAATTTCCCTATGGATTGCCTGGCCTCGCTCTCGCCAGCCTCCCGGTGATGGAAGGGCAGGGAGAGTCCCAGCTAGGAAGCCATGGAGCCTCGGAAAGGGCCCAGGATCTGCAGAACCTTAACTAGTAAAATTAATAACTCTTTTGCTCTTGAAAAAGCAGAATCTAATTACCTCCTTGTCAGTTCAAGCAGCATTTGAGGAAGAGAAACTAGAAGGAGACGCAGATGAAACACCAGCCATAGGTGCATTTGTTGAAAGCTCAATTTTCCAGTTCTTCCTGGTGGTCATATTTCCTTCTTCTCCAGAGCATTTTCGCTTACTTCATTTATAATAAATAACCCTTAAGTATATCCTGCACTCGCTCTCCAGACAGAGTCAGAAATCATAGGAAAGTACCACAATGAAAAATTTTGTCTCTGGAAAGGAAAGAATATTTCTTTCTCCAGAAGCACAACTCAGTGCTGCGTCCTGCTGCCGGGTCCAGACGCCATCAGCACCTCCTTCAGGAGTTCACCTAGAAGGCCCCCCTCTGCCTGCAGCCTGGCACACGTCACGGATGGCCACTCTGTCACATACAAAAGAACTTTTCCTGCAAGGTTCTTTTAGCACTCGTGGAATTTCCTACAAGAGCTCATTATCCCACGGACGCTGAGGTCTTCCGTGGACAAGCCAGATGCTGGAGGCCAGGGCTCACTTGGAGCAACTCCATTTTTGCCTCTTGGATGACCTCCATGCTGGACCCGAATCCACAGTCAGGAGCGCATGCTCCAGTGGGCTGGCCATCTTAATGTCCTGCCCTGGTGTCTTCTTCTGGGTTTGGAGAGGGAGCAGCGAGAGAGCAGGCTACCAGTGGAGCCAACCCACACGTGCACCTTGGGAGCAGAGCAGGCTGGGCCTGGCTGAGGATTCTGGAGGTCTGGTGGTGGCTCTGTTGTCAGAGCCAGTGGAGATGAGGGAGCGAGTGGCCACACTTTCCCTTCTGATGCGCCATGTTGGGTGGGACATAGGATGTGTTCTTAGGACACTTGAATGCTGCAGGGTGCTTCTCATTCATTTGGAAAGAAGGAAACTTGGGGTACCAATGCTTGTCCTTGTCTTTGGAAGGCTAACACCCCAATGAAGGTCATCGTAGCTCCACGTGGTCCCATGATGAAGTCAGATGTAGCCCACTTAGCACTGGGAGCGCCAAGATTAAGCAGCAGTTCCGACCAGTGGTGCTGCCCAAGTGTCAGGATGTGGAACCAGGGTCTGGTGGCCCCTGGTCTCAGTGCTTTGATATGTCTTGATTTATATCAATTCTCACAGCATCTTCTAAGATGACAATTGTTATCACCACTTTGCAGGTGAGAGAACCTTTCCTTGATTGCTTCTCTTTCAAATCAAAGGCATCTGGATGGTCACAGAGCTGCTCTTGCCAGGTGGTCATTGAGAGTTCAGGAGGATGCCTTTCCTGACTGGGAGGAAAAGTCCATGGGCACTGGGGCTGGATACCTCTGCTTCACCTGCACCACACAGGAGCTGCGTGCGAGCGCTCCTCGAGTGGCCTTTCTGAGCTGCCCTTGTTGGTGCTAGAGTCCACTCTTGGCACCCTTCCATTTCTGGACTTCCAAGTCAGGACAAGCAAGCTGGGTTGCTTATTCCTCCCAGTTCCCCAGGACAAAAGAGGATGATTCCGGAATTCTGTTGTGGGGGGTGCTGCAGGGAGCGCACCATTGAATTGGGGGACCCTGACAGGCACAGCTGTTTGTCCAAAGCCCCTTTTTCACTACTGAGATTCTGACCCCTCTGAATCCCCAAAACCAGTGCTCCAGAGCCTCTTGGCACATTTGGGGACGTGGCTCTCCAGTGAGACCATTTCTTCTCATCTCCGCCAGTGGGTGTAGGCAAAGGGACCGGGGCTAGGGCGAGAGTGGAGAGAGAAGGGACTGAGAAAGGTCTGCCCTTCCCCAGCAGACGCCCCCCGGCCCTTGCGCCCAGCTGCCCATGGGCATTTCCACTGCTTCCTTCTGCTGTCCCAGCCGCCTGGGCATGGGCGAGGTCTGGTCAGTGTCCTCCTGTAGGCCTTACAAGCTTAGTGCTTGGTGCTCCCAGGAGGCTGGTGACACCTTCTGGGATTAGGACCCCGTGCAGTGCAGAGCAGCGGAGGGTCTTCAGGAACAGGGTCGCTCCCTAGGCAGGAGTTCCATGAATGCCCTCTGGCTGCGTGCATGAGGGGTGGGCTTGTGTACCTACTAAGTGCACAAAGCTGTGTGTGGCTCACAGAGCCTCTGTCTGGTTCTCCAACCTGTTTGAGTCATCAGAGCCACAGCACACACCACACGAGGGCCTTCAACAGCTATTCTTCCAGGAGCAGATGCAAGGCTGTGTCTGATAAGGTTCTGCAAGAGGAAGCAGTCCGCACGGAGGGCTGGCGGCTACTTCTGATCCTTTCGTGGTGTAGGTTTTTAATAAGCCTCCAGGGCTCCCTGGGGGGCGTTGGCTGTTCTCAACAAGACTCACGTGCAGAAAGCCACGTGGAAGATGAGGACAGGTTGTTCCTCAGAATGAGCCTCCCGAGAGCCAGGACTCCTCTGCCCCATGTAGGGAGGCAGGCGAGTGAGGTCACAGCACCTTCAACCTGCTGCTGGGGTCGGGCACTGCGGGCCTCGGTCAGGGAAGGCAAAGGCCTTTGTGCTGTGAGACCTGAAGTTGGGGCTCAGTGCTGTGCTGACACCTGGAGGGCCAGGTGCCTCTGCTGGCCTCAAACAAGTGCCCTCCCAGCTCAGCTCCCAAGGAAAGGAGCCTAGCTCAACCGCACTATCGCAGGACAGCGCACTTCCCACTCACCCCGAGGGGCAGGCTTCAGTTTCCTGAGTCCTGGGACTGTTTCAGCAAGCTGGCACGTCCTCCTGGGGACACAGGGGCACCCCACTCTTTGCTACTACTAAAGCGCACCTTCCACAGCCCTGTGCTCCTGAGGGCACCCCATGTGGCCTTGTGTGGCACGGTGTCCTTCTGGGCTGGGAGTTCATGGGAGGAGTAAGTGTTGCCAGGCTCCTCTGTCCGGGGCCAGGTGCCCTAGGTTCAGGCGTCCCCTGGACCCTGGGAGAAGCGCTCCTTCCAAAGCAGAGTGGAGGGGCTGTTTGGAATGATGGCAGCGACCCGGAGGTGACCCTCTTCCGAGGCCCATTGCATACCATACCCGCCCGGGAGCCCTTCCCCACTGCCCGACGCGGGCAGCCAAGTGGGACCCCTTCCTACTCCTTGCTCAAGCCAAGAAGGATCCTCCAGGCAGCCACAGCGCTCTTCCCTGACAGCCACGCGCTACCTGAGACGCACAGTGCACGTCTCCCCGAGTCCACCCGCTGCAGGGCAGGCCTAGCGAGCCGCTGCCCAGTCCCTTCCACTGCCCACCCTCCTGCCCCCCCCTGCCCCCCCTGCCCCGCTCCGTGCCTGCGCCTCCCTGCTCCAGGTCATGGCAGGCAGACTCTGCAGCCCGAGGCTTAAAAGTCCTGTGTGTGGAGGCAGACTCCAGCATCCCTTGCTCCTGCCACGCGGCCCAGGGGGTGCCCCACTGTTGGGATGGACCCTAGCTCCCCGTGATTCTCAAGAGGGCCGGCTCCCATGGCCCAGGGCCGCCTCTGAAACTGGCAGGACATCATCCAGGTGGGTGCACTGTGAGGTGCTGCTGCTTCATGGGCTCCGGGATGAAGCCCAGGTGGGCAGTCACCTAGGAGAGCAGGGTGTCCCCAGGTGGCAGGCTCTCAGCTCCAGGACCAGCTTGCCCACCTCCGGTCTCTGCCGTCCGTCCTCCGGCTGTCTGTCTACACTTGAGTTGGCCTCCCGTCTGCGTTTCTACTGCTCCGGGAGGATTTTCTTTTAGAATCCCCAGCATGGCAGATTTCACCTTCCAAATCTGGCTGCAAGGATGTCTCTCTTTGAATGTGCCCTTCTGAGACGTGGCTTGGCTTCGTCAGGTCCTCTTGCAAGTGGAGTGAGTCGCTTCTGCTCCCCGTTCCCTCCCAAGAGTCTGGGTGGGCCTGGCCACATGCTCTGACCCACAGCCACCTGTTTAGAGCCAGCCCCCAGGTAGGAAGAGTGACCACCTGGACCAAGCTGCCAAAGCCCTGTCCTCCTGGGAGGGTCACGTTAATGAGGGACCCCTACAGGGAGAGAGGAGAGCAGCAAGAGGGAGGGGAGGGAGGGAAAGGGCGGGAGAGGTGAGCCTGGCTCGTCCTCAGCTGTGCTCCCGGGAACAGCAGGAAACACTAGAAGAGCCCATCCTTGTTCTTACCTTGAAAACCTGTTAGAAAATGCAATGGCGGTTCTAAATCACCCAGTTTGAGGGGAATTTCGAACACAGCCGTAGATAACTAAGATACGAACTCTCCAAACGACCACAGACACTTGAAGTTTAAAGATACTTATTAGCATTTCCCTGCCTTATTCATTTACTTGGGGGATTATTTTTCACATTCCAAATAATAATAATTTCAGAAAAGAAACACTTCAAAGACAAATTTTCAGCCAATTCGGGAGAAATAAGGAAGTGATCAAGGACCTGCCGTGCTGCATGAGGGACCGTCAGGTTTTTGGAGTTGGGATGGTGCCAATGGTCACATGATGGGTGTCCCTGGGCTTTGTGGACCCTGGACGCCCTCAGAGATACACCACAGTCTGTAGCACAGAAAAGGGTTATCTCTCCCCATCCCGTGTGTCCCCACCACAGGGGCCTGACGTGCAGGGCTGCTGCTCTGCCTGCCCCTGGGCTCCCCTGACCCCAGCTGGGTGTCCACATGTGCGAGAACCCAGAACCACACCTGTACTTCCACCCCAAGGAGAGGGTCAAATATCCCACCCCAAGTGAGTTCATTTCCTCAGCAAATTTTGAGTTTATTATCCACAGAAGCCACAGGCTTAGAATGGAGAGCAAAGTTGTTCGTCAGTAAAAGAAAGTTTGTCCACCTCCTTTAGCAAATGGGGTCAGTCAGAGGGAAGAAGAGATGGAGGCCTGGCCCCGACAGAGGAGGGAGAACATCTGCACGGATAGCAAGACCGCCTGTGCTCCCTGCCACGCTCCCCACCTCCCACAGCCTCACACCTCCCTCTCCTGCAGCCCACGCACTGCCCCTTTGAGCTCTGAGTCACCCCTGCCCTGGCACCCTGCCCGAGTCTCACATTGCTGTGCTTGGAATAAATTCCCAGTGGACTTTTTGCTGTTAGTTGTCTATTGTCAGTTTATTTCATAGGTTAAAATTATAGAACCCCAGAGGGACAAGAGTGAGTCTAAGCTCCCAGCACCTCCTGCCTGATGACAGTTCTGTCCCAGCTGATACCTGGAGGCTGGAGACACCCTGGGGTGACGTCTGGGAGTATCCTGACTTAGCTCATTTGAGCGCAGTGTCTTCCTTCTGGTGAATACTGTTAAGGGACTGAATCCATTTTCCTTTTAAGGAGTCACTTGCAAGCAACAGAACTGTATACCCAAGAAATTGAGAGGTGAACATGGAAGTAGAAAGTGCTCTGTGGGCATATGATTTTTATTGATAAGCTCTTTTAAACTCCCCTCTCTGTGTTTCAATCATGCTAAGAAAGCTGTCCCCAAGTGAAGTGATTAACTTCACCAAATCAGTAACTGGCAACACACACGCTCTCATGATCAAGGGCCTGTTCTGCTCCCAACCAAAGTCTCTGGGCTGTTCCTCCTTTGGGGACCTGTCCCAGCTCACTGCAGAGGGCCTTGCAGATTCCATACCCCAGCCCTCCTCCTGGTGTCCAGGACTTCAGTGAAGACGGAGCGATTCTGCCTGGCAGATGGCAGGCTCACGGGAGTCCTGAAAAGGGTGGGTCTCATGCAATGGTGGACAGTCTCCTGACAGGCTGACCATGGACACTAGCAAGTGGAAAGCACTCTGCACACCAGATGGATGTGGGTGACAACCCACAAAGAAGCCAGCTGCCACCGGACACCAAGCAGACACCAAGCACTGAGTCAGGACAAAGGTCACACCTTTCCCGGAAACTGGATCCAAGACCCCCTGAGCTGGTTAATATGTGCTTTATATCTTCTTCCCTCGGACCACAAACCCACTGACTGTTCCACAAAACTTGGCCCTCCTGGGGGGCTTCTCTGGGTGTCTTTGCGCTGAGCAGCCAGCTGCCTGCTGACCTCCTAGCACTTTACATCAATAGGTAAGAAAGTGCTTCTAAAAATTGCTTAAGTTATAAAACTTCATCTGCATCTGTAGGAAAATAAACTGGGTTACATCCAAGAAGTAAAAAATGATCAATCGTTAATTTCAAGGACATATTTAATCAATTTGAACTGAGCCCTGATTAAATATGCAATATTATTCAATGTTGCCCAACTTTCACATGAACTCCATTTATTTTAATATTTAAGTCTTCAGTGACCATATTTATTCTAATTATCTCTGCTTCTGCATTAATTAATTATATTTTAATATTTATCTTTAATTTAAATTAAAAACAGGAAGGTCTCATTTCAGCGTTGCTAGGGGTGGAAATAACTTCTCTTTCCTTCCTTCTGTGGTCTGTGTTTTCCAAGAAACCAAATGAAATAACTTAAGCCATCAGTCTCAATTTCTTTTAAAAAACTTTAAGCAGCAAGAAATGAAAAGTCATAGATATTGTTTTCACATTAATTTGCATATAAATGATACTATCAGTTTATCACTTATTGTTTAGGGAAGGGGAATCTTATAACAATCAAAGGAAGTTTGAATCAAAGCCAGCCACAACAAAGCTCCTCATGTTTGGAAAGATCTTTAACCATTCATTTTCAGAAATATCATTCTTCCTCACAGAGCCGGGTGAGAGCGCAGGTCTAGGTGGGCTCTCGAGGAAGCCTGCCTTTCCTGTCCTGTTCTGCCTGGCCTTCTTGTGCCCGGACAGCCTCTGTCTTCTCTGGACCCTGCTCCAGAGTGGCTGACTCAGCATTGACAGCTCTGGTGGCATGTTGTCCCTGCTGCCCTGCAGCCCCGGTCCTCCAGGCCTGGAGTTCAGATGGAGCAGGCAACCAGCAGCATCTGAGCAGCAGTGAGAGCAGCCCGTGCAGAGAGCCTGAACCAGCCCGTGGGGCCCTCTGCCTCCAGGTCTTTGCAGCCAGATGGGGGCTTCCCAGCAGCCATGATGTGGGGACAGCTCAGGTAAAGCCGTGTGGTACATGTGCAGGGGGATTCCATTCAGCTTTGGGCAAAGGAGTTCCCTGCCTTCACAGCAGCATGGAGGAGCCTGGAGGACTTCTGCACGTGGTCTCACTCACCTCGGAATCTGCAATAGCCAGACTCATGGAGGAGGATGAGCGTGGCTGCTGGGGTTGGGCCCGGGAGGTGGGAGCCAGTGAAGGAGCTCTGGAGACCTCACTTGCAGCAGGTGACTCTAGTAGACAGTTCTGCATTGTGTCCCTGAGAGGTGGGAGAGAGTGGGAGGTGATGGACACATTGATCTCCTCCGTCATGTGCACCTTTTGCCTCATCTGCACATCAAAACACCAGGCTGCTGTATGCTCCAAAATGTCATGCAATGTTCATGTGCCAATGTACCTCCGTTAAACTGAAAAATGCAAAAACAAAACAAACTGAAAAACAAACTACGTTCCGCCTAATGACTCTCTCTCAACAAGTCACGAAACCGGCAGGACAAGAGCAGGAGCCACCTTGAGTGAGCATACACTCTGCTGGGCATGGCATGATGGCTTTGCAGCCGTGGGAAGGCCATGGCCCCTGTAATGAGGGTGTAAAGGGGCAGGGGCATGCCTGCCCCTCCTGCATTCCCTCTTGATGGAGAACCCTGCCCTGCTGGAGGGAAGCCAGGGCATGGGCCGCAGCCTCTGGCCTCAGTGCTCTCAGAGAGGTCACTGTGAAGGACGCTCAGATGGGGCAGCGAATGGAATCTGCTGTGTCTACTCTCAGTGCTCTTACAGGGGCCTGCACCCTGGCTGATGTCTATGGTCTCAGTGACCAGATGGGGATCCCCAGTCAGTGGCTATGCACCATCTGGAAGACCTCTGTCCTCTGGGTCACCACCAGGTCCACTCACTGTCACGAGCAGGACACTGTCCCAGGCACTGATGAGATGGGGACAGCAGCTCTCCCTAGGCCAGGGGCAAAGCCTGCACATGCCCTTCTCAGGTGCCCACTTCTGGGGTCAGAAGTGAAGAGGTCAGTGCATCCTGGAAGCTCCTGGGAGCAGCGCTGCTCCATCCACGCGGGCAGCCCACCCCGCCCTCTACCTGCTGCAGCTCCAGCCCTGCACCCTCACAGGGTGTGTCGCCGTGCAGACAACTTCCTGTAGGAGAAGGTGCCAGGAGCACCATTCTCAATTGAGACGGTGTTTTTTAATGTAACATTATGATGGTGGAAGCGAAACTCACTGTGCTACAGCCTGCACAAAGTCAGGCATCAACATCTCAGAACAGCTAATATGCGAGTCCCAGTGTGGGGAGGAGGGAAGACAGATGGGCTTAATTTAGAGCGCGCTGGCAGCCAGCGCATAAACATATAAACCAATCTCTATAGATCAGATGCGCGTCCCTCACTGCGGCGGAGACAGAGCTGGGCAAAGCAGCTCCCGGACAGAGCTGCTGCCTGTTAGCTCCACTTGGAGGGAGCCACAGCCAGGGAGAAAACCACAATTCCGACTTCTGTTCCGGCCAAATATGGTTGGTTAGCGGTGTCACAACTGTTCTAGAAAACGCTCTGCTTCCATTTGTGTGCTGCCCCCAAGCCAGCAAGCCTGTTAAAGGAAGGAGCTCCCGGCAATGCCGTCGCATCAGAGCCCAGCCCAGAGCCCAGGCGGACACGAGGGAGGGAACTGAGGACAGCCAGATGTCGTGGATGCTATTAGAGGCTCCAGCCTGCAGTGAAATCGCTGTATGTTTTTGTTTTAAAAACCATTATAGTCACTACTCACATGTTCAGCAAGAACCTCTGCGGGTTTCCTAAGTGACAAAATACTCATTGGAACAGGCTCCATTTGACTTTAGGTTCTATCTACAGTGACTCCACAAATCAATGACTCCATAACGCAGACATGAGAACAGAGAAGTTCAACATACTCCCTGCCTCCCAGCAAGGGCTTGGCAGAACTGGGGCCCATGTCTGGTGGGTTCTAAGCTCCAGCCTCTGGTCAAAACCGCAGGTTGCAGAGAGCTGGAGTGTGGCTGACCCTATGTAGTGACCTCCGAAGGAGAGTTAAAGGTGCCTCCAGCAGTCATAGTGCCAGTGGGTGGGCTGGCTCGCCATTCTGCACCCTTCAGAAGCCCTCCACACCACTGCCCTCACTCTCCTTTGACAGGAAAGTCTGTGTGTTCAAGCATGTGAGAGCCTGTGCAAGCATACCAGACTGCATGTGAGTGTGCATGTGTGTGTGTGTCTAGTGGTGTGTGCAGGTATGAGTGGGGTGAGGTGTGTGCATGTGTGTAAGTGTCTAGTGATATGTGTGGGTCTGAGTGGGGGTGAGTGTGTGTGCATGTGTGTGACAGTGTCTAGGGTGTGTGTGCAGGTCAGAGTGGGGCTGAGTGTGTGTGCATGTGTGTTTGCATGTGTGCCAGTGCATCACCCACAGCAGAAGGAAAGTTCTAGAAGCGGCAGACAATTCCTTGCTGTCCATCTGGGCATCACCATGGGGTGAGCTTGACTGCACAGGGCAGGTGTCCCTTCACTTTTGTTATTTAAAACAGTCCTTTTGCAAAAGGCTTTACTTACCAAATGGTTTGCTAGTGCTTAGATTTATGTTTAAAGACTTCTTTTTAAATTTTATTTTTTTTTGCAGTGTTGGGAATCAAACCCAGGCTTTGCCCACTCTGAGCACACTCTCTACCTCTGAGCTACACCCTCAGTCCTAGATTTATGTATTATAAATTATGGTTGCTAAGAAACAAGTTTTTGAAAATCATTGATCAATGCTAATGATCAAAGAAAGTTTTCTTTATTGGAAGAAAAATTACTTCCCCCAAAGCGGAGAAGGCACATGCAGAGACCCAGACCACAGGCTGGTGACACAGTCATGAGCATGCACCTGAGGCCCGACTTGAGTTTCGTGGGATTGTGAACTGTGGTCCCTACTGCCACTACTCACCAGGACAGGGACTTCAGAGATTTCAGAGATCAAAGTGTGAAAGGTGGGACAATTATGCTTTTAGAAGAAAACAGAGGATCTTGAAGACACTGGAGAAGACAACAATTTTCAAACATGAAAGAAGGAATAGGTATTAACCATAAAGAAAAAAAAACATGATAATTAGACTGCAATGACATGATTTAAACAAACTTCGTCAAAAGACTCCATTAGCAAGGTGAGAAGTCAAACTGTAAGATACATGAGGACATCCACAGTACGGTTATTTTAAAATCCTCATTCTTAAATCTATCAATCACTCTTATCATCAATAAGAGAAAGATAGGCAACCTGACTAAAAAAAGAAAATAAAAGACCAAAAATTCCATCAGGTACTTTGCAAAGACAATTATCCAAATGGACATTGGACATGAGAAAGTGTTCAGCTTCAAGTCATTAGGAAATGCACATTAAGATAATAAGATATTAGAACACAGCCAGGGACAGGTGGTGGGAAGGGAGACCACGGCAGTGGGCGAGGACGTGCAGGGGCTGCGGGCAAGAGCTGGCTGGAGCGTGAACGGTGTCAACACTTTGCAGAACGGTTTGGTACACCTGAGCATGCTAATCAAGGGCTCCACCTTCCCAGCAGTTCTGGGGCGTTCACAGGTGGTGGCTGCATACACCCACCGAAGACTAGACAGGACTTGGAATATTCCAGAATGTGTCCCCAAGCTGGAAACAAGCCCAGTGCCCACTGGTAGTGGATGGCTGATAAGCTGCAGAGGATGCAGGCAGAGCAAGACCAGACCCCAGGGAGAGTACACACACCCCAGGGCCCGTCACCCACGGGGTGGGGCCACTGATACAGCCTGGAGCTCGAGAAGCTGGACTAAAGCCACGCACACCACAGACGCATGTTCTCTGAGGTCGTTCACCTGCAAGGAGGGTTTGTGCCCCTCAGAGTCCCCACAGGCCACACTGCCCCAGCTGTAATCCAGGACTCCCGAGGCCACACAGGCTCATGGGAAGGGCAGCTCCTGCTGGCCCCTGGCCACTGTCACTGAGCTTTCCATGATGCAGAGAGGAACTCCAAGTCAGCAGCACAAAGCCACCCTGTGCCTGGTGGCTTGTGTCCCCTGGAAAGAGTCCCATGCTCCTGTGATTGGGGGGCTGATGCTGGGGTCACTGGGGTTGGAGGGTCCAGTTGCAAGATGAACTTTTGAGCCACCATCCTGGGCTGGATGGCAGGGCATCTGGGCCTGGCTGCTGTCATCCAGAATGCCTGTATGTGGAAGAAATGGATAACTGGAACCATCTATCATCCCACTTATGACCAGCTTGATGACCTGCAAAACCAGCCTAGGTGGCCAGACAGGGGCGACTCCTGGCTGGAACCCTAAGGCAGGGCTTCAGGTGTGATGTTCTATTTAGTGATCCAGGTACAACAGGTGTAATCTGGTTTTGAAAACCCTTTGTGCTTTGTGCACTCTCTTGTGCTCCTGCCTGACTTCCAGAAAACCCCCCCAGAAAGAGCAGAGGCCATTTAACTCAGTTTGTCTGGTGCACGAGACCCCGAGACGCCCTTCCTGTATTACCACATTTTGATCCTGATGATGACGAATCTACAACTAGGAGGAAGGAAGGGACCTGCTCAGGTTTCCAGAGCTCTTAGAATCAGCATTTATGCAGAGGCTGGGTTAACCCTAGGCCTGATCTTTTAACTGTGATTTACGTACTTTGTTCTGAAGATGAATGCTGTAAGCCGTGGACTAGGCAATGAACTAAAGCCAAATAAACAACGTATCAAATGCACATTTAGAAATCCAACATCACCCAACATCAGGGAGGGTGAGCCCAACAACCAGGAGCTGGTTCTATTCTGTGCAAGTTGGCAATAATTATGGACATTATCTGTATTTGGAAAGTCTGTGGCAGAATTCTTATGTCTTGCCCATGGGGATGTAAATTGTTGCAAATGCCTTGCAAATGGCTGACAAATTTGTATTAAATATTTAAATGTACATAGCCTTTCACCTAGCAATTCCAGCTCCAGTCTTTCCTAAGAATAATTGGACAATTACCAAGACAGAGACTGCAAGATTATTCCTCACAATGTACCACGGCAGGCAAAGGAAAAGAAAGGAGTGGGAAAGGAGGGGGAAGGGAAGGAGAAGGAGGAGCAGAAAAAGTTCAAGCATCCCCTAATGTGACTCACTGAACGAATCATGGAGCGTTCAACACACATGAGAACCCAGGTCAGAGCACAGCACGGGTCTTCATGCAGTAAAGTCTTCCGTATGTCCTGCATGCATGTGTAGACATGTAAACATGGCACGGTTCGGCGTATGCAGCACGACCCCACTTGATGAGTACCAGTGCAGGCAGCGGTATGGGGTATGGCATGCACCCTGGAAGGACTCTTCCAAAGGGCAACCAGAGAGATTCGCTTTAGGTTTCAGTAGAGTAATGTGTGCTTGTCATGTTGATAGTTTTGTATTAAGCAGATACTATGTGTGTGCAGATTCTCCTTTAAATAGCTTATGAAAGTGCTGCAATATGGAAATATGAGCTCAATCATGTGAGATGACAGTGATCACAACTGTGCAGGGGCACCCGTGGGAGGAAGATGTGAAAGAGATAGCGCCACATCACCACAGTGGGGCCCATGTCACCTACTTCCACGTGTGCACAGCTCGGTTATGACCATGTGGTCTGTTTTCCTAACAAGAAATGACACTCTTACATGCATGTAGGGCCACTCTAAATGAGCAAGGGCTCCCGGTCGTGGCTGTGCGGCTGCAGCAGATCTGTGGTCGGGACAAGCAGGGTTCAGAGGCCACAGCAGAGCAGCGCCTCAGCTTTCTCCAGCCACAGGAGCTGGTTCCCTGCATGATCTCACACGGGCTGCTGCCAAGGGGCTCCTGCTTCCGCTCCACCCTCCAGCCCAGCCCCACCTAATCCCTGCCTGCAGCTGGACAGAGCCCTGCCCTCGGGGCTGGAGAGAGTCCACTTTGCAGGGAAGGGGGAGCCCCACCTCCCTCACCAGCACCTGGCCCTGTGTGGCTGGCCTTGCCTGTGCTTCCAGTTCCACTGTCCTCCCCCCTCAGAAAGATCCCAAAACACCACATGCACAATCACACAAGCATGTACATCCACAAGCACACCAGCACATGCACACTGCCACATAACTTCACACACACAGTTGTGCTCACTCACACAAACAGGCATGCACAATTACATACTGATGTGGGTGCTCACATCTATGCACACAAACTTCCACTCCTGCCCTTGCACAAGCATGCACACCCCACATACATACCTGCATTCTTTGGCACTCACAGAGCACCCACTTAATCATATTTTTATACCTGTGTGTGCACACACGTGCACACGCTGTTCTCGTCCAACACACCCACATGCCTGCAGTGTACACTCAGCACCAAGCCTGCAGCTCTGTGGACTGGCTGAGCACCCTTTCCTTCATGACACCGCCCTGTCACCTCTGTAACTTATTTTTCACATGACTAACTACTGCCTGTCTTTCTGGACTGGACAGCAGACACAGGGCCCATGTCTGTTTTATGAGTTGTTACATTTCTGAATTCAGCAAAGTGCCTGGTGCCTCCGAGGTGCTCAGAAACCCTTGCCAGTCCAACAGGTATGACTAGTGGCTAGGACTTGGGGCTGCTAAAGGCTCTGGCGACAGCTCAGCCTCCGATCACACCACCCTGAAGGAATGGAGGGTGCATGGAAACACGGGGCTGTCCCACCGTCTGCCAGGGGAAGAGGAGGATGTCAACCCAGACTGGCCCTCAGCCAGCTTGGTCCTGTCTATAGCACAGCAGCACAGACACGCGGTCTAGGAGGTCACCCAGCCCCATAACAGATAGACACAGCAGGAAGACTTCCCACTCTCAGCGTGGGCCATACCTGGGTCTGCGAGGATGGCTGCAACGTGGGTGAACAAGCCCTGGCAAGAGGACAGGGGGACTTGGGAGAATGTGGCCCTTGGAGGTTTAGGCAGTGGGCCTTCTGTGGTCACAGAAGGGGCACCTAGGACTGGAGGCTGCTGCCAGCAGTGGTCCCTGTGGCCTCTGGGTCTAGCAGGTGTTGGGACTGACACCAGGGCCAAGGTGGATTGCAGAATGCAGCTCCACTCACTCCAGCCAAAGGTGCTGCAAGCACAGCATGGTTTGAAGCCTCCTGCTCACCAGCTGGTGCTTATCCCCAAAGCATGCCCCAGCAATGGGACGAGGCACAGCTGCAGGTGGCCTGCTGGCACTGCAGTGAGACTCTTCTGCCGCCTTGTCTAGGGACATAATGAGGAGGAGGAGACCGCAGGGGCCACTGGACGTGCAGCCTTGTTTCCACCATAAGTAGGCTGTTGTGCAAATGAGGCATGATTCTGGGTGTTCTGGTGTGCTTCTGCCACACAGGTGCTGCAACAGAAGTTCTGGGCATCACCATCAATTTGGACCGGATTCTAATTAGCTCTTTGTGTACTCAGGTTTTATTTTTGTTTTAGTAATTGCTACCTAATTATCTCCCAGTTGATAAATAGCAATTTACTTAGTTTATCAAACTGTGTTTTGTAAAGCAATCCCTTAACACATGGTCAGTGGGAGATTCTGATCACTATCACCCAGGGTAAATGGGCCACCCACCTCGTCACTGGTGTAGACGTGCTGGACCTGGCAGAGGCATCTGGGTAGTGGCTCAAAGCAGGCAGAAGCCAGCCCAGTTGTGGTGGGGAACTGACGCCCTGTGTCCCCTGGAAACCTGCTTTTCCATATAAATAATTAAACATGGCAGACAGGGACTTGGGTTTAAGCTCTGACACAGATGGAATCTGTAAGTCACAATTCTGTTCTAACAATAAGAAAATTCTGAGCAAACAGGAAATCAGCGGCTTTTCTCTGACCCATCCCTGGGCGAACAGCGCCCCCCACGCCCCGGTCTGGAAAGTCATCGGAAGAGCAGCACTATGGAGCAGGGGACGTGACCACAGAGACAGGGGCTCCTGCAGGAGGGGACAGCCTGCTGGAGGCTGAGGTGGCCTGGTGGGAGTGAGAGTCTATGGGTTAGAGGGAGGGGCTTCATGAGCTTTGCCTCTAGCAACCATCTGAAATAGACCCAAGTCATCTCTGTGCAAAGGGTACCGTGTTCCAGGAAAAGAGAAGCAGAGCCGAGTCTCTCCCGAGGAGACAACCCGCCTCTCCAATCCCCCGATCTCTAGTCTACTGGGTGGTGGGAAGCAAAGGAAAACTTGTCCTGGGGAAGCCCACAGAGACCCAGGATGATCCAAGGCTTGGTTTTAAGATGATAGGGGGCCTCAGCAGATCTGCAGCATAGAAGCAGGGGACTGCCCTTGAGAGATCTAGAAGGCAGACTGTATCGGAAGGAATTCTTAGGAGAACCCAGGACAACCAGGGAGACAGAAACAAGGGCGTTAGGAAACAGTTATATGAATGATTGATATTGCTCTAACTGTATCATGCATCATATTTAATGTTCATGGTCTAAATACACTGATCAAAAGACAGGGATTCTCAGAGTGGCTTAAAAAGAAACCCAACTATGTACTATCTACAAGAAACCCACTCTACACATGAAGACTTGGTGGGTTAAGTATAAAGAAATGAAGAAAGCTATATCTCACTAACCCAGATCCAGAGAAAGCTAGGTAGCTGTGCTGTGTCTAGACATGACAGACTTCAGAACAGGGGACAGTTCCAGGCAGTCACACATGATGACAAAGGGTGGGTTCTTAAGGAAGACAGAACAGTCTTTAGTGTGTGTATGCTTCTAACTACAGAGCATCAGAATAGAACTCCAAGGGGGAACGTACAAACCACTATAGAGCTGAAGACTTTGGCATCGTTTTTCAGTAATTGATAAGTGAAGCCAGCAGAAAAATCAGCCAGGATGTAGCTAATCTGCCACCAACTCTCAATTGTAGAGCACCATAGCCAGTAACAGACTTTTAAGCTCACAGGGAACTTTCACCTAGGTAGACCACATTCTGGGTCATAAAACACACCTTGACAAATCTAAAAGATCAGAAATCATAGAAAGTATGCTCCCAGACCACGAAAGCATTGAAGTAGAAATCAGTAACAGAAAAATGTAAAGAAAATGCCAGAATAATTGGAGATTAAGTGATACACTTCTAAGTGATGGATAGGTCAAATGAAATGTCTCAAGAGAAGTGTGAAATATTTTGGCTGAAAAGAAAATGAAAATACAGCTTGTAAAATGTTTCAGGATGCCTCAAAAGCAGTGCTGTGTGGGAAATAAATAGTAAGAGGATATTAGGAAAGGCAGCTCCGAAACCAGCCCTCCCAGCTCCCCCTAGAGAACGGGAGCCTACCGCAGGCAGGAGAAAATAAATAATAATTAGAACATGAATCAGTGGAATTGAAAACAGGAAATCAATGGAGAAAACCAATGAACCCCAAAGCTAGATCTTTGAAAACATCAGCATAATTGGCAGCCCTGCAGCCACCTAACCAAGACAAAGGGAGAGGACAGGAACCCCAGACATCAAAAACGAAAGAGAGGCCCCGCTGCCCGCTCTGTGGACACTGCAAGGAAGGAGCACCACAACCGCTATGTCCACATGCTGGATGATTTAGATAAAGTGCACCAATCCCTTTAAAGACAGTCCTCCAGCCGGGCACGGTGGCACCTGCCTATAATCCCAGCAGCTTGGGAGGCTGAGGCAGGAGGATTTCGAGTTTTAACCTAGCCTCAGTGAAAGAGAGGCACTAAGCAACTCAGTGAGACCCTGTCTCTAAATAAAATACATAATAAGGCTGGGTGTGTGGCTCAGGGGTCAAGTGCTCCTGAGTTCAATTCCTGGTACCAAAAAAAGAAAAGTCAGTCTTCCAAATTTCAAAAAAGAAAAATTGATGGTCTGAATAGACGTAAGCTTATTAAAGAAGTTTAATCAATAGTTTCTTAAAATAAAACACGAGGCCCAGATGGTTTCATGTGCAAATTCAAACAAAATTTAAGAAATCATATCTATTCTTTAGAATCTTTTTTAGAAAAGTGGAGAGGAGCCTTCTCACCTCATCTCATGAAGCCAATGTTATCCTGTTACCTAAACCAGATGAATATTTTTCAAGAAAGGAAACATATTGACTAACATCTTTCATAAATACAGATGCAGAAGTCCTCAAAAAATAAAACAAATCAAATCCATGGGGTCTAGAAAGAATTGTGCAGGATTCATCCTAAATATGGAAGGCTGGTTGGACGTTAGAATGAATTAACGTAGTGAACCACATCACCTGGCCAAAGAAGAAAGATCGTGTAATCATGTAAATTGACAGCAGGTGCGTTGGACAGAATCCCGTGTCTCCCCAGGAAGAAACAAAACAAAAGCCCCATCAAGGAGCAGAGGAAAGCTTCCTGACTTGGGGAGAAGCCTGTACTAACTGCAGCTTCGGGGACCCTCTTCCTGGGGGCTGGTGCTGCCCCTGTGACTGGCAGCAAGGACAGACACCTGCTCTGCTCCCTGACAGAGCCTCGGGCTAGAGGCTCCAACCTGCATGAGATAGGAGAGTCGAGTTCTAAAAACACACAGACTGGGAAGAAAGAAATACAACTGTCGCTGTTTAATGATGACATGATTGTCTACATAAAAATTCCCAACAAATGTATAATAAAATTCCTGGGACTAATGAGCAAGTAGAGCAAGATCATAAAATACAAAGCAAGGTGCAGAGTCGATTGCTATTTGGTAACACACAACTGAAGCTGAAATTGAAACCCTGTTCAATAGGGAAGTTCCTCCCTCAAATAAAAAAGACTTACCCAGGTACAAATCCAACGAACCATGCACATGATCTATATGCAGAAAACAGCAAAACTCTAACGAAGGGAAAGCAAAGAAGGCTGAATAAATGCAGGGCTGCTGTGTTCAGAGGTTCCAAGATGCAGTGTCTTAACATCTCAGTTCTTCTCCACGTGACCTATAGATTCAGCACAATCCCAATAAACATTCCAGCAAGCTATTCTGTGGATATTGACAAAGCGATTCTAAAGTTTATGGGGAAATACAAAAGATCAGAATGGCACATGGGGTAGAGAAGGGAGACCACCAGACCTCAGGACCACTCTAAACCTGCAGCAGCCGAGACAGCCTGGTGCTGGAGCAATCCAGGCCTGCACACTGGGGAGCAGAACAGGGGCCCGGGGGACGAGCACGCCATGAGCTGAACACAGTGACCCAGGAGCAAGAGCCCCAGAAAAAGGGTCATCTTCTGAACAAGAGGCAGGAATAACTGGACATCCACCTGCAAAATATAAAAACCTAGACATAGACTTTCTAACTTTCACAAAAATCAGCTGAAAGTGGCTCAGAGACCTAAATGAAAAAGGAAGAATTATAAAAGTTCTAGAAGAAAATGTTGGACAAAATTTTTTGTGAGCAGGGAATTGAAATAAGTTTTGGAGGTAAAATGAAAACTAGGATCCATGAAAACATTGATAGGTCAGACTTGATGATAATTAAAATCTGTCATGTAAAACATTGATAGGATGATGACGAGGAGAGGCCAGACTGGGATATTGACAACGCACACACCCCAAACAAGCCTTGTATCTAAAAGACACCAAGGAGTCGTGAAATGGAGCGATTCAGAAATGAAGTCCAGATCTGCATGGACACTTCACCAAAGATGAAATATCCATGGATACCTGTATGGATCAGGTCAGATTTGTGTGATGAATGTAAGTCAAAACAGCAGTGACCTGAACATGAGAAATCGGCCCTTCCAGAGTGAACCGTACACCCACAGATCCAATTGAAACAGACAGCAGCAAAGGCTGACCAGAACACAGCAGCAGGGACGCTCCCTGCCGGGTGCGGAAGGCTGTGGCCACGGGGCGGTACCCAGTAGGGTCTTACAAACCCAAGGTCCTCTGACCATGCCGTCCAGGAACTGGCCCCTCACGCTCACCCAGATGATTCTGAAAATGTGTGATTACCAAAAAAGTCTACAGAGGAATGTTTGTAGCTGCTTTGGTCTCAATCACGCCAAACTAGAAGCATCCAGGGCATCCTTGTAAAGGTGAATAGAATGAGAAACTGCACATCTGTGGGGTGGGGTATTACTCAGCACTAAGAGGAAATGAGCTCCATGAGGCTTCAGAAGACAGAAGGACACTCAGATGCGTACTTTAAGTGGAAGAAGGCTTTCTGAAGAGGCTGTATGCTGCATGCCTCCAACTGCATGACATTCTGGAACCGAAAACTGTGGACATGGGACCATCAATGGTTGCCAGGGCTTGGGGAGGTGGGGAGGGCAGAGCAGAACCCAGAGGCCATTCTGGATGGTTCTGTGGGGTGGCAAAGGAGGCCTTCATGTCAAAACTCAGAGAATTGCAAAGCACGAGGAGTGGATCTTAATGTCTACAAATTGTAAAGATTACCTGGAGTTGGGGATGGGCAGGAAGGACACATCATGGAGCCTAACAGTGACAGGGCTGTGAACCTGACCCCTGGGAGGTGGGAGCCTCCTGATCGGAGAGACCTGGAAAGCAATGGAGTCAAGTGAAAGGCAAAACCAGCCCCACATGTAACCGCAGTGCACTACTAAAGAAATGACAGGGGAGATCAACGGAGGGCAAGTGGACCAGGGAGGTGGGTGGGGAAGTCGCTGTGGAGGAGAGTGACTACTTTATGTCACGTGACCTCCAAATACAGCAACACAGATCCACTGCTCTGTGTAGTCATAATGCACCAAAAACATTATGAAATTTTGAAAAAGCAACCGCATATGACACTGTGCGCTGGTTGTCCCCATTGGGACGCAGGTTAAAGGAAGGAGAGGAGAGCAGCACTGTGATAGAGGATGTGAGTCGGAGACATCAGTGAGAACTCATGATTAGCATGACACAGATATCAGTGCACAGCGCGCGCGCACACACACACACACACACACACACACACACCCCACAGGTGTTTCTAAGCAGAACAGGAGCCAACAAAAGAGCTCCCAATAGCCAAGGTAGGAACATTTTAACCAACAAAATTTAGTAATATTGAATGATAACCTTTTCTCCCCAATATAACCTATATCCACCATTCTGTGAGCATAAAAGAAATACTGAGTTAGTTACAAATGTGAAGATGGGAGGAATATCAGCTAGAATTGCGAGGAACTCAGGCTGATGATGTGGTGCAGCTCTCCACGTGTGACTCCCACCGCCGTGTGCTCTGTGCAGCTGGGGGAGCGCCACTCCACCCTGAGGCACAGGGAGACCCCACCCCGCCAGGGGTCAAGGTCACGTCAGCAGTGAGGAGTCCCGACGGTGCGTGTGCTCCGCGCCTTCCTTACCTGCTCATCCTTAGTGGGCATTTGGAGACTCACTCACGCCCTGGTCTTGTAAACCCATGTGCTGGGCTCCTTAGAAGGCCTCCATTCACTTTGTGTCACGCCCAGTGGTGGGGTTGAGACCGCGGGGTGGTTCGCCGTCCAGTGTGAGAGCCTCCGTGCTGTTCTCCAAACGTCTGTCCTGATTCACATGCCACCAACAGGGTGCCAACGTCCTCCTTTCCCACGTCCCCGCAGCCTCGCTCTTTTCCCTTTTCTGTTTTTGTCAGTGATGCCTCAGTAAAGTGCAGAAGCGATAGACCACACCCGAGGACAAGGAACCAGGTAAGTCTGCGTGAGGCCAGGATCTGCCCTCAGAACGTCTCCAAGGCCCCTGTCCCCGACTCCTTACTGCGTCCGTCAATGTGGCACCATAAAGAAAACCAGCCTGCGGGGCTCAACCCCCGTTCTCGGTTGAAGCCAGGGTCAAGGTCTGGGCCAGGTTGGTTCCTGTTTGGCCTCTCTCTGGGCCTGCAGCTGGGGGCTTTCTGCTGTCCCCTCCCTTACCCAGTGTCTGGCCCTCTGAGGTCTCTTCCTCTTCTTAAAGGACACCACCCTGCGGGAGTAGGCCATCCTATGATCTCACTGAACCTTAACCGTCTCTTAAAGGTCTTGTCTCCGAGGTCATCACACTGGGACAGGACTCGAGGAAGGAACTGTGGAGGGCTGCATTTCAGTCCATGGATTTGCTGAGAAGACGACCTGAGGTCACGCGAGGGAAGGACACGCTTTCCACGGCGTCTGTCATACGGTGACTGCTACGTTCCTGTGGCTGTTGCTGTGATTTCCCTTTGGTGTGGACATAAGGAAAGGACTAAAACTGACCACTACAAAGTGTAATGAGCCCCCAAGAAAAATCATTTCTCTTCTTGTATCTCCACTGCTACCCCGTGACCACGGGAGCCCCACCAGCTCTTGCCTGCAGCAAACAGCCTCTGACTCGTCTCCCTGGCCCCTCACTTGGTCCCCATAGCTACATGCTACCCAGGCACCATCTTGTCTCACATGACAGCTGGTGTCACTCAGCTTCTTAAAATCCTCTGGTGCTCTGTTAAACTGTGACTAATGACAACTCCTGGTCATGGGTCCCAGCCCTTCTCCAGCCGGTCCCTGCCCTCCTTGCCCACCCTGAGTCCTAACAGGGTCCCCTTTGCTGACTAGGCTCCACCATAGTGGCATCCTTTTAGTTTCTTGAGAATCCAGAACAAATCCTAGTGGGACTTTGCACTCACTCATACTTAATTCTCAATTGCTCTTCCCCCAAATATCTGCTGGGTGCAAGACCTTATTTTGTTTATAGCACTTACTATTGTTTAATTGAGCACATCTTATTTGTTTGTTTATTATTTTTCTTTCTCAATAGACTATACATTCTGAAAATGAAAGATTTATTATCTTTAGTTCATTATTATAACTCCAGTGCCTGGCATAGAGTATAAGCTCAAAGCATATTGCTATATTTGAAGGAATGAATAAATAAATAAATGAGCTTGAATCTGCAGATTCAGAGCAGGCAGGGACTATGCAGGATAAACATCCCCAAATTAAGGATAAGATCATACTGGCAAAGTGCAGAAAAGGGTATTTATTTTTCTCATATAAGCTTTATTTGGAATGCCTATTTGAGGGCTGAGAGCAAGCATCTGTATCTTAGTCTTCACAGTGCAAAGGGTACCAAGACAGAAAGAAAACTTCCTAAGATTTTGAGATTTGGACTACTCTCGCTCTTTATTTAATTTATCCTAGATGAGTCACAGAACTGAAGTCTTGCCTTATCAGCTGTTTTACTCTTTTTTGTTGTTTGTTTTTACAGTGCCAGGGATTGAACCCAGGTTCTTCTACCTATGAACAATATCCTCAGCCCTTTTTATTGAGAGATAGGGGCTCACTAAGTTGCAGGGGCTGGCCTTGAACTTGGGGTCTCATCCTCTTGCTTCATCCTCTTGAGTAGCTGGATCACAGGCATGTGCCAATGTGTCAGCCTCTTCTGTGACTCTCTGCAGTCATTCTTTTTCTTTTTAAAATTTGTTTTAATTAGTTATACACGACAGTAGAATGCATTTATGCACTTTGATATGTCATACATAGATCCAATAAAATTTCTCATTTTTCTGAGTGTACATGTTGCAGAATCATATTGGTCACATAGTCACATATATACATACAATAATAATATCTGTTTTATTCTACTAGCTTTCCCATCCCACATCCCCTCCCCTCCCATCACTTTCCTCTACCTAATCTAAGGTAACGCTATTCTTCCCTAGTGCCCCCGGCCTAATTGTGAATTAGTATCTGCATATTAGGGAAAACATTTGGCCTTTGATTTTGTTTTTTTGCTTAGCATGTTATTCTCCAACTCCAACCATTTACTGGCAAATGCCATAATTTCACTTCTTTGTAAAGCTGAGTAATATTTTATTGAGTATATATACCACATTTTCTTTATCCATTCATCCATTGAGGAGTACCTAGGTTGGTTCCATAGTCTAGCTATTGTGAATTGAGCTGCTATAATCATTCATGTGGCTGTATCACTATAATATGCTGATTTTAAGTCTTTGAGTATAGACTGAGGAGTGGGATAGCTGGGTCAAATGGTGGTTCCATTCTCAGTTTTCTGAGGAATCTCCATACTGCTTTCCACAGTGGTTGCACCAATTTGCAGTCCCACCAGCAACATATGAGTGTGCCTTTTCCCCCACATCCTCACCAACACTTATTGTTGCCTGTACTCTTGATGATCGCCATTCTGACAGGACTGAGATGGGATCTCACAGTAGTTTTGATTTGCATTTCTCTAATTGCTAGAGATGTTGAACACTTTTTCATATATTTGTTGATCAATTGTATTTCTTCTTCTGTGAAGTGTCTGTTCAGTTCCTTGGCCCATTTATCGATTGGGTTATTTGTTTTATTGGTGTTAAGTTTTCTGAGTTATTTATATATCCCAGAGATTAATGCTTTATTGGAGGTGCGTGTGGTGAAGATTTTCTCCCAATCTGTAGGCCCTCTCCTCATGTTATTGATTGTTTCCTTTGCTGAGAAGAAGCTTTTTAATTTGAATCCATCCCATTTAGTGATTCTTGATTTTACTTCTTGCGCTTTTGGACTCTTGTTAAGGAAGTCACGTCCTAGGCCGATGTGGTGAAGATTTGGGCCTATGTTTTCTTCTTTAGGTGCAGGGTCTCAATTCTAGTGCCTGAGTCTTTGATCCACTGTGAGTTGATTTTTGTGCAGGGTGAGAGATAGAGGTTTAATCTCATTTTGCTACATGCGGATTTCCAGTTTTTCCAGCACCATTTGTTGAATAGGCTATATTTTCTCCAGTGAATGTTTTTGGCACCTTTGTCTAGTATGAGATAACCGTATTTATGTGGGTTTGTCTCTGTGTTCTCTATTCTGTACCATTGTTCTATAAGTCTATTTTGGTGCCAATACCATGCTGTTTTGTTACTATAGCTCTGTAGTATAGTTTAAGATCTGGTATAGTGATGCCTCCTGCTTCACTTATCTTGCTAAGGATTTCTTTAGCTATTCTGGGTCTCTTATTTTTTCAAATAAATTTCATGACTGCTTTTTCTCTTTCTAAGAAGAATGTCATTGATATCTTAATAGGAGTTGCATTAAATCTGTATAACACTTTTGGTAGTATGGCCATTTTGACAATATTAATTCTGCCCATCCAGGAGCATGAGAGGTCTTTTCATCTTCTGAGGTTTTCTTCAGTTTCTTTCTTTAGTGTTCTGTATTTTTCATTGTAGAAGTTTTTCACCCCTTTTGTTAGATTGATTTTCAGTTTTTTGGGTTTTTTTTGAAGCTATTGTCTTTCAGTGGATTCATCGATGATGTATAGGAATGTGTTTGACTCATGGCTGATTTTATATCCTGATACTTTGCTGATCTGATTTATTAGTTCTAGGAGTTTTCTGGTGGAATTTTTTGGATCTTCTAGATATAGAATCATGTCATCAGTAAATAGTAAGAGTTTGAGTTGTTCTTTACCTATTTGTATCCCTTTAATTTCTTCCTTTTGTCTAATTGCTCTGGCTAGAGTTCCAAGGACGATGTTGAATAGAAGCAGTGAAAGAGGACATCCTTGTCTTGTTCCAGTTTTTAGCAAGAATGCTTTCAATTTTTCTCCATTTAGAGTGATGATGGCCTTGGGTTTAACATATATAGCTTTTACAATGTTGAGGTATGTTCCTACTATCCCTAGTTTTTCTATTGTTTTGAACATGAAGGTGTGCTGTATTTTGTTAAATGCTTTTTCTGTATCTATTGAGATGATCATATGATTCTTGTTTTTAAGTCAATTAATATGATGAATTACGTTTATTGATTTCCATATGTTGGACCAACCCCTCATCCCTGGGATGAACCCCGTTTGATCTTGGTGCACTATCTTTTTAATATGTTTTTGTATGCGATTTGCCAGAATTTTATTGAGAAGTTTTGCATCTGTGTTCATCAGGGACATTGGCCTGAAGTCTTCTTTCCTTGATGTGTCTTAGTCTGGTTTTGGTATCAAGGTGATAGTAATCTCATAGAATGAGTTTGGAAGGGCTCCCTCCTTTTCTATTTCATGGGCTACTTTGAGGAGTATTGGTGTTAATTCTTCTTTGAAGGTCTTGTAGAACTTGGCTGAGAATCCGTCTGGTCCTGGCTTTTCTTGGTTGGTAGACTTTTGATGCTATTTTCTATTCTGTTTCATTACTTGAAATTGACCTGTTTAAATCATGTATGACCTCCTCATTCGTTTGGGTATGTCATATGTCTCTAGAAATCTTTTGATGTTTTCAATATTTTCTATTTTATTAGAGTATAAACTTTCAAAATAGTTTCTGTTTTCTATATTTCAGATGTGTCTGTTGTAATATTTCCCTCTTCATCTTGTATTTTAGTAATTTGAGTTTTCTCTTTTTGTTTTTTCCATTACCATGGCCAGGGGTTTATTTATTTTATTTATTTTTTTAAAGAACCAATTTTTGTTATGTTAATTTTTTTCTATTGTTTTTATTTCATTGATTTCAGCTCTGATTTTAATTATTTCCTGCCTTCTTCTGATTTTGGTGTTGATTTGTTCTTCTTTTTCTAGGGCTTTGAGATGCAGGGTTAGGTTATTTATTTGCTGATTTTTTATTCTTTTAATAAATGCACTCAATGCAATAAACTTTTCTCTTAGTACTGCCTTCACAGTGTCCCAGAGATTTTGATATGTTGTATCAGTGTTCTCATGTACCTATAAGATTTTTTTTACTTCATCCATGATTTCTTCTACTATCCATTCATCATTTCGTTATGTATTTTTTAGTCTCATTATTTTGTTATAGTAGCTTCTATTTTTTATTTTATCATTGATTTCTAATTTCAGTCCATTGTGCTCTGATAGAATGCAGGGTATTATCTCTGTGTTTTTGTATTTGCTAAGAGTTGCTTTGTGGCATAAGATATGGTCTATTTTAGAGAAGGAGCCATGTGCTGCTGAGAAGAAAGTATATTTGCTGGTTGATGGATTCTATATGTGTCTGTTAAGTCTAATTATTGATTACATTATTTAGTCCAATAGTTTCCTTATTTTTTTTTGGCTTGGAAAAATCTGTCCAGTAGTGAGAGAGGCGTGTTAAAGTCACCCAGTATCATTGTATGTGGTCTGTTTGACTCTTGAAATTGAGAAGGGTTTGTTTGATGTGCATAGATACTCCATTGTTTGGGGCATAAATATTTATAATTGTTATGTCCTGCTTATATTTACCTCCCTTAAGAAGTATGGAATGTCCTCCTTTGTCTGCTCTGATGAACTTTGGCCTGAAGTCTACTTTATCCGAGATGAGAATGGGAGCCCTGCTTGTTCACAGAGTCCATGTGAGTGATAGGTTTCCCTCCTCTCACCTTCAGCCTGTGGATGTCTTTGCCCACAAGGTGAGTCTCTTGAAGACACCATATTATTGGCTCCTGCTTTTTAATACAGTCTTCCAGTCCATGTCTTTTGATTGATGACTTTAGACTGTTATTATTCAAGGTTACTACTGAGATATGATCTGTATCCCCTGTCATTTTTATTTATTTCTGGTTTTGATTTGTCCTAGTTTCCCATTTGGTGACTGTCCCTCTAGTGTAGATCTCCCACTTTTTTTTTGCTCTTCCTCCTCATGGAGTATTTTGTTGAGAATGCTTGGTAGTGTGGACTTTCTAGTTGTGAATTCTTGAAATTTTTGTTTATCATGGAATGTTTTAATTTCTCTTTAAATCTGAAACTTAATTTTGCTGGATATAAAATTCTTGGTTGGCATCCGTTTTCTTTCAGAGCTTGAAATATATTATTCCAGGACCTCCTAGCATTGAGGGTCTGGGTTGAGAAATCAGTTGAGACCTGAACTGGTTTCCCCCTATACGTAATTTGATTTTTTTTCTCGCATAGCCTTTAAGATTTTATCTTTATTCTCTGTGTTAGTCATTCTCATTATAATGTGTCTTGGATGTGACTTCTTACATTTTGGGTCCTGTAAGCCTCTTGTATTTGATTTTCCATTCCATTCTTTAGGTTTGGGGAATTTTCTGCTATTATATCATCAAAAAGATTGTGCATTCCTTTTGTTTTTATCTCTGCTCCTTCATCTATTCTGAAGACTCTTAAATTTGGTCTTTTCCTGTTGTTCCATAACTCATGGTTTCTAACTATCTTCTCCATATGTTCAACTCTACTTTCAAGATTATATATTTTGTCTTCATTGTCTGAGGTTCTGTCTTCCAAGTGGTCTAGTCTGTTGGTGGTGCTTTCTATTGAATTTATAATTTGATTTACTGATTCCTTCATTTTGAGGATTTCTTCTTTTTTTCACAATCTCTAACTCTTCATTGAAGTGATCTTTCACTACCTGCATTTTTTCTTTGATTTCACTCTTTATCTATCCTTTACTTCACATATCGATTTAACTATGTGCAATCTGTACTCCTTCTTGGACATTTCTTCTACTGAGTTATCCGTGGCTTCTGCTGTTGAAGTTTGAAGTTTGGTTTGTTTGGGGCACTTTATTCCCTTGTTTTTTCATGTTGTTAGTGTGTTTTCCCATCTAGAAGTATGGTTCTAAGGCAGGATAAATTCTTCCCTGCAGACCTACGTGTCTCTGAAGGTTTCCAACACTTTACCTTTATTGGTGAGACCCATATCAACAGCACCCAGTGTAGACAATACATAGCCTCAAACCTAATGGCTCCCACTAGGACGTCTACTGCTTTCTCGTATTAAAACAAAATGATGAGTTCAATAACCATCTATAGTTCAAACAGAATATTTGTTAAAATGATTTACAGTTTCAAATGGTGGATGAGAGAACAGAGGTAATGTTGTGTACAGTATTTGTGAGGGAAGAAGAGAGAAGCTAGAAGTAAAAATTCATAGGAAGAGTGGAAGAGGAGCTGACAGAGAATGGCTGTAGGTTGGAGAAAAGTTGGAAAGAAAATCCAAGAAAATAGACAAGAGAGAGGAAGAATATGAACAAAGAGAAAAAATAAAGATATAAGAATACCACAAAAATGCAAAACACTATTCGTATATCATTGTCCTCCGCACACTGATGCATAAAAAACCATTCTGTTCCAAATATGGTAGTGAGATTAGTGAATCAAAAAAATAAAACTTGCTGGAAAGTGGAACTTTCTCTGTCAGTGTTCAACAGATTCTCAGCCCTGTCTCTGACATCTCTCAAGACCACCAAACCCAGATCAACCCTCGTAAACCCAGGCTCTATCCCACTGATCTGGGCTTCAGAAACCTCAGGCTTGGCCACCTGCAGTCCCAAGATCTCAATACTTGCAGAGAGACCACCAGGATACACTCATTCAGAGGGGCAACCCTAAGATGCAGCAGCAAGACAAGGGCCACCAACTCTCTCAGCAGGAAGACCCCAGGCTCCTGCAAACACCCAGGTACCCCCACACTGGACCTGCAGGTCCCAGCTGGAGTCCCCAGACAGAGGCTCTTGTGGTGGTAAACCTGCTGGCACCCAGGCCCCAGACCCTGGCTGGTGTCCCAAAATGGGTGCAGCCATGTGCAGCCAAACCTGGAGTCTCCCCACTGCCGTCCGCTAGGCTCTACCTCTAGTGGCGGTGGTGATGGTGGTGGTCGGCAGCAGGCAGTGGGTCACAGTAATGGTGGCAGCAGAGGCAGCTGCAACAGCAGCTGTGGGGGCAGCGTCACCAGGCGATCTCCGGGGGTCAGCAGCAGGGGCAGCTTCAGTTGTATCCGGGGCAGTGGTTTCTTCTGGGGCCACAGCACCCAGAAAGAAGACGTCCAGGCGATCTCAGGCTGGCCGCAGCGGAGTCAGAGGCAGCAGCATTGGCAGTAGCGATGCAGGTGGCGGTTGACCGACAGGAGACACCTGGCCCAGTGGCAGTGACCAGGAGGCAGCATCAGAACCCACGTCCGAGGTAACCAAGGCCGTGCCCAGAGAAGAGGTTGTCTCTTTTTGGTAACAGTCGTCATAACTGGACGAGGTGGGATCTCCACTGCCGTCTCATGGCTGCTGCCCATTTGTGTGTCATCTCGGGAGGAAGTTGTTCAGTGCATTCAGCCCTTTTTAAATTTCTATGTGTTGCTCTTGGGTTGCTTGAGCTCCCTCTGTATTCCGGATCTTAACCCTGTGAGCTCCCTGGTTCCAAACCCTTCCCCGGCCTGTCATGGTCTCCTCCTGCTGCCGATGGCTTCTCTGGCCGTGGCCTGGTGTAGACCCCTTGTCCATTTTTGCTTTTGTGTCCTGTGTTTTGGGGTCCCATCCTGAACACCTCGGCCAAGACCAGTGTCGCAAGGTATTGGCCTGTGCTCTCTTCCACCACTGGTCGTCTCCGGCCTGACACTCAAGGCTTCCGACATCTTGAGAAGGTATTTGCTGCTGGAAGAGGTAGGCGTCCCGGCCCTTCTGTGTGTGGCCATCCTGGTCTCCCTGAAGTGAAGACTGTCCTTCTCATTGCAGGTTCCTGGCTTCTCCGTCAAATCTGTTGTGGGAGTGGGGCTCAGTTCTGAGACCTCTGCTGCACCCCGCGGGCTGCAAGTCTGTCCCATGCCGACCCCTGCTGTGCCCGGGTCTTGGTGCTCTGACAGCAGGGACTCCCTGCCTCTGTTCTCTTTACTTTACACTTTACCTTACTTTGCTTTGGTTACTCCGTTTTTGTTTTTGTTTTTTTTTTTTAATTCTGTATAAATTTTAGTGGGTTTTTTTTGTTTGTTTTTTTGTTTTGTTTGTTTTGTTTTTCTATTTCTATGAAGAAGAACATGGGTATTTTGGTGCAGGTTGCATTGAATTTGTAGATTGCTTTGGGTGCTAGGGACATTTTCACAGAACTGATTTTTCAAGTCCATGAACACAGGATCTCTTTACCTTTATTTGTATCCCTTCATTTTCTTTCATCTGTGTCTTCAGTTTTTATTGTAAGGATCCCAGATACTTTATTTTTTGCAGCTACTGTGACTGGGATGTTTTTCTTGGTAACTTCTTCAGATAGCTCGCTGCTAGTATGGGACAGCACCACTGATCTCCTGGGCTGATTCCATAGCCTGCAATTTTATTGAATTTATTAGTTCTGATACTTTTTGGTGGAGTCTTCAAGATGCCCAGTTTCATCACGTATTCAACGCACTACTAGAAGTTCCAGACAGAGAACGGAACAAGAGAAAGGAATAAAGGAGAAAGTCAAGAGCCCTGTTGGCAGGCGTGAGGGTGCTGCCTTTTCAAGAACCTGGGGAGCATCGTTTCTGATGACCATCTGCCCCCCAGCTCCTCTGATCTGGAGAAGGATTAGCACATCTGCCGTTCAGCCCAGACCCAGCCCAGCCCAGCCCCAGCCCCAGCCCAGCCCCAGCCCAGCCCCAGCCCCAGCCCAGCCCTAGCCCAGCCCCAGCCCCAGCCCAGCCCCAGCCCAGCCCCTGCCCCAGTCCCAGCCCCAGCCCAGCCCAGCCCCAGCCCAGCCCCAGCCCCAGCCCAGCCCCAGCCCCAGCCCAGCCCCAGCCCAGCCCTAGCCCCAGCCCAGCCCCTGCCCCAGTCCCAGCCCCAGCCCAGCCCCAGCCCCAGCCCCAGCCCAGCCCCAGCCCCAGCCCAGCCCCAGCCCAGCCCTAGCCCCAGCCCAGCCCCTGCCCCAGTCCCAGCCCCAGCCCAGCCCCAGCCCCAGCCCCAGCCCAGCCCCAGCCCCAGCCCAGCCCCAGCCCAGCCCTAGCCCTAGTCCAGCCCCAGCCCAGCCCCAGCCCCAGCCCAGCCCCTGCCCCAGTCCTAGCCCCAGCCCAGCCCCTGCCCCAGTCCCAGCCCCAGCCCAGCCCCAGCCCAGCCCTAGCCCAGCCCCAGCCCCAGCCCAGCCCCAGCCCCAGCCCAGCCCTAGCCCAGCCCCAGCCCCAGCCCAGCCCCAGCCCCAGCCCAGCCCCAGCCCAGCCCTAGCCCTAGTCCAGCCCCAGCCCCAGCCCAGCCCCAGCCCAGCCCTAGCCCTAGTCCAGCCCCAGCCCAGCCCCAGCCCCAGCCCAGCCCCTGCCCCAGTCCTAGCCCCAGCCCCAGTCCAGCCCCAGCCCAGCCCCAGCTCAGCCCCTGCCCCAGCCCTAGCCCCAGCCCAGCCCAGCCCAGCCCCAGCCCAGCCCCAGCCCAGCCCCAGCCCAGCCCCAGCCCCTGCCCCAGCCCCAGCCCCAGCCCCAGCCCCAGCCCAGCCCCAGCCCAGTCCAGCCCCAGCCCAGCCCCAGCTCAGCCCAGCCCTAGCCCCAGCTCAGCCCAGCCCTAGCCCCAGCTCAGCCCCAGCCCTAGCCCTAGCCCCAGCCCCAGCCCCAGCCCCAGCCCCAGCCCCAGTCCTATCCCCACCTCCAGCCCTATCCCCAGCTCGGCCCCAGCCCAGCCCCAGCCCCAGCCCCAGTCCTATCCTCACCTCCAGCCCCAGCCCCAGCCCCAGCCCAGCCCAGCCCAGCCCCAGCCCAGCCTGCTTGCTCACAGCTGCTGGAGCACCTGGACCCTGGATCCCTGCCTTCCCCTACACACCCTGTGCTCACAGGTGTTCCCCACCTGTGGGCAGATGCAACCCTAGGTCTGGGCTCTGGGAAGGCCACTCAGCTGGGCTGGCATGGCAGGCCTCTTTAGGCATGATGGGTTCTTAAGTTCAGGTGCCCTGGCCCCAACAGTGCTGGTGTGCACTCCTCCCGCCAGTCTTCCCGCTCATCAGCTACCTCCTGTGTCCTTGGAGCTCGGTGGCCCCTACGCACACTCACATACTTTAATGCATTTCTTTTTCACTCAGATACCACAGGCAGTGAAATCAGGTGCAGAAAAAAAAAGTGACCTCTACTTTAAAACTGAACTAACGAACTGAGGACATTTAGTTAACATTGCACCGTGTGGATCGCTTTCGCTTTATTTGGAAGTTGATATTTTCAACATTTATCTCACAATGAGAAACAGGGATCAGGCACATTAGTGCTATGCAGTTTTCTGACAGATGGTGAGCATCAAAAAGAATCAAATGAGCGGCAGATCCTGGAGACGGACGCTCTGATCTGAACAGTGACCTTGGGACCCAGGAAAAGTCACCCCCCCAAGACTGCAGGAGTCCTTCAGAAGGGCTCTGCTGGGCTCTCCAGGGTCTGGTTTAGGTGCTGCAGCTGTGTCGCCCCCTGGGGCATGTGGGGCTGAGCAAAAGCTGCTGAGCCACCTGGGTGCCGCTGGGTGCGGAAGCTGAGCATGAAGCAGAGGGTCACCTGTTCCATGCAAACCGTGAAATGATAATTAGCTGATGAAAAGCAGGAAACTCTCAGCCTGCAACACGAATAGCTCCAAACCTGCATTTTCCCCAAAAGCACAGCTTTCAACTGATTTGAAAGGAAAGCAAACAACCCTTTGAAAAGAACATAGAAAGGGCTCTCTGGCTGCTCCCTCCCACAGGCTGAGAAGTGCTAATTAGCACATCCCACCCTGGCCTCCTGGGCTGCGTGGGAGGGGCGCTGACTGCCGAGGGAGGGCCACTTCCCACCCACCGCTGGCTTGTGCTGAGAGCCACCTGGGACCTGGGTGGGAGCCCTGCAGCCTGGAGGGCAGAGCCCAACTCGGTGCTATGAGAACAGCTGTTCCAGCAGCGCCCAATGGACCTGGCATGTTAGTGGACAGGCTTCTGGTGTCCTTCCATCAGAATGTCACTTACGTACTCAGAGAAATCCAGCTGACCACAGGCTCCGGGGATTGACACCCTGTCCCCACTGCACAGCCCCTCCACTCCTACCTCTTGGTCAGTCCATCCCACTCCAGGCCCCATGTTTCTGTTCCCTCTGCCCCTGTGGCCACTGTACCCACAGGTGCCCCTGTGGTCACCTGATGTACAGTTGTACAGCTTCTAACTCCTTGGGGCTCTTCTGGGAGGCACCCCTGGAAGCAGAACAGTGCTCCCTCCATGTCCTCAGGAGATTGGTTTGCATCCCCCAAGGCCACCAGAATGCTCAGATGCACAGTCCCTAGCTGAAATGGTGTGGTGCCCCCTGCAGGCCTGACTCCACAGCACAGGAAGGAGATGCCAGGGCAAGGAGGCTCCTGTGGCCAAGCCTCTGGTGGTGGCAGAGGCTGCTTGGGGTCCCCTGCCATTGCGACATTCACTGGGGCTCAACATGGTACTCTGTGTGCTACAAAGTCAAATTTTGTTTTTTGGAAATTTCTAGAACTTTAAAAAAATACATTTTTGGTCAGTAGTCACAATTATGAACACAGCAATCGTGGAACAAAGGCCAGCTGCCTCCTGCCCTCTCCCTGCCCTGCCCGTGGCAGAGGAAGTCCTCAGGCAGTGGGTTGCAGTGGGGTGTGGCCCAGCTCTGATGTGGACCTCTCTGGCACCCGCTGAGGCCCCGCTTCCTCCCAGTCACCCCCGCCCATCACAATCCCCCCTCTCTGGCCTCTCCTAGGTGGTGCCTGTTCCTCCCACTCCAGTGCCCTCTCCAGGCCAGGGACCAGAGGCAGACAAGACTTTGTGAAATGAAGACCCACTAACACAAGAGAAGGAAAGATGATGACAGGATAAGTTGTGTCTTTAAGGCAGCCACAGAGGCTGACCTGAGGCCATCCAGGGGGACTGACCATACCAGGTCCCACAGACCAACCAGCGGTCCCTTCTGGGATAAGGGACCAAAGCTGCTATGAGATTCAGGAATAGTCACACTGCGTAGTGGCAGATGGTGGCCCCGACACACACTCACCCTGAAAACTGAATGCCATCTCACTGAGAGAAGGGATCTGGGCAGAGACCAAGGTTCTCGTGATGCGAGGCTGTCGACTCACCCAGCTGGGCTCTGGATCTAATGGCAAGAACCCTCGTGAGAGACAGAAGACCCTTTTCTGTCACAGGGAGGTCAGAGAGGTCCACGCGCCAGCTGAGGCAGAGGCTGCGGAGAAGCCAACACGGAGCCACCTGGAGCTGGCCCAGGGGAGGGTCCCTCCCGGGAGCCTGCAGCAGGCGCTGTGCTGACCTCATCTTTCTGAACACACTCCTGACTGTGGCCCACGCAGTCTGTGGCTGCAGCAGCCCCAGGAGAGGGGAGCAGGGGTCTCAGCCAGCAGAGCCTTATGAGGACCTTCTGCAACCTGCTCTGAGCTCCCTTGCAAGACTGCATGTCAATCAGGACCAGTGGCACCCCACGCCACAAGGAGAAAGCTCCTGCAAGTGGATCCATTCCCAAATCCGTGTTCCTGCTGTGTCACTGCCTTCGAACCAGGCCCCGCAGGTGGCAGTGGTTCCCATGGAAGGAGGCTCTTTCCCCAGCTTGGAGTTGCTGAGGGCTTTATTCCACCCCCCCTCATCAATGACCTATGCAAAGCAATTCACAACTCTTTGGTAAGTTTATTTTTCCTTAAGAAGTGTCTGTGTGCCTCTCCGTGCAGGAGGTAAGAGGAAGAAGGACACTAGAGGAACGTTAGTTACTCACTTGAAAATGACCTTGGGCTCACCGAGTGTGGTCAGGAACGAGGGAGGGAGCTCCTTGGAGAGGGCAGGAGCCTCCGTCAGATCCCAGCCCTCTTGGCACATGGTGCAGAGCTATTTCCCAGGTGAAGGTGGGAGTCAACCAGACAGCTGGCCTCTGTATACACTGCGGAGATTGCTTTTCTGAATTGTGCTCTTCCAAATAGGCTCAAGGAAACTCAATTTCACCACAGGTCAGCTTTGGCCAGGCTGGAAGTATCGGCCCCTGCATCCTGTCAACTGCTGGGCACCCCCAGAGCCCTCCACCCTGCAGACGCCATGGAGCTCCATCACTAGCGAGACTGGCTTCCTATCTGCACGCGGGGCAGGACGCCCACGCTTGGATTCCTCAGCAGAGAGAGGAGCAAGGTCTTTTCACCATAACTGCCATTTGCTTTGGGACATGCTGAGGCTGGGAGGTACAGCTGCTGTTGGAGGGACTTGCTTTCTTCTTATTTGCTTCTGCTTGGTGGCTTCCCACAGGCTGAGCTCTTGAAGGCGGGCACTGGTCATTCCTTTGGTGCCGTCAGCATTAGAAAGCAGTGTGCACTCATTTCATTCAGCAGATGACTTGGAGTCTAAGACTATTTCTTCAACAAATGTTTATTATTACTACCTCATGTTGGGCACTACTCACAGCTCTAGGGTTATGGATAAAAGGGCCTTTGCCCGAATCTTCGTTCCTCTTCAAATGTTGTCAGGATTACTGGGGAGTCACTGTCAATGAGGACTCTGTCATTGTCCTCTGCAAACCCAGTGCCACTGACTTCCAACAGCATTCAGTCTAAATTAGTTGCCGCAGTCTGGCTGGGCACAAAATAACCGAGCCGCCACACAGCCTTGTAGGTTCAAAACAGGAACTCCTTGATTCTCTGCACTCCCGCCAACGCCATGCACACCGCCTTCCCCCGGGACACACCACACACCAACCGGAAATCCCTCCTCCGGCACTTCTCCAACCAATGCAAACTCTTCAGGAATACAGCTCAACTGGAATTCAATGGGAACTCCGCAAGAACTCAAAAGTCATCGTCTTAATGGCTCGCTGGCGTCACCTCTCAACCACTACTTCTGGCAAAAATGCCATGCGTCATCCCGACTCGGTTGTGGCCCTCAACAATTAGTACCACAGGGCAGCTGTAGGGATGAAGAAGAGAGCCCAGATGAAACGGCCTTGTGATGCAGGTCTCAGGCCACAGTCTGGGTGCCTAGGCATAGACTCAACTCACAAGAGCAAGGCTGGTTCTCAGCATGGCCGGGCCAGTTGTGTCCTCTGATGGGGCCCAGCCACGTGAGGCAATCTGGGTGCTTCTGCTCCCTGCACCTGCTCACAGCCCAAACCTAGGGTTTTGACTTCAGGGTTGAGGAGAACAGGATCCTATGCCCAAACTGTCTTACCCCGTCAGGATGGATTCCTGCAGCTGCTGTCACAGGCTGCCACACACTAGCAGCTCAACGCAGCGTGCATCTATTATCTTCCTATGCTGGACAGCAGATGTCCAGCATGAGTTTCTCTGGGCTACAACCAAGGCTGTGCTTTGCTGTGAAAGAATACATTTACTTGCCTTTGGTAGTTTCTAGAAGGTTCTGGGGGTTTCTAGAGTCCATCTAGATTCCTAGGTTGCCAGTCCTTCCTCCATCCTCAAAGCCACTGGTCTTAGGTGTGTTCGTCAGCTGAGTATTGCTGTGACCAATACACTTAACAAGAGCGACTCAGCGAAGGAGCAGTTTATGTTGAGCTCATAGTTTCAGAGGTCCATTCCATGGTCACCAGCTCCATTGCTCTGGACCTCAAGTGAGGCAGACCATCGTGGCAGAAGGGCAGGGTGGAAAGCTTGGCTCATGGCAGCTGGGGCGCAAAGGGAGAGCTCCATTCACCAGGGACAAACTACAAACCCTAAGGTCATGTCCCTGGTGACCTGCCTCCTCCAGCATACCCTTCCTGCCTACGGTGACCACCTGGTTTATCCATTCAAGTGGATTAATCCATGGAGAGTTACAACCCTCACAAACTAATCATTTACCTCTGAACGTTCTTACACTGTCTCACCATGATTCTTTGGGGACACCTCTATCTAAACCATAACACTGTGTGTACCCTTCTGCAGCCCTAGTCTGGTTCTTCAGTCTAGGAAAGTCCTTATCTGTGACCGTCTGGACCATCAAGGATAATATCCCCATCCCAGGAGTCTTAATCACATCTGCCAAGTCCCGTCAGCCACACGAGGTGGGTCTCAGGTTTGGGAACCTAGGACAGGGGTATGAGGGGCATTCTTCTGAACCCCACAACATAGACCTAGAAAAGGCTTTCCCTGTGTCATGTGCCAGGAGCCACCCTGCCACCTTGTCCCTCTGCACTGATTCTCTGCATGGTCCCACTTCTTTATGCTGAGCCCCTGTACATCAGACCACCCCAGGGGCTCCTGGAAGGCCTCTCTCTCTCTCTCTCTCTCTCTCTCTCTCTCTCTCTCTCTCTCTCAACAGGGCTTGGTTTCTATCCATCAAGTTTTTTCTTTTGTTTTTAGATAACAAGTGGGTTAATGAGGAAGTCAAAAGGGAAATCAAAAACTGTCCTGAGACAAAGGGAAATGGAAACCCAGCGACTAGCACTTGGTGGAGGTGGCACAGGTGGTTCTGAGAGGGAGCTGACTGCAGACAACAGGCACGTCACAAAAGGAGCTCAATCCAGGGTGGCCAAGGGACTGGAAAGGGGGCAGCTAATCCCAAAGTTAAAAGAGGGAGTCACTGAAAATAAAGGAGAGAGAAACCATGGACAATATCAACAGAATTGAGTTTTCTTTTAATGATAAAATCGACATATTTTAGCTAGAGATTCTAGGGGGAAAAAGAGAAAGAGCAAAGGAGGTGTCACAACTGACATCAAAGAGCTCAGGGTTGTGACAGACAAGTGTAGCAATGACACACAGCGTGCTGGACAGCAGGGTCCTGGAGAGCAGGAAGTCGGAGCAGACCCTCAGTGTGAGACCAAGTCCACAGTCGACAGTCTTCCTGCAGAGAAGACCCGGGACAGGTTCCACAGCGGAATTCTACCAGAAGTTTGGAGAACTGATGCCAATCCTTCTAAAGCTCCTCTCGGAAACTGTAAAGGGCACACTTGGAGCCCGTTCTAGGAGACCAGCATGACCAAAAGAAGTCAGGCAGGGACCCTACAAAAAGAAAGCTGTAAAGGCCCCGGTGAACACCCATGCAAAATCTCCAAAACATACCAGCGGCCAGTGGGAAATGCCCAGCTCCCAGCCTCAGCCTCAGCCCCGCCATCGACAGCCAGCATCTTCCAGGAAACAGAGTCCGTTGGTAGGGGTGACCTGGGAGTACCCCGGAGTCACCATCAATAACGACATCTAGTGTAACCCCTAAAAGAAGGGGCTGTCCCCTGGCCCCCACACAGCCTCCTCAAGACCTCAGGCTCCCTGTGGGCAGGGCTGGCCCTCGCGTCCCTGCGTCCCAGGTGCCTGTAGGGAGTCATGCTACGGGGCTCCTCTAGCCGAGCATTGGTCTTGCCTTTGGTGAACCTGTCCTGCGGTCCGCCTGCCAGGTCAGAATGCTGCACCCTTCACAGTGTCCTTGCAGAGAAGCACAACAAACCCAGCCAGCCCACCCTCACCGGGTCCTGGATGGGTGCCCCTGAACACCTTGCGGGTGACCCTGGCAGTCCTGCTCAGCCATGTCATCAGGCCCAGACTCGACCTCAGGGTGGCTTCCCCATGGGTGTCTGAGCAGGGGTGCAGCCCCCCTCCTGCCCCTTGCCCTTCTGTGGAAGCTGAGCTGGCAGGAGCACCTGGAGGAGCGCGCCTCCTGGCCGCGCCTGGTCCTGGGGGAAGACGTGAGGGGCAGCGGAAGGCAGGGTCTCCAGGCTCCCGCACTGCCGGAGCACGTGCTGGGGTCCCCACTCCCCGGCCCTCATCGCTCCTCAGAGTGGCTCAGCGCCTTGGAGAGGTCCCTGGGGAGATGTTCCTGGTGTCCCCCGCCCCCCTGAGATCCTGGACCCCCCCGTCTGTGGAGAACTCTGCCAGTGTTTGCACCTTGTGACACAACAGGAGCAGAAACCCCAGGCAGAGGAGGAGGTGTGACAGGCACTGGCGTCCAGTCCATGGGCGGACGGCCGCCGGGTCCCAGCAGCCCACGGAGCTGGCGCCTTGGAGGACCCGCGACTCCTCTTGTGATGCTTGTGAAACCAGCTCTAACCAGCATCTCCCAGAGCATCAGACACAAGGGCAGGCCGGGCTCAGTCCCAGACAAGGAAATGCTTTCCGTATTTCCTTCAACAAAACTAACAGGAATTTTATGACATTCTTTAGGTCTGACGTTTAAATTGGAAAGACATCTAAAATTCACTTGGCAGCTGGCATTAATTTCCAAATAATTTTATATGTTGCATTCATTTCCAAAGCAAATAAAATTCCAAGCTGTGATGTCCATAGGATGCCTGGTCTTGGGTTCCTCTTTGATGACCAACCCTCCACTGTCCTCTTTTCAAAGTGGGAGGCCAGTCTTGCTGCAGAAGGACCTTAGGAAGGGGTCTCCAGTCCGCAGTCAGAGCCATGGGCTCTGAGACTCCCGGGCTGTCCTGAGCGCCTGGGGTTGGAGCTGCTTGCAGCCTCCTCCCAGAGCCTGCTGGGCCTCCTCCCAGAGCCTGCTGGGCCGGACCGGGATGGCCTCCAGCCCTCCTGGTGATTTACTGGCACTCTCCTGCTTGGGAGTTTGTCTGCCTTGGTTCTCACAGCCTGCAGCACTTCTTTTCATAAATTAGATCAAAGCCTCTTCCAGAATGTACTGAAAACTGGCTCAGAGCTGACAGGCCTCTTTGGAACTGCTTGACTTATTTTCCTAAAATGGGAAGCTGTGAGTCAACCTGAGACCTGAGCGGGGAAAATGTCCCCTTGGAGGGTCTCCCGACTGCTCTCCTCATGATGGCTGGCAATGGACAGACTCCAAGCAGATGATTATTTTAAAGGAGATATCTTCTGCAGAGATTCTTAGACTTATGGTGCAGAACTCCCGTCTGCAGGCGAAGGCATGATTTGGTTAGCTATTTGGAACACATAGATAGTTCCTTACAAAATATTTCTTTATTTTTAATTTTGACACAGAAGATCCATGCTCTAAGAAGCACACACAGCGTTCAAGCAGCACAGAACGCCACACGTGGACAGGCTCCTGCAGCTCCCTTCCCAGGGAGGACGCTGCACTTGGACGAGGCTGGCCTAATGTCCCCAGCACCTGAGGTTTCACCTGTGTGTCTAGCCCTCAGGCCAAACTTGACACCTCAGCCCCATTTTCCAAAGAAGGTGAGGTCAGCTGAACAAAGAGTGAAACAAGGATGTGAACCTGGGGTGGTGGGGGCGTCTCGTGTGGCCAAACTTCACTTACTAATCACAATACCGTCCATAAGGAAAGTGAGCCCGAAAACCAATTAAAATTGGGTCACAAAATAAACCATCACAGAGTCATCAGCAGGAGAGCAAGTTAGCAAGAAAGGAATACATTTGCAATTTATTATAATAAATATTGCAATATAATATAATAAATATTGCAATTGAACGGTAGACGGTGGCACGTCCTCAAACAGGCCTGGGGAACAATGACTTATCCACTTTGGCATGTGGATCTCAGGGCAGAGGGCCTCAGAGGGACCTGCAGCCCAGTACCTTATTCTAGAGGCGAGGACACACAGCCCTGGGGAAGCCAGCCGACCTACTCAGGGGCTCAGAACTGGCCCATCTTCTGGTCCACAGTCCTTCTCGGCAGGACATCCTGCTTCCATGGGAGCCTCTGGACCCACAGGTTGGTGTCACATAGTCATGAGTTCAAGTTAAACTGAGCCCTTTATCTGGCACACCTCATGGCCAGTGCCCTGGGCTGGTCCTCCTAGGTGACAGTAGGTGACAGAACCTCGTGGCCCTGCTTCACCCCCTCTCCTGTCTCCCCCCGTTCCTGTGGGCAGCCCCCTGCCCTGTGTTCTGGGGAGTGGCAGGGCCTGGGCCAGAGAAGAAACCTCCATCCCAACCTGAGCTGCCTGGTGGAGAAGAGGAGCAGACCCTCGGACACCTGCCCACCAGAGGCAAGGCCACGGGGCAGGGCATGTGCTCTCAGAGGTCCTTTTGATGTCACCTCTCATGCCTCACCTGCCCCAGGTGGGACAGGAGCCACTTTAGCATCCACCTGTGAGCTGAGCCAGCTCTGTGCCAGGCACCTCAGTGGGCCTTGTAAAACGCCATTTTATCTGTGAGTCCAGTAAACAATGCAAAGCCTGCTGAAATCCAATAGCAAACAACTAGAGATGTGAAGTGTAAAGTAGCTGTGATTTATATAACTGAGAGCATAAAGAGGGATAAAACTATGAAAGTGGATTACCGACACTTAGAATCCTAAAGGGGGGAAACTATTACTACAGACTCTAGTGTTAAAATTATCATGAATTATATTAATAACTTAACCAACGAGTTTGATAGGAGATTAGACGTATCAGAATAATAGATCAGGGAGCCATGTGATCACCAGAAAGTCTCCAAAGTGGGGCGTGGAGAGGCGGGAATGGGATCTACAAGCAGAGCGTTGGGCTGCAAGGGCTGTGGGGGCCCTGACCTGTATGTCAGGGAGGGGACAGAGCTGAGGAGCCTTGAAGAAATACCATCCAACGTTTCCTGAAGCCCATGTCACATTGCCAGCTCAGGATGCCGCCAAACAGTTGCTCAGGTGGTCGTCCATTTCCTCAGTCCTAGAGGCTGGAAGCCCAAGGCCAGGGCCAGTGGGGCTGGCTTGCTCTGGGTTCTGTCTCTTGGGCTTGCAGATGGCGCCTCACCTTGTGTCCTCCCTTGTCTCAGTGTGCGCAGAGAGGAGAGAGAGACCTGGTATCTCTGCGTCCATCCAGTTAGATCAGGGCCCTGTACCCACAGCCTGGTCCCAACTCTCCTTCCTCCTAAAGGCACAGCTGCAAAGCTGGCCAGGTTGTAGTTAGGGCTCGCACAGGCCAACCTTGGGGGAGAGACATTCAGTCCGTATCAGAGGCCTCTCAACCAACAGAGGACATCAGGCAGGCCACAGGCAGGCCTCTCCAAACCCAAACAGGAGGCGCACGAAGAGCTCACCATTCTCACCTGCAGAAAACCAAAGTCAAAGAGGAAATCTCAAGAATGGCCAGAGGCGGGACATGAGCCAGATCCTTCAGAGAAGCAGCGAGAGGACTGGAGGCCAGCCCCTGGGCACAGGTGCACACGGGGACCGCACTGGCACGCTTCGGGAGACTGTGGCTGGCGTGTGATTTAGACAGTGGAGAGGATGCCGAGAGCAAACAGCCCCTGTGCACATCTTACCAAGGCCCACCCGTCTCCATGTCGCCCACCCACGGTGTGCACGTGGTCTCCTCTCCCCAGCTGTGTGTGACTCAGTTCACACGCCCTTCCCCTCACTAAAGAGCCTGTGGCAGTCAAGAGTCCCTTTACCTCCAAACGCTCCAGGGTGCTCTTGCTGAGATAAGGTCCTCTGTTGTATCACCACGGAACTTGTGAAATCAGGGGACTTAGCATCTGCACAAGGTCACCGTCTAGCCCTGGTCCCATTCCAGCCATCTCCATTGTTCCAGGGATGTCCTTGGCACTCATTTTGGGTTTTGCAGCCCAGGATTCAGGGCCCTGCCCCATCTGGCTGTCCATGTCTTTGTCCCTCTTAATCTATCAGCTCCTCAGCTCTACTGTTTCTTGGCTTTGATGTCTTTGAAGAGAACAGGGAAGCCATTTCTCCAGTCTTGGTGTGGCTGGGACCTCTCTGTGGTCAGATAGACGTGTGCTTCCAGGGTGGGCTCTTCCACCGGCAGCTCGTCTAGCTCAGAGCGGAGCATGCTCCCCCCTTTCCACTCAGGAGCCTCACTGCGTCCATCCATGTGCACGGTCCCAGGACTAAGAAAAGCCTTTTCACAGGGCAGAATCCCAACACTGGGGAACAAACAGTAGCTAGACTTCCATGTTGGCTCAGAGTCTTTTTTCGGGCTCTATAATCAGACTACACAGTCAAATTACTGTTTAAATTACTGTGTTTCAAGTTTCTCACCCCACCCCCCTCCTGCACATTTAGGTTACTCGATCCAAATAAAGTTGTGCTCATTAGTTCCTGATTTCTATTTTAGGGATTCTGAGTATGCATAATCTTAGCATGGTTCCAAAATTCAAAACTGGGTAAAAGTAAGGCTCAGAGAGAGACATGCCGCCCAGTGCCAACAGGCCAGTGACTGCTGCTCTTGGAAACCAACCCTCTGGATAGTCTTATGGCTTCTTCTTTCACACCCTGCACACTGTCCTGCCCTCTGCACTTTCATCTAATGAGTTCCGGTTAAAACCACTCAAAGCGTCTTCCTGGAGCTTCTCGTACTGCAAGGCCCCCGCGCAGGGCTCAGGTGGGCAGCGAGAGAGGAGTCCTGGGGTCCTCGTTAGCACCCAGAGGCAGACCCATCAGAGGCCCCCTTCAGCCGGGGCCGTGCCCGTGAGCTGCAGGTCTGGCTGGGCTAGTTCTGGCCGCGTCTGTCCTTCACCTCGGCCACATTTCTTTGGCTCTTTTCTTCCTCTTTTTCATTCTCCTAATTATTTCCCGACCTTCTTCTATGAATTTTCATCCAAGCATATTCTCTCAGGCAGTTTGTAAGTTTGCCTTTATTTCCAATATCCTGATATCTTTCTCTTCTATTTTTTTTTCCTTAAGTTAAAAATAATTTTCACTTGATTTCTTCCCCATTTTGTTTATTTTTAACTTCAGAATTTCTGATATCCTCAAATGCTTGTATGAGGATATTGAATTCACTTCAGAGCACTGTACAGATTGGGGTTTTATTTGTTTATTTTTAACTGTGGTGGGATCATCAACCTAAGGCTCTGGACTGGGGTGTAGCTCTGTGGGGGAGCGGGTGACCTGTCAGGCCCTGGGCTTGGCCTGGTACCACAGACGTAAGCAAAGGAGAACCAAAGAGTGGAAAGAGCTTCCTGCTCCTCGGGGTTGCCCGGATCAGAGGGTGGCTGCAGGTCGTTCCACCAGCATGGGCCTTCTGAGTCCCGCTGAGCCGGGGGCCCCCTGCGACCATGCGTGGGTTGAGGGAAGCTTCTGGTTTAGGATGGCCCTCCATTTTAATGGTGGTTTCTAGGAACATTCTGGCCTTTTGTTCCCCTCTTCCTTTCTGTGCCACTAGATTTCTACCAGGACTCTCCGGAGAGATCTGCCCTCATCCATCACTCGTCCATCCTATTCCTCTGCCGTGGGTAGTTGGGAATGCAGTGTTCTTTGCCTTCTGGGGAAGTGTTTCATTTCTTCTCATTTCTCTTATAGGAACTATTTGAGGCTGTGGGACAGCTTCGAGTTTAGGGGCCGTTTCAACTCCACCTCCTCGAAATGCCACCAGGAAATCTGCGCTGCGGGAAGGGCCTGCTTCCGACTGGACACTTAAGCCCTTTCCAATTATTGTTCAAACCCTAGAGGCAGCACAGAGGTGAGAGGTGGAAGACAAGCCCATCTTGTCATATTCACAGGATGGGACCACAGGGACATGGCCACGGGTGACTGACAGCCACTGACCTCAGCGCACCTGTGGGCCCCAGCAGCAGAATGGGAAGCTGTGTGACTTCATCATGTAGAGTGCCAGGACAGGACCAGTGACAGGGAGTGACCAAAGCCAGCCAGGAGCTGCCTCGGGTTGAGGGCACGGTGGCCAGGAAGGCTGAAGACTCGAGGCAGGGAGAGCAGCTGGGGAGGTGGACGCGCTGCCCGTCTTGGTGGTCCAGGGGGCCGAGTGGATGCGCACTTTTGCCAGGCGTCATTCAACTGCACGTAACACAGGCGCTTTGTATCATGTGGAATCCACTCCACAGTTGGTTTTGTACAAGGTAAAGATCCCTTCAGAAAAAGAAAAGCTGGGAGAAGCGGTTTCCATTGAGTCTGCTCCACAAGGTCAGTGCCGAGTTGAGGGAGCCTTTGGGGATAGAGGGCAGTCTGCCCCGATGGCACCTGTGTCTGCGGAAGGGAGAGGGAGCCCCCTTTCAGGCTGGGTCCCTCCACTGCCAGGGAGGGACAGCCTCACTGCAGAGCCTTCGGGACACAGCTCCTCCTCAGAGTTGGTGACAGGAGGTGGAGCCCCAAGGTGGGGTACCTCTGGGCATGGCCCTAGCCAGAGCAGGGATGGCCAGCCCTGCTGGGCACTGTGCCTGACCAGGCAGCTCTGCCCCTGGAGTGGGCAGGGCTGGTGGTCACCTCACGCGCTGCAGGTTTCTTCAGATTGACTCATTTTGAACTAACTGCATACCTCTTTGGTTGTCAGTTGAAGAAAACAAAGGTGAGTCCTGAAGTGTCCTGAATACAGAGCAGTATGGAGTTGGCCTGTGCTGGTCACCAGCAGCCCTGTCCTCCCCAGGGGCTCCGGGAGACAGCACAGCTCTGCATCCTCCTGAAGCATCTGTTTGATGATTGAGATTTGAAAGCCGAGTGATGAATGGAAGCGGCGTTCTCAGGCATGGAACACCGCAGTAGGGGGCCAACGTGAGCTGCCAAGCCATCTATATGTGTAGCACTGGTAATAAACAGCTGTGAGGATTGCCGACCTGGAATAGAATGTTTGACAAATCTCCACAATAACAATTCAAATAATAACACTAACTCTAACAAAGGAGGTAAGACAGGAACGGGGAGCACCCTCTACTTTCCAAAGCTCTTCTTGCAGAAAAGCCAGTCAGTCGTCACCCAGCAACACAGAAACTTTATCTAAGAAAGGACTGGAGCCTCAGTATTTCCCCAATGCTCGAACTTGACATCTCAGAAGGACCTTGTATGAAGAATATGCATATGTAATTAAAATTCAATAATTTTCCCAGTTTTACTTCTGCTCCCTTTTTTGTTTAATTCTACTAAAATTAAGCTTAATGCACTTATTAGACCATATTCTATATGATGATTCTGTTTAAGTAAAATTTGACTCCCATACTCTCTATTTCTAATCTATCTCTGTGTAGGAGAAAAAAATTGCATTCATGTTAATACAAGATAAATGGTAATTATTATTGGGAGTCAAGATTTAGGGAATGTGTGTCTTTAATCTTTTTGAAGTAGTGCTCTGATTTGCATTGATAGCAATGACAGTGACACTGGCATCTAAGGTCTGGTCAGCGATCTTCATGCTCAGGGGGACTCTTGGTGCCGGGCATTATTTAACCCGAGGAGTGGTCCTGTGAAGTCAGCCCAGCTTTGTAGGTCAGGGGTCAGCAGGGTTCTGGAGCTATTGCTGGTGAACCTGTTCAGCCCAGTGGCCTCTCCCATGGTGGTTTAGCAGTTGTGACTTTCATGTAGGTTGTGTGCCAGTCAGGGGCTGACCAAGGGGCAAGAACCTCACCGTCCATGAAACAGAGGTGACTCAGTAGGGAGAACTGCTGATCTGAGGTGAGTCGTTACCTGGGCGACTGGTAAGTGGAAGACACTACGCATCCTGAGGTGGCAGTGGCTGAGGCCACTCACACCCTGGGCACGGCAGAGCACAGGGCAAGGCGGGCATCATTCCCAGCACTTGGAACCTGGAGGGGGGCTTCCCACAGAGCCAAACCCCAGCTCTCTCGGGTAGGGTGTCACCTGGCTGATGCCAGTCTTAGAGGAGGGCACCTGGTGATAGAGGCTGGTCCTGTGAGTGTCAGGAAGAGCAGATTCCATTCACCTAAAGGAAGATTCTTCAGCCATAGGTTAAAGGCAGGAACCACGCCTCAGGAACAAGGCTGGATGAGCATCTCAGGAGCAAACTAGGAGGAAGAGGAGGGAGGCATCCCTGCGGGGGCCTGCCAGGCGCGGTCTCCACTGGCACCTCCTCTTGGCAGAGCCTGATTTGAAACCAGCTGGAGAATTGAGGGTGAGGCTAGCTGAGCCCTGCTGCATCCCACAGGCCGAGGGCAGGAGACTGGCTTGCACAGAGAGCCCCAGGGGTGTGGCACCCAACTTCCAATGCACCTCTCCCTAGAGGTGCCTCCTGAGGGCCAGAAACCTTGCAAACCCGCTGTCCCTCACATGACAGGGACACCCCCACAGCCCCCTAAGTGAGGATGTACAAGGGCCATCAGACTTTGCGCCCACCTCTGGCACATAGGCACGCTGCCCAGCCTGTGCCAAGTGCTCCTCCAACTCAGGTACAAACCCTCCGTGTTTCCTTTCCCATGTCTTTATTGGTTCATTCTGGCCACACACAATGGTGAGATGTGTTGTCACATGTTCCTTCATGCACACAATGAAACAATGAGACTCAGCAATGTCACTTCCCCATTTCCCCTTCCCTCCCCTCTGCCCTCCTCTGCTGCTGCAGGTGAGTGGCCTGGCAGGAACAAACACCAATGTCCCTGCACAAGATGTCTGCTTTAGTCCAGGTTCTTCTAGGGACTGTGAAATTCAGTCATCCACAATTGCCTCAGTTTTTCCAAATGCCCGCTGAGTCTGTTGCAGACCATCCTATGCCATCGAGTATCCTGAGCTGTGCCACCTCCCCACTGGTTGACTGAGGGTCCCTGACTAGCTCTGGTAAATGGACTGTGAGCAGAATGAATGACCTGTGTCCCTTGGGCATGAGAGTTGTAGGATCAGCTTATTCTGCCCTGTTCTCCTGGCCATGGCCCAGGCACCCATCAGCTTAGGCCCCGGAGGAGTTGATGCTGATGCAGAGCACAGTGCCGCTGACCTGCTACAACAGGGGGAGAATAGTATGGCTTCAAACCACAGATCTGCCTGGACTGTTTGTCACTGCAGCACAACCAAGTCTGTCCTGACTGACATGTCTTCTCATCCCTAATGACAGAGGGGATCCTGAGCTTGAGAAATCTCCTGGGATGGGTGATGGGAAATCATGGCACTCAGACCCAGGCCTTAATTACAGAGTCTGCACTTTCTCATCTGTTAAGAAAAATAAGAGAAAGTGATTATGCAATTCACAGAGGTAATAAAATTCAGAAGAAACAAAAGCGATACCCATTTCTTAAGGATTGGGTGAAATGAAATGTGCTTTATCTTTTATCACTATGAATGGAAATTAGATAACAAGGCAAAAAGGTTTACACAAAGGAATAAACAGATTCCCACTGAGAGACAAGAAGTGATCATCAAAGCTGTAATTATGCAAAGGAAAACTCAGCTTTTCCCCAAGTAGGACAGGGCTCTCCCTGACCAAGAAGGAAAGCCGGAGGGCTGTGATCCGGGAAGTGGCTGTGGATCGTCATTATGGAAAAGACAACCGCCCAGCATGACCTTTCAGAGGCAGGCCACTGAATGCTAGGGGTTTCCAAGGCCAGAACCAGGACAAGGGGCAGCACTTGTGTGGGGTGAGCCCAGGGGAGAATGACCCTAGGGCCAGGTCAGCGAGAGGGCCACCTGCCTGGACAGGTGCCTCAGATGCAGGAGCCGCTGGGTTCTCTGCCCTGGGCAGTCCCTTCACCTTCCTCAGCTGTTTTCTCATCCCTAAAGGGCAGGGATTGCCAGTAACTATTAATTATGATGATTCTGTAATTTTCATGCTTTGAATTTGCCTGTGCCTCAAAAGCTAAGGCAGCAAGTCATGGCAGGAGGCACTTGAAACCAGTCAGACAGTTCTTGGAGCCTCTTAGGAAGGGGCTTCTGAGGTCACTTCTTCTCTGGATGAGCGCATCTCTGATGCTCAGTCACTCTGACGCAATACGCACGTTCTACACCCCAGTGTGCGGCATCCAATCAAATCCATCCCTGGGTGAGGTCATGCCCTGCCCCTCGTTAGCTGATAAGTCACTTGGCATTCCCAAGCCCCACCATCCTCAGCTCTGAACAGAGCTGAACACTGCGGCCCACCCTCAGAGCCAGCTTAAGATGCAGGGAGGACGGATCTGGCACACTGACAGGTGCCTGGCAAGGGCTCAGGGAAGTGGTTTTACTCTTTCATCCTCTGCTTTTGATAAAGTAAGAATCCTTTTGTGCAATGAGAAGGGCTGCCCAGCTATCTTTCATCCTGGTTTAAGATGGAGGGTAGAGACAGTAGGGTAAACACAGAGTGGCCGCCTTTCTTGGAGTCCAGCTTCGAGATACCTGGGTGTCCTTGTGCTTCTCTCCTGAGCGGGTCACCCCAGGCAGCTCCTTCACCTCCCACCCACTGCCTCACCTGTGACTGAGGGGGTGGGGACCCAGTCCACCTGCCGGAACTGCGTAATTAATGCTATGGTCTGATACACAGCAAGTGTCCAGTGAATTATGACTCAGGTCACCACCCTCGCCTGGACCCCAAAGCCATCTTACAGGAAGGTGCGATTCCCCAGCAGCAGAGAGATTGCAGAACTTCAGCTGCGGCTTGGATCAGGATCCTCCTGAGGGATTATGCTCCTGATTGACGGCCTTTGAGTGCTCACCCAAGACCGGCCTTCACATTACCTGGCTTGGTTTCGAGAACCCCAGAGTGGTAATAAGTACGTGTCAGAATCCCAGGCTGGGCATAGGGAAGATGAGTGATCCAAACGCTGTTTATAATTAGCTGATGACCTTTCCATTCTGTCGTGTGCTCCAGATGTCAGCATTGACAAAATCACAGGAACCACCGCGACGCTCCTTGTCAGGTGTGGAGAATCCTTCACCACCAGAGCCTGGGGCACGGATGTCCGCAGCAGCCCTGTGAGCAGAGATGGAAACACCGCAAGCTGAAATGTGACTGGCTCCGGTTTCACAGAGAAGAGGAGACTCGTGCTGTCCGTGAAGCTAATCTCCTCCTCGCAGACCAGCTCTCTCGGTCAGCCGGACATTCCCGGCCTTCCTCTCTGCAGGGAGAAGGAAAGGACAGGAGATAGGCGCTGAATCAAGGAGACATTCACCTCAGTTACTCGGGCAGAGGGCACGACAACCTCCAAATGTGATCACTAATTTGTGTTTGATGATACTGATCGAAGCACAGAATTATTCTACCTCAGTCCAAAAACTGCATTCAGCTGGCGTGGACCACGGGATGACCAAACCCAGCCCAGAGCAGGGAGGAGAGACCGTGCTGTCTGACATGTTTCCCAAGGTTCCGCTCCTGTGTTCTCACCCATATTTTGTGTCTGTCTACACTGCCTGAAATAAAGATTTAGTGAAGAACTTTTGAATGTGTCATTTTTCTTGTGCTATAGAGACAAGGAAACTGCTCTTCTCAGGAGCCTTGGAGGTGAACGGCAGCACAGGCTAGCAGGGGCCTCCCTCTTTCTCACCCCACCCCTGCTCAGTACACGGTGGTGGGGCCACAGAAGAAGCCCACAGCCGTTGAAGGCTGCACCAGGAGCCAAGCTCCTGTTGTGCAGGAAGAGGTATCAAGGGCCCAGAGGTCCAGCGACAGGCCCATTCTAGACTGTCCTTGTTTTCCTCAGACATACGTGAGGGGCTGGGTTGTAGCTCGGTGGTAGAGCACTTGCCTAGCATGTGTGAGGCACTGGGTTCAATTCTCAGCACCACATGTAAGTAAGTAAAAACAAAGTTCTATCAACAACTAAAAGAAAAGAAATTAAAAATCACATTTTGAAGAAAACCATAAAATGTCACATAGTTTGGTGGGAGACATCCACACATTTTTAAAAATTTGTTTTACTTGTTCTTTTTAGTTATGCATGACACTAGGATGTGTTTTGACATGTTATACATACATGGAGTCTACATTGTCTTCAAGAGGGCTCCTAGGTGGTCACTCTACTTTACAGGCCCCTCTGAGCAGTGAGTGGTGCAGCCTCCTGTCTCCACCCCGTGGCCCCTTCCCAGGCTTAGGAATCCATGAGAAGTCACGCAGCCTCCCTCCTTCTCCACCCTGGAATCCAGATGCAGCCACCAGGTTCCTGTGAGGTGGAGGCTCTGCTGGTCCCTAAGGATTGTTTCCCCAGTTCCAGGCACTGTGGTCCTTGAGAACAAGAGTCATAACCCTCAGGCACCGTCCCTGTGCTGCGGCTCCCATCTGCACCCTGGGCTTTGGGGAGACCATCTGTCCTCACCTGGTCAGTCTGGAACCCGCCCCCTCAGTTCAGCTGGAATGCCCTGAGGTGCCCCTCCAAGCTGGCACTCCAGTGCCAGGGCACAGCTGCAGGTTGGTCACTCACAACACCAGCTGGCCCATCATCACACACCAGCGGGGGTGGTTCAGGGCACCATCATGGTCAGCGTTGGCGTGGGGCCTAGCGCCCTGTGTGCACCTCCCAGTCCATCCTCAGCCCTGGGGAAGAGCGGCAGGAGGCCTATAGCGAGTCTCTCCCTGGTATGGATCCCTGGGTGGGGCAGGGAGAGGGCCACTGTGGAAATGCACAGGTGGTCCTGGGCAGCTTTCCCAAGAAGGTCTGGACACTTGATGAATAACTCAGCAATAGCGTCCACATTGCCAAGTGTGGTGCAGTCGGGAGGCAGAGAACCTGCCCATCACAGACCTCGCTCCTGGCTGCCTCCCACGTCCATTGCCTCTCCCGGTCTCCCTGCCTCCAGCCCCCACTCCAGCCCACTTCCCTGATGCCCTCGGGGTTCCCTAAGGAAACGCTCTTCCTCACTCCACTTGCAACCTGGCAGGTTCTCTTCTGCCAGGAGGGAGGATAGGACTCCAGGGCTCCGTGGCCTGGTGGCAGCTCACTTTCCTGACTTCCTCTCTTTTCCCAGAACATGCCCCAGACCATGCTGTCCACTCATGCCAACACCCTGGCCCTGCCCAGACATGTCCCTCTGCGGGTCAACACACCCACCTTCACCCAAGTGCCCATCACTTCCCACTCTTCCTGGACCTCCTGCCCTGCCTCTGGTCTGGCAAATGTTGGCCACCACCTCCAGGAAGCCTGCCCCCACATCCCAGGAGGAGCTGGCTGCCCTGCCCTGGAGCTCCTGCAGGGGCGGGTCTGTCTTGGCTCCCCAGCTGAGACAGAGCTTGGTGATTCCGTAATGGTTTTCTAAATGAAATATGGACAAACACATTAGTGAATGGAATTAGTGCAAATGGGATTCGATTCCAGGAGCACCATTCTTCAGCCGACTGTGTATCCTCCCACACCTGGAATGGGTTACGAAGGAGCTCTCTAAGTTCCAGGCAGGCCGATGTAATGCGTAAGCTCAAACTGAAATAAATCAGAGTCAGCCTCCACTCAGGGCTTAGTCCTGAGCATCGACCACCGTGGTGGGTGACAATTGATTCAAATTTCTTAGGAGGGAAAGTTCTTGTTGCTGAAAACATGTGGCATTCACAGGTTATGCCAAGAAAGTCTGGTCCTAGGCTTTTTAACTAGTCCTAGCACATCACAAAAGCCCAGCCACCACCAGAGCTAGCAGCCCCATGTCACCCTGTGGCTCCTGGGAATGGCACCTTATTTGGAGAAGCCCGTTGTGTGAGAGAAGAGTGTGGATGTTCTTTGCATTTTCCAAGTTAGTCATGTGACCAGTCACTGGGCCACTAGCAATGCTCCCGGCCTGCACAGTGGGCGAGGCCCTGGTCGAGCTGGGAGATAGACAGACAAGCGCACTCTGTTTGTGGCGGCTGAGGGAGCCTTGGGTAGGTCTTAGTGCCGTGGAGGGTTGGTAGGCAGAGAGCGGCTGTGTGACACTTGGTGCTCTTCAGTCCTGGCCTCTGTGTTTCCCAGCGTGGAGTTCAAAGGGCAGCAGGACGTTTCCACATCTGCCTGGTCTTGATCCTGGTCACCCACTCTGGGTCACTCCCCCTGTGCTCCTCCAGCAGGTATTTGCCAGAACTTCATTCTGCCTGAGCCCTGAGCCCTGAGCCCTGTGCTGCTGCCTGGAGCGGGCTGGGGAGGAAGGCCGGGGTGCGGGAGCCCGGGAGTGGACGAGCCGGCTCTGGTCAGACAGTCAGAGAGCTCCGGGACGCCTCCCAGCCTCAACCTTGACTTTCCTCGTTGCTCTGCTCCCCTCCATGGCCTCGTGCCACTGTCTGATGACAACGCAGCCCGCCTGGCCCCGCTCTGGCTCTGCTCCTCAGCAGCCCTTTCACTGCAGCCTGTCCAGACCATGTGGGTCTCCGCCCGGGCTGCCTCTGCACTCTCTCTAAAATGCAAGGCTGACTCTCTAAGTCTTCTGCCTGAACCCCTGCAGTGATTCTCCCCTGCCCAGAAGGTGACTCGCCTCAGCAGGACAGAAGGAGGCCTCAGGACATCAGCTCCTCAGGCGCCACTCCCCACGCGTCCTGCCCGTTCTGTGCCTGTCCTGCTGAGCTGCTTTACCCCTGAGTGACGCGCCTCCTGTAGTCCCCAAGCTCCTTTCTTGCTGTTCCCTTCCCTTCCCTGATATGGACACTCAGGCAAGCCCTCAGGTGGCCTCCTTCTCCAGGTCTCAATCCCAGGTCAGAGGCTGCTCCCCCAGCTCCCAGGCTCCAGGAACAAGGCTCTTGGCGTTGTTTCTGTCTCCACCCAGGCTGGGAATGCTTCCTGGAGGTGTGACTTCTGCAATTCCCAGTGTTTCCTTCTGGCCTCAGCTGTTTTCCACCAGGTCGATATGTTCAGTTCTCCGTGGTGTGCTATCTGTTTCTTGGACCTCAACTGATATAAAAATGATCACCAGAGTGGCCTCAGGAAATAGATGCTCAGAATGGTATCTGAGGGTCCTTAGCCTGCGCCGAGGTGCTGAGTTCCTTGTAATGTGAAATGGGAGGCTGGCCCCAAAGAAAGCACCAACATCTTTAATAACTAAGTTCCACCCATGTTTGGCCCATATGAAGTGGTTATTAGAACACGCAGAGGGCGTGGGGGACTTCTGTGGCACTAATGATGACAATAAGGACTGTAGATAGGACAAGTGCTACTGGGTACCATGAAATGCTTCTAGAAAGACTGGGGCAGACCCAAGTCTTTAGGTCTTCAGACCAGGTCACAGCCAGAGAAAGCAGAGTGCCCATGGTGACCATTAAGCCCTCTCCTGCTCCCTCAGTGTCAGGGCTGAGCTCAGGCCCAAGATGAGTGTTGTAGGTGGCAGGATTGCAACATCAGCCGGAGCCCCAGGAGCCCAGGATGCTCATGCAAAAAAGGGACATTGATGGGGAAAGGGGTGGGACCATGGGACTGGGAATGAGGATGCACAGGGGCCCAAATGAAGATAAGAACTTTGGATTCCTCCAAATGACCCTGACATGACTTTTTCATGAAAACAGCCTCCCTGCTCTACCCTGGGCCTGAGAATACTTCAAAAGGGATGGCAGGAATGTTTTCTCTGATAAGCATTATCCATAATGGGGGGTGGGGAAGAATGAAGGAACTTTGGATTGTGCAGAGGGGAGTGAGGAGACGGGAGGGGGTGTGGGGATGGACATTGTTACCCTAGGCACATGTATGATTACACTACCTGTGTGACTCTGCACCATGTTCAGCCAGAGGAAGTTGTGCTCCATTTGTGTATAATGTTTCAAAATGCATTCTAATGTCATGTATAATTAGGACAAATTTTAAAACTACCAAAAAAAAAAAAAAAAAAGAATGGCAGTATCCTTGATTAAACCCTCGGATGACTTAACTCAGCACATATGCAAAGGAATGCCTATCCCATTAAGTCCCGCTCCAACCACCCACGTGGACCCTAGATGGTGACCAGGGCTGACCTCAGCATGAGATGGGGAAGGAGTGGGAACTGACCTGGGGGAGTAGCTAACCTCCAAAGGGAGAAAGGATGCAACTAGTTTCTATCAAAGAAACAGATTCTAAGATCCCACAGCAAGAGGAGGAGCGCACAGGAGTGGGCAGAATCAACAAGGATGATGGCGCCTACAGGGAGGCCGGACACTACGATTCAGCTCTTTTGGGGGAGGTGGCTCTAATAGTTTCTCCAGGTTACTGACCGAAACTCGATCCACAGGGGCTTGCGTTCCCCATGGCTGGATGGCAGAACTCTCCTGGCATAGTGTGTACCGAAGGACCCTAAGTTTTAGAGGGTACAGACATTGGAAGAGGTTTCTCAGGTGTGTTCTGCACAGCCCTACATCCAGACAACAGGCCCATGAGCGCCCCTTCCTAAGGCCTGGGAAGATCATTAGCCCAAGGGCGATGTGACCCTGGTGGTGCTCTGGCAGACGAGGACGCCTTGGAGATGTGGCCATCGAGCCAGCCTTCCTGATTTCACTGAGGCTTCAGGATCCTGAGTGACAGAGGCTGGGACCCACAGCAAGGGGACAGACATGACGGCAGCACCTGATTCCACAGCTCAGCCAGTTCACAGACCAGAGCCTTGGCTGGAGGGGCTTGGGGTGCTGAGGAAGGGTCCTAGGATACTGTCACAGCATTCTTCCCTGAGCCCTTTCTAAATGGACCTGCGGTATTTTCCTACAGGGACCGTTTTGGAAAAGATAAAATGTCCAGTTCTTTCAGGGGTTTCTAGACTGTGTGTGTGAATTTATACCCCTCCTGGAGACCCCTCCTGGAGACCCCTCCCCAAGCCAAGCCCTGTGATCCACTGACCATATCACGGTCAGTAGGAGTCAGGTGTTTAACAATAGACTCACTGTGGTTCAGTGAATTTCATACAGTCCTTGAGGATTTCCCCCAGGTTCCAGAACATACAATAGGCATTTTGGACAATGACAGCTGCCCACAGTCCTGACACATGAAATTAGGTAGAAAAGAACTCGTGGAAGATGTTGAACACCCCTTACCTATCACAAGATTAAACTAAGAGCAATAAAATTCTGGGAGAATTAGATGTATCATCAAAGACTTGGAAGATGCAGGGTGGTAATAGAAATTCAATAGTGGTTTAACTGCCTTTCTTTATTCCTGTGCAGAAAGCAGGATGCTGGGGACTGACCATGGATTAGTATAAATTTAGTCAATTGGTGATGAATTGAAGCTGCTCTTTCAAATGTATTTGCTTTCCTAGAGCAAATCAATATAGCCCCTGGATTATGGTTTTTAGCTATTGACCTGGGAAATTATTTTTTTTTCTCTCCACCAACTTGCGATTCTGCTGCTCCAGAAGGTTTGCCTCGACCTGGCAGGGTCACCAATGCACCCTCACAGATTCACGTCCCTTCTGCTCTCTAGCATAAAGCAATGCTCAGCAATTGGAGCTTCAAGGAAACTTCGCTGATAAAATGATGCTTATGGACAAGGAGAACAGGAAGTAGCAAAAACTTGAGGCCCCTGGGTAAGGTACATGTCAGCCAGAGGAAGAGAGGAAAATCCCATGGAACTTGACAGGTCTATCGTTTCATGAAGTTTCTGGAGTCTGGGGCATGCTGAGGAAGCCCTGCACTGCAAAGGGCAGGTGCCGGGCCTTCCCCTGACCACCACTGAGGAGGAAGCATGCCACTCTTGGACTTTAGAGTCAACAGGTGCCACATGGGTGTTGATGTGTACTGTTCGTGACACACCTCCAACCTGGTCACTGGATGCCCCGTACACCGCCCCTGAGGGGCAGGATTGACGAAAGGAGGGTTGCAGGGAGCCCAGGATGCCCGTCTTGCCCGGAGGCACTAGTGCACTGCATCTGCAGCCAGAGTGCGTTCCTGTGGAGCCTCTCACAGGTCAGCATCAGAGCCTGCTCCTCCAGGGGACCTGGCACTTCCTCATCAGCGCCCCCTGCAGGTCCTTAAAACACAGGCGGCTGGGTCTGTCCCCAGAGCTCCACACTTGCTGGGTCTGGAGTAAGTACTTGAATTTGCATTTCTCACAAGTTCCCAGGTGATGCTGTTGCCACTCAGTCAGAGCCACATGCTGGGCCCACTGCTGGAGTGTTTGGGAGCAAAGCCCTCTCTTTTGATGATAATTATTTCCTTTGCATAGTGAGATTGCTGGGGCTGCCTTAACAAGGTGTGACAGACTGGGGGACTTAAACCAACAGACACTGATGACCTCACAGCTCAGAGGCCAGTGAGGGCAAGCCGGCAGCAGGTGCACCTGAAGGACAGCCCAAGCTGCATGCATCCCATCTGGGCCTGTCGCTGTACAGTCTGCTCCCTGAGTGTCTGTCTCCATGGCCACGTCATGGCACGCAGGGCCCCCACTGCAGTGTGACCTTGTCTTGACCAACTGCATCTGCAACACTCCAATTTCCAAATAAGGCCGGGTTCCCAGGTACACCTGCAGACTAGGCCTCGCCACAGGGCGCCAAGGCCAGGCGATTGTTCCTGCACGGTCTGCGTTCTGCTTCACCTGCCCCTCTGCAGTGTGCAGCCGTAGTGTCCCATGTGGAAACAAGAGGAGGCATGTGGAGGTCGGGCTGGAGCAGGTCCAGCAGGTGTGACACTGCTCCATGTTCCTTTGCCACCTACTCCTGCTGCCAGGCTGGGGCTCTCACGATGGTTTGTGCAGAGTTTCTTTTGGCCAGTAGATTGGGGAGGAAAACTCGGCCTGGTGTGTAGGTGGTTCTGCTTGGAATGCAGTAACTGACCAGCCATGGCCTGCTAGATGTCTACAGACTCAAAAGCAGTGTCTGAAAGCAGAAAATCCTACTGACCCAGGGGTGCCCAGAGGTAGGAGGCAGCACTCACTCAGGGGCACCTGCTAATCCTTCCCTGGCTGGCCCTGGACATGAGACTGGAACTGGAACAGTGGTGACAGGGAGTTCTGGGAAGGGTGCCGGAGGCTATTCGGGGGTGGACAGGGAAACCACACGTATCTGTGTCCCCAGTGTATGTCTCTATGGTGCATCCACAGCAGGAGAGGCCATGGATGAGTCAGGTAGGTGAGATGGGATGCCCAACCGACTGCCCACTCTGCAGGTGTCAGTTATCACAAAAGTCTTCCATGTGCCCAGGGCAGGAGACACATTGCTGTGTGTGAAAATAGTCTTTGTTTCAATCCCAACCACAGAGAAAGTTTAGAATGGAACACCCTGCTGGGTCCTGTTTCTGAGCTCAGCTGCAACTCCCAACATGCCCGTGTTAGTGGAGACAACCAGCTCCCCTCCCCATGGCTTCAGAGTCCAGCAACAGCAAGAGCCAGCGGACAGCAAGTACTGTATTCAAAGAAAGGGAATCCATGCTCTCACGAGATGTGTTCACATCCCAGCCTTGCCATTTAATGAACAATGGAGTGTCTGAGGGAGCGTGCTGGTAGACCCCAGCCGGACCTCACACCCACAGGAAGGGTCAGCATGTCACCCTTCTGGAGAGGTTGCTTCTCTGGGAACCAAACAGGTGCCTAAGAACCCTGCAAGTTTCAGGAAAGAGAAAAGCTACATGGGTTTGCAAGAGATGGATTTTTTAAATTTCCATGTTCTATCAAAATAAATGGTCTTTTCTGCATTCCTCAGTTGGAGGGGTGGCGAGAAGGATTCTTCAAAGACATGGTTAGTTTCGAGTCATGACTGGACCACTTGTGTCAATGTAAACACTTTCTAAGACTTAACACGGTGCGGATGTGCCTCCCCAGCACAGCGACTTCTTCACCCCTGAGCATGGCAGGGGACCCGTACACCTCAAAGGGGTGCCCCGTCCCCTCTGCACTCGGTTCTCACTGAGGTCATCCTTGCTCTTCCTGGAGACATACAGCCCAATAAATCTGGAGCAGAAACCTGGGGGACAGGCATTGTGCGGGCCACTGAATTAGTAGTGGCAGCTTTATGTCTTTCAAAATAGGACAGCGAGGCTTAATGCGGGGCCAGTTTCCCCCGATGCACACATATCCACAGCAGCAGCGGCTCTTTACAGATGGATGGTGCTCTGCCCTTATCTAAACAGTCTCTCTGTATAAATCTCCTTTATCCATTTCAATGAGCTGTACCACGTGTCCCTGGTGCAGGGAAGCCGAGCAGCCCTCCAAGTGGAGGAAGACGGAGGTGCCCACTGGGACACGGGGCGTTAATCACACATTACTGAGAACCTCCGAGGAGGCGGCAACATTTGATGCATTACCAACCCTGCTAACAGCACAGAGTGGGAGAGTTAGGGAGGGCACATTACCAAGGAAAGGAACTCACTGGAATGGTGCTGGAGTCCACTGGGCGCATCTAGACGCACCGAGCACCCATGGCCAGCCTTCTACCAGCTTCTGCTGAACACTCTGCTTGATTTCTGGGGTGTCAACCAGCTTCTTTGTCTGTATGGTGCCCCACCTGTCCCACCTCCCTGGCTTCCAGAACCTCCTGTGGTGGCATCGGGTGGAGAGTCCCCTGGCTGACAGCAGCTTACTGTCTTCCATAGTAGCTTCATCAGCGTGTTCTCTCGGCCATGTTCTGTCCCATGTTTGAAGCTGTTGTCTTGGAGACAGAGGACACTGAAGCTGAAAGATTGCCTTTCACACCTAGAACAATCTAAATTTCTGGCAGAGTGGACATTTATAGAATGTTCTTTGCCACAGGCAAAACTTTTTTCTACGGGTTTTGAAGACTTTTTTTTTTCCCTCTATAAAAAAGGAAATCCTGGTGCCTCTCAGTTTATCCTCAACAAAGCTGTTTAACTTCACAGTTTCTCAGGAGAACGCCGGTCATCTTGCTCCGGGAGACTGTTCCAGCCTGTCTCCGTGTTTCATTGTGACTCCTTGGGGTTGGGTGGCAGAGGCTCCAGCTTGGCAGAGGGCTGCAGTTCTCAGGTGGATTCAAATTGGCAGAGGACCCCGGTGCCCAGGAGGCCCCAGCTATAGGCATCATATCTGATTCTGCTTTTCCTCTGGCCTGGACCTTTGATCAAACCATTCCTCCTACTTCAGAATTCCATGGAGAGCTTATTTTAACTATTCTGGGGGGGGGGGAGTGTTCTTAAGTGTGCAATACTCTCCTTTCTCACTCTGGGCTCCCTGGCTGACCACCTGCTGACCACCTGCTGACCACCTGCTGACCACCTGGCCATGGTGTTGCCCAGAAGTCCACACTTTATCAGCTGCCTGTGTAGCTAGAATGGCCCAGATGACCCGACCCCCTAGAGTCCCCTGCTCTCAAAGGTCCTGTCATGCCTGTCTGTCCAGGGCTGCTAGGCCACATTGCTCTGGTCCCACTGTGAGATGCACAACATTTGGTGGTCTGCACAGTGCCAAGGGCACCCTAGGCAGCGCCTGAGGAGCCGGTGGCTGGGCTGAGCACCAGGCAGTCCTGAGTCCTGTGGTCCCTCTCGGCCTCGCACTCCCTTCTTCAGCCCCAGGGACTCGGGTGGGAGAACAGGCTGGCACCGACCAGCAGAACCGCTGTGTACTGCACCTCACGCTGCTGCAGGCACTGTGTGTGTACTGTAGCAGGACACGTCCTTGCCGCCCCAGAATTCTTGTGTCCCCAGGCCCTGCCTCTGTGCACTCTGGTCCTCCTCCTCACTAACCCTCGTGCAGATTGTTTCCCTCTATTGCATTTGAAAGAACGTTTTGAGGATTTTGTCTTTACAAAATCCTTTGCATTTAGTCCCCTTAGGATTCCACAATGCCACCAGGTGATCTGGGTAGTGTTTGCGGCTGTTTCCTGCTAGGCTGGCCCACTCCTAGTGCTGGAAGGGGTCTCCTGTCGACATTTATGCTGGTGAGAACCTATGACTCTTTGGAGCCACTATTCCTTTGCAGACGACATCCAAGAGAGAACTAATTTTTATTCTAAAATTTAGAATAGATCCACAGGCTGAAAATTTCACCCATCTGACTTGGAGACAACCGTTGGTGATAAACGTCTTTACTCACAGGTTGGTATTTTTCTGTTTTCCTATAAGCAAATAGCAAGCAATTTCACAGCCCCAGGCAGGTAATAAGCAGCTAGTATTTTGGCACAATGAGTGAAATGGTTGAAGAATTACAGAGTAACCGCCCAGCAGCACAGGTAGCCATCCACAGGGATGGCACCAAGCACATTTCCGGAAACATTTACAGTGACATTAGCTCACAACTCAGGGGCTTCTTCAGGTAGCTGCACAGTAATGACCCAGAGAACGGGGCTGCACACGGTAAATGCTCTCTGTCTCCGTCCTCTGAAGCCGTTTCCTTCTTGTCAGTGCAGAGAAATAGCATTACAACCATGTAATTTTGCCTGAACAAATCAGGTATTGAAAAGAAGCCTGAGAAGAATGAGAGAGCTGTCCCTGCCAGAGTGGACTGTGATCCCTATGTGCAGGGGAGGTGCAGCCAGGGCCTTGGCCTTGCCCAGACACACCCTTTATCATGACCTCAGGGAACTAGAGGCCAGAGGGGAAAGGGCAGTGTGGCCAGCGCCAGCCCGCAGGATGCTGAGCAGGCCCAGCCTCAGTGTCTCCTATTGGGCTTCCCTCTCTGGTCTCCACTGGGTGTCCCCTGCCTGGATCCTCCATCCAAGGAGAATGTCTTCTGGAAAGTGACTGCTATGACCTGAGCTCCCAGGTCAACAGGGGCCAGGGGGGCACCCATCTGGGATGCACGTAAGGTGCAGAGTGTAATGTCTGTGCTCAGGGCCTCCCCAGAAGACCCAGGGCTACACGTTACCACGTGCCACCTAGCTAAGTCCCATGGGAAAAGCTGACCAGGGCTCCTCCTTCCTCCCAGGCCCTCTCAGTTTGGCCTTTGGTGCTCAGGGGACACAGCTGGGTTTCTGGAGAACTCCTTTGCTGTGCCCATGAGCAGGAGGCCTGGTGATGGGTCAAAGGCCCAGTTCTGAAGTTAGAAGCCAGACAAGGCCCGGCCTGGCCCTACAGAGCAGGACAACGGAGACTCCACTGGTGCAGGCCTGTTGTGCGTTTGTCAAGGCTTAGCACAGGGTCTGGCTGAGAGCCTCGGAGCATGGCTAGGCTTATCTGGGAGGTTTCCTTGGAGTGTTTAGGGGCCTTTATCTTTGCTCCCCTGGTTTGAAGAAGTTGTTACTTAGAGGGAGAAAGGGAGGGGGAGGGGGAGGGGGAGCAGGGCTGAAGCTGAGAGGGGGAGGAAGGTCGCTGCACCACCCTGTGGACTCTCCTTCTGGGCAAAGGAGGTTCTTGATGGTAACTGGCATGAAGCCCTGTGGTCCCTCTCGGCCTCGCACCCCCTTCTTCAGCCCCAGTGACCGTCCCGAATCACTCACCAACCCAGAGCTGGCCTTTTAGGCAAACCTGTCCCCTCTGCGTGTTTCCCTGGAGCATGTCTGTCCTTCCTTTATGGGGAGGAGTCGACTGTTGGAGCGGTCTCAGGATTCTTCCTCTCATCTGCAGTGGTGTACGGACTGGCCGGGACTCTGCCTCTGTGGCTTTCCTCCTGGCCCCTGTGCGATGCTCCACTTGGCCTGTCCCCATCCGTCTTTCTCCTTGGGGTCATTTTGTCATGTTCGTCATCCACTTAGAGACCAATTTTGACCCTGCACATTCAAGGATTTCCCAGGGCCACTCAGTAGCTCACTGCAGGGCCACGGGCACACGCCTTCCCTGTGAGGAGCAAACAACAAGCTTTTCCCAAGTGGTCACACTGCCCTGTGCTTCCATGAGCCGCGCAGGCTGCGTAGGAGAGTGGGTTTGCACCCTGGCACAGGGGCCGGGTCTGTGCAGCTGTGCCCTGCGCCCTTGCTGCCTGTTGGGCACATGTGTTTCGTCTTTGCTAACCAGCCGCTCTGCTGGCTTGTCTACCAGGCTGTGCATGCTTTCCTCATGGATTCTGGAGAGTTCCTTCTTTGTTCTTGACCCTGCTCCTTTGCTGGCTTGGTGAGCACATGGCATTTATTGTAGAAGTGTCAGGACAGCTAACTGTCATGACCTTGGGGCTCATTTCACCATCTCTGTTTCTTAGTGAGGAAGCAACAGAGGCAGGCAGACTAAGCATTGCTTTTTTGCTGAATTCCTGGGCAGCTCAAAGATCTGGTGTTCTCTGGGAGGACATGGGCGAGTGGTGGTCAGGTTAGGCTGGGAACCAGGGGCCAATGGAAATCCTGACCCTCCTGGCATGGCATCTCCTGGCATCTCTCACCTGGCTGTTCTTCTATGGAAGATAAGTGACCTCAGGCTGGACCCCCTTCGTGGCCTGGGGTGAATAGCCGACATGGACTAACTGGTACCTCGCATTCTGCTAGTGATAAAATTAACGACTGGCTTTTACTGGCTCCTTATTAAAGGCCAGACCTGTTGCACATACGCCCTTTCACCAGCTGCCTTTGTGCGTCATCTGCGATGGGGACACCTCCCAGCCCACAGACGGAAGCTCCTCTCCCTCAGGGTAGCAGCTAGAGACAGCTGAGCATCTACTGGCTCTCCTTATACAATTTCACACATTTTCAAATCAATGAGAATCAAGTCCACATCTCAATTCATCATCCTGAAGTTAAATTAGAAAGGAACATTTCAAAGAGCAAGGCCCCAGAAACTTCCAGAATCCCTGCTACCTTCAACCTGACAGGAAGAATCTGGGTGTTAAAATTGCTTCTGATATACAAATGGCCCTGTCGAACCTCAGGAGCCAGAGAGCGAGTACTTACGGCACATAATCCTCCATGACTTGAACGGGCCATCCATCAGCCTCAAGGAGCCCAGCCAGGAGCTCCGGCAAGCCCGGCAGAACCGCTCCTCCTCTTTGGTAGTCTAGGGGAGGCTGGTGCAGGGCAGCCTCATCCATCAACGGGAACAAGGGCCATGGCCCCTGTCAGTGGGCAGCGGGCCTCTGTGTGTGCGTGTGCGTGTGCGGGTGAAGGAATAGATGACTGCTCCTGCGGTGGAGGAACAGGAGGGGGACTTGCAGCACTCACCCTGGACTCCTTCCCTCCTGGAGCAGGCCCGCTGTGGACCCCGCCTGCCCCCCAGACCTCATCCTGCCTCCGTTGCCACACATGCTGGGTGCTTCTTCAAACCATGCATCCCCGGGGGGGGCGGGGGAGTGAGCCGTCCGCCTGGGGAGGCCAGTGGACAGAGAGCCCCTGCTGCTGCCTGGTCCAGGCCTGTGGCACACATTCTTGCTTTTTCATGTATCTCCTCTTAGCCCTATTGCTGCGTCCTTGAGGGAAAAGGCGGCTTCGACTAATCTCACCCTTAAAGCCCATGAGAGCTGTGAGGAGGAGGAGGCTGGGGAGGCTGCACTGGAGGAAGGAGGGCCACCTTGCATTGAGGAGGGAGCAGGTCCTTTGTCACAGGCAAATTAGTTAGGAAAATAGCTCCCACTGGAAATGCCCTTCTGATTTACAGATTTATCTCCAGGTAGTGGCTTCTTCAGGTCCCGGATAAAACACTAAGTGCTAACTGTGTGCGGCTCAGTTAGAAGTTGGGCAGTTGAGATGAAAACCAGGTGCTCCCTGCCTGGACACATCACCAGTGTGGAGGAGGACGTGGGCAGGGGAACTGGGGCTGGGGCTAGGCAGATGCCATGTCAGGATCAGCACAGAGGCTTGTGGCTCAGGGACAGGGAGTCACCAAGGGAGCAGCCAGGGAGCTCGGGAGGCTGCTAGGAGACCATGACACATGGGGTGGGGGCTGCTGGGTGGGGGAGGACATTCCAAGGCCCAGAGCAGTGGGCAGCGGGGCTCCCACCTACGCCCCAGCTGGGGTTTCATGAGGAGGACTGGACTTTCCTAAAGACGATGCCACGTGCAGAGAGAGCGGGAACCTCAGCCTCCTGCATGCCGCGCAGCGTCCATCCCGCCCTCTGGCACACAGAATCCCCAACTGGGAGCTTGGGCCGCTTCCTGCACTCTGAGCAGCCCAACAGCACAGGGTGAGCTCCGAGAGTTGTGTCCCCACCTTGGGCCACCTTCCCAAATTTCCCAAACTCTCTTCCCAGCTGTCACCTGCTTCCCAAATTTCAGTGGCCAAACCTCAGCTAACTTGACGGGAGTGGGAGGGATTCAGAGGGTGGAAGCCCACCCAGAACTACATCTCTCTGTCCCCGAGCCTGCAGAAGGAGCCAATCATAGCTTCATTTTTACAGAAAAGGAAACTGAGGGTCTTAGCAGCTAAGGGACAGCCCACACCATGCAGGTGGAGTGACAGCTGTGTCCACTCTCCTGCTAGGTCCTCAGCTCTGCATGGCTGCACCCAGGAGCCTGTGGGAACTGGGGTTTCTGAGTTGGATGAGCCTCTCGCCCTTCCCACCAGTGCAGGGGCCACATCACAGAAACCCAGTTGCGTCCTATCCTTCCAGAGGGGACCTGCCCCTCTCTGTGGGTGGGTGGGTCAAGGCAGAATCTCCTGGGGTAGGAGCAGGTGCAGGCCCTGCCTTAGTGTGTGCCTCCCTCCCTCCCAAGGCTCAGAGCTTGTCAATGGCTGGCGTCCTTGTGACGTCTGTGACAAAGGGAGTGCTGGGGAGGGCGAGGCCCCGCTCCCTGGCCTAAGGAAGCATGGAGCCTGGTTGGTAAGAAGGTCATGGCAGGCAGCCTCCGGAATGGCTCTGGGATTGGGATCCCGGGTCCCACCCCAGCCCCACAGCTGCTGTTCTCTGAAAGACAATCACCTCCTGGGATGCAGGGAAAGGGCCTTGGGCAGTCAGAGGGGAGCTGGAGTCGGGATGGGGTCTGACTGTGGCTGGAAAAGGCTCCCCAACTCTTGGCCAAAGACGCTGTCCTTGGAACTCACACACCTGTGGGCCTGGGGCCCGTGGACGACGCCTCCTGGGAACACGGAGGAACAGACTGTGTCCTGCCCTGCTGTGGCCAGACCTGCGCTTGCCCAGAGCTAGGGCTGGGGAGGAAGCCTGGGCTGGTGCTGCTTCCCTAGGGGGGCGCCCAGGGCAGCTCCACCCTCTGTGCCCAGGGAGGGCAGGAAGGAGCTCTGCTTGCTCAGGAGACACGCCCGGGGCCTGGGGGGCTCCTGGGGCTTCACAGTGGAAATACAAGCCAGACTTCAACCTCAACATCCGTCTGAATAACTGACGGGAATCAAGCTAAGGAAGACGCGTCTAAATGATTCTCGAGCCAGCATAACGAAGTCACAATTGTACACTTCTGCTGATGGGAAATGACAACCCCACAGCCAGTGGCCAGCAGCGCCTCCCGTCTTTCATGTTTTCTGCTTCGTGAACCAGTGATCCTCGGAGTGTCCGGCGAGCACTGTCCCAGGGCCTCTGCTGCGCCTGGTCCCCAGAGGAGAGCCCTGAGGAGGAGGCTGCCCACACCAGGTGGCAGGGCCTAGGGCTCCTGGGCCCCGTCAGCCTGACGCCATCCCTGGGGCTGCTCCGGGAGTCCTCCTTCCAAGTCCAGTATCTCAGGTTGAAGCAGCGGTGACGGGTCCCTCTTTAGACAGTCGTGTTTCATGGAACTCCTCAGGCCCTCGGCAGGACACAGAAAATTCTAAAGGTTCATTCTGAATTGCACCAGGCTGGGCTGGATGGGGCAGGAAGTGGCCTTTCTGTGGTCCCCAGCCAGCAGGGAGGGTGGGACAGGGCAGGGAGGAGGCGCCAGGACTGTGTCTACCGGTGCCCCTCTAAGCACATGCACACACTACCGTGAACTTCAGGACCCCAAAATCCCACGTGGCCAGCAGAGAGCCCTGCCCTCCTGTGCCCTCTGCCTCCAGATCCCGACCCTGGGTCTCCTGGGCTGGGGATGAGCTGCTCACTCTAATGTGGAATTCTACCTTCAAAATTGGGGTCTCCTTGGCCATAGACTTCTGCCTGATTTGGGGTGAAGTGCCCTGGCTCTAGTTCCAGGCTCCGGGGTGCCTGCCACGCGCAGTTGGGGCACGGAGCAGGCTCTGGCTGTGACACCCAGCACAGGTGCCCCTGATCCTACCCTACCCAGGCCCCCGGCCCCTGCTCACTGCCCACAGCCTCGTGGTGCCCCACTGCAGCCTGACTGTCCCTTCTGGGGCCGTGCCCAGTCTATGCCCTCCTCTCCTTGCTGTGAAGAATGTGCTCCCTGCAGGCAAGACCCTGCGCACTCCTCTTGCTGCCCTTACTCCTGGCAGGCGGCTGACAGAAGGCTGGTGAGTGACCAGGTGGACAGTGTCCACATGGAAGATGGAGGGACATGCAGCAGTTGCCACTGTGAGTCAGACCAAGGTGGGTCCAGCTGGGCTGTGGGGCTGGAGCAGCTCCCAGCGTCCCCCCTCCCCTGCTCACCTGCAGGCTCCTTGGCCCTCCTGAGTCGTGCCCAAGTCCATGCAAAACAAATGGCGAAACCTCAGCCCCCGGGAGAGGTCGGGGCCTGCACAGCCCATGGCCTGGTTGAGCAGGGGGCTCTCCTGCCCAGACTCTGCCTTCTGACATAGGGTTGGGGGTGTGGGGAGGGTGGCCTTTGTTGGTGGGCTGGCCTGGCCATTCATGGAATGCCTGGTCTTGGCACTGTGGCGGCCATGCCACAGGAGGGGCTGGGCCCTGGAGGGCTGCTTCTCATTCCGAGCCTTCCTCCCGGCGTTCCCCTCCTGGGTGACTGCATAGGGCAACCAGAGCACAAGTGCCCCTCCATCTCTGGCTGACCAAGAACCCACACCTGTGTGTGACCTGTGAGTGCCAGGTCCAGGCCAGCCCAGGTGGCGGCTCAGGGACAGGTGGAGGGGGCAGAGGAGCAGGCCATGCTCGGGGCTGTTTTGCCACAGCCAGGCGGGGCAGCGTGGGCCTCCCTATCAGCCTTCACGCAGGGAGCGACGAGGCTCAGGGGAAGGACGCTGCATCAGTACTGAGAGGGCTTGCTCCTGTCTCCTGTCACTCTCAGGCCGGTGACCCCGGAGCCCGCACTGCAGATGTGTTCACTGAGTGACAGTCAAGTCCTCAGCGCAGGGTGGGGCCTGGAACAGGGAAAGCAGGGAAGTTCGGGTTTCCAGATGGCAACGGACGCAGGCCCACACCTAGGTGACAAATGTCCTGCCGTGGCAGGTGTGACATCAGGGAACAGATCCCCGTCCCGCCTCTGCAGCTTTGGCAGGAGTCTAAAGTCATCCCAAAGTGGTGAATGCACTCATGCAACCCACGGCGGACGGGAGGCTGCCCTGCCTGCCACTCCTTTTCTAGACTGACTGTGTCTGTGTGTCACCATGTCACCCCCGTCCAGTGACACCTGCAGCTTCGGCCATGCACCCTGCCTGCTGTCCTTACGTCCTTGCTGGGCCTGCGTGCTCTGAGACACAAGTGGGTGCGCGCACACATGTGCACTCCTACCGCAGGTCTGCCAGGACCCAGCTGGTGGGGCGGTGTTGACACAGTGCTGGGGACATGAAGAAGCGGCCCTTTCCCAGGTCTGTATGGATTCACACTTGGCCCCAGGGCCACACACACCGGGCGGAAGTCATCCCCAGGAAGTGCACTGCAATTTGTACCCTCTGCTGAGGAACTGAGGAGAGGTCATCTTGCTGGGCAGCTGCAGAGGGCAGAAGCCAGGAGCACAGGCCATGTCTACCTCACCCCCAGCCCAGTGAGCGGAGGCCGCCCAGCCAAACCCCAGGCAATACCAAGTCGCTGCTCTGGCAAACCCGCTCTGCCCTGGAGGATGCTGGCCCGAGTATCACTTCTCATCTCCTCCACTGATTAAATAAAGCATTTTTAGCATTTCAGATTTTTCTTATAAAGCTGCTCACTTGCTGAAGAATGGCTGTGTTTACATATAGGGACATTTTTGTAGCTTGATTCTTAAACCGGGCAGATGTCTGGTGGTATTAAGAACCAAGTAAATATTTGCATGTTCTGCCTTCTTCAGAGACAGTGTGGACTAAATCAGCAACTGTATCTCACAGTCTGCAGAGAGATGCCACTGAGGCGTCTGTCTGTCCTCTCTGCACTGTCTGGCCTTCTCTGTGGCCAAGGCACATCTTTACTGTTTCTGGGACAAGAAATGGGCAGGAATGGGTGGGAGAATATTTTTCTCCACCAGAAGAAGGTTACAGAAGCCACCCTTCTTTCCTTTCTCCCTCACGTGGAGGCCAGGAGTCCAGGTGTTAGGTCACTGAGTCACTGAGCATGCTGGTTTCTCCTTTGGAGATGGACACGAGGGGCAGGCTGCCCTCCCGGAAGTTGGTGGATTGAGGCACAGAGAAGGTGTGCTCTCCGCCCCCACACCCAGATCCTGGGGAGAACAAATGGTCTCCATCCAACTGAGCAGCTGGGGAGAAAGGAAAGGAGGTAAACATGTAGCAAGGGACTGACCCCATATGAGGTCAGCGCCAGCCAAGTTGGCGGAGGTTGGAGTCTTCGGCGTTTGTGCTCCTGGTCTGGTCTGAGGGGTTGTTAGCAGCCTCAAGGGGAGCCAGAGCCTGGTTACACTTGGGAAATGGAGGGGCCCGAAACTGCTGGACAGGACTTCCTCAGACCTCCACCCTGCTCGCTCCCTGGCTGCCCCTCCCTGAGCTCCTTACCTGATGTCCTGGGACTTCCGAGGGCCTGCTGTCCCCAGCCCCAGTCACTCTGCAATCACCATGGACCCTGGACCCTGGACCCCAGGCTGTGCCCTGGCTGCCTTGCTGGGTCTTAAGTCTGACTCGGGGGCTTACCCAGACGGTTTCTATCTGGCAATACCAGAGACAGACAGCTGTCTCCCCTGGGTCTCTGGGTGGTCACTGGCACCCTCAAGAACACAAGGAGGCAATAGAGGGCCACAGTCTCCTATCTGCAATTCCCAAATCCAAAAAGCTAGTTCCAGCATTTACTTCATTATAGCCTAAAATTCATTTAGCAGCAAAATGTTCTCTGACCTGATGCAGAACCATTTACACCGACTATCCATTCCTTTAGTGTGACTCTTCATGCATTTCTCTGCAGAATGCTGATGACGGGATTGTGGGTCGCTGCCCAGATCCTACTGGGTGTCACATAGTACAGGGAATAGGTGGCTTTTACCATTTCCAGCCTCAGCTGCGCCTTCTGACACAGCTGCCACACAGAGGCCAACCCTCTGCAGAGGCCTGATGAATGGTTCATCCTCTCTTTTGTGTAGTCTGTGCATAAGCAACGCAAAAGTTGCTTTATATTTCCTGGAAAGAGAATATTTTTAAAAGTTAATCCAAGATAAAGATTGCACAGCACACAGAATGGCAGGATCAAAAATATGACTGCACTTTGGAGAAAAAAATATTGAAAATATGACGTGCACTTTGCAAGATTGAATTGTTCCCGGGTGGAGTTTGAAACCCACTGCCGACCTCGGGTTTGGCCCTCGAGCTTCGCACCATTTGCATTTCTCTCCCCTGGGGGGGATCTCTGCTGGCAAGGGGTAAACTGTGGGTGATTAATCGAGGCTATTGGAGGAACAAAAAGATCAGGCAACAGAGAAGCAGCGAGGGGGAAGGAGATTGATACTGTGCTTTCAGTGGCTTAACATCGAGAACCAATTTGCTCGGAAAAAAATTATTGGATTATGTAGAACCAACCTACAACTCAACTCTTGGCGACGAGCCTTTGTTCTCCGCAAACATAAACCAAAGTTTCTGCATGTTCTCAAAATTACTTCTTTGACTTACAACTTTCAATTCAACACAAGTTTTTCATCACCTATTTATAGGGGGGAAAAAAGCACACAGCCTCGAATATGGCCAGGGCTGCGAAGGTCAGGTCCCCCACAGTCCCAGCAGGCGACCACGCTCAGAGGACGTGAACGTGAAGGCTAGATTGAAACCCAACCGGGAGAGATGGGCTGGTGGAGAGCACGGTGAGGGAAGACGGCGTCTCCCCTGCCTCTTAATCCTCACTCTCATTCCATGTGTCAATGGTCCAATTGGGTCATGCCTGCCCCTGAAGATGGGGACTCAACCGTTGGACAAATGTTTGCTAAGTGCTATGGAGAGGTGAGGAGGCCTAGGGGAGGGTTTTCTGAGATGCTTTCTGCAGTGTGCAAAGCCACACTCACCTGCCCATCCTCCCTGCCCTGGTCCTCCCGTCCTGCTCTGTCTGCTATGCCACCTGGAGGCCCTCTGAGCGCCCAGCACCTCAGCACCTCAGCACCACAGCCTCCTCCAGGAGCAGAGAGGCCCTGGATTCTGGCCACGGGCAGCGGTGGGAACACTGCAGGTACAACAGCAGCCAGGGAACCCTCGCAGGGGCTGAGAGTGGGGGCCCTGCAGCACTGGGGAGGAGCGTGGTTCTGCCCAGGTGAGGCAGGGGGCGAGGAGAGGTGGGAGCCCCCTGTGGAGAGGGGCAAGCTGCTGCATGGAGAGCCTCCCATTGCCCCCAGAGTGGCGCCATCAGGAGCCCGGGGCAGCTGCAGGGAGCAGCGCCTGTGCTCAGCCCAGCCATCTGCACTTGTGGTCGGGTCAGGCAGGGTGCCGACTCCACACGGTTGGCGGTTGGTGGTGGGCTGGGGGCGGAAGTTCCAGCAGCAGCAAGATTGAGGCCTGACGGGAGTCTGACGGGGCACTGGGGTGGGGGTGTAGAGGCAGCCTGGGGTCCCGCTCCAGCCCCTGCAGTGAGCTCACACAGCACGCCTGCCACCTGCTCTGGGAGAAGCTGAGCTGGACTTCTTAGGGCCCAGGTCACCCTTCAGCCAAAATCTGAATTCCGCTGCTGTCAAGCTGACCCTTGTCCTTTTCCTGCCCAGCTGAGCCTGCAAGGACAGGCATCCCAGGGTGGTGCCAGATGAGACCTTGCTTCTGGGAACTGCTTAGTTCCCCTGAACGTCCATCCAGCTGGGTTAATAGGGAGTCAACCTCAGCCATCCCCGGGGATCCTGTGGGTTATGTCCCTGAGGTCCACCAGGGTCCCAGATCTGCTAGGGGAGGGAGCTGCCTGTCTTCTGAAGCTGCCAGTGTTCTCAAAGCTTCAGGCGCCCGCTGGGTGGCATGGGCCCCGGCTGTCTCACCTGGTGCCTTCTCGCCTCGGCACATCGGAGTTTGGAAATGACACCAGCCACCTGGCCTCAAAAGAAGGTGGTGCTGGTACCAGGTCCACGTCTGCTGGCCCTGCCCTGAGCCAGGCTCTGTCCTGTGCTTCCCCTCTCCTTGTCTTCAGGGTGCCTCAGCCCTGGGCCTGGTCCTGCTGGGGTTCTGAGCTCAGCTCACCTGCAGAGGGGTGTCCCTTCCTGGCCCATGGGGTACCAAGATCCCAGAGGTTCCTGGGCCTCTCCATCCATGGTTTGCTCTCGGACACTGAGGTTTGAAGAAAGCACAACCAGGTGTCCAGGGACAACTGTAAATGCATTGGGTCTTCCCTCTGACTAACTGGCGTCCTGTCCACCTCTGTCTCCAGGCCCCACATGATGCCATGCGCAGGGAAGTCCCTCAGCCCAGCTGAGTGGAGACGCAGGGGCTCCTCTGACCAGCGCCCCCACCTCCCACTCCTGGTTCTCCAGGGCCATCTGTCCCCAGTGTGGACGTGCTACTGACCAGAGGAAGTCCCACAATTCATTTCCACTAAATAACAGCTCCTGGGGCCCCGTGCACCCAGGACAGTGAAGTTTCCTGTGTTAAGCACTCAAGACAGAGAGGGCTCTGGACCTGCTGTTAGATCTTTGAGACATTTTTTAGAGCTACAGTTGTCATGAGGGAGGCCTCTTCAAGGACTTCCAGATTCCAGTCAGCTTCAGTTCCATCAAAAGGCAAGGGCGGGAGCCCCGAGGCACAGAGGCTCACTCCAAAGGAGAGAGAAAGGCCGCGGGGTATGTCTAAGGAAGGTCCTCAACCTGGCCTGCACATCAAAACCGCCCACCAGGCTGTGAGGAAACCTGGTGGCCTGCCGTCCACTCCAGGTCAATTAAATCAGTCCCTAGGGTGAGGCCAGGGCCTCTGGTGGTTTCAAAGGCTCTCAGCTCATTCTGATTGCCGTCAGGTTCAGGACCATGACTGAAGGACCGACCTCCACCCCAGGGAAGTGGCCTGGGCTGGGGAAGCCTGGGCTGGGGACTGGAGGAAGGGGCCAGATTCAGGTTTAGGGTCGGCTCCCTGGAGGTGGCGGGGCAATGTGGGGTACAGAGGCTGGGTCAGTGTGCAGGATGGGCCTTCACTTCCCAGGGGCGAGCCTGGGGCAGGGTGAGCCCCTTAGGGAAGTTCCTGGAACTGCTGCTCTATACGTGGCTGAGGTTGCCAGGCCAAGGGTGGAGTCACCACCTCTCAGCATCCAGATTCCGTGGCCCCGTGGGGCGTCTCAGCAATTCCTGCCCCTTGCCTGGCCACCATGAAAAGACCTGGGAGCTGGCTGTGTGGACAGCAGGAGGACAGGCTGCTGGACAGTGCACTGAAGCCAGGGTAGACAGGCTGTGCAGGGGCACTGGCCACACCAGTGAGAGCAGAGAAGACCCCTGTCTGGGGGGAAGAGGGGCTACTGAGACCCTGCCCATCTGGGAGGACACATGGCAGGTCTGAACAGTGCACCAGAGGAGCTCCTGAGCCTGGGAGACACATGGGCAGGGGCTCACCCATGGATCCTGGCAAATTCAGGCTCAGATGCTATAGGCTGGGACCTGGGATGAGGGTGTGCAGGGACGAGTGGCAGGTCCCAGGGGGCTGATGCACCTGGTAGACTACAGTCTGTAGCCTGCTCCAAAGTACTGCAAACTCCTTACAGGGAGCTGACTGTGATACCAAATTGTGGCAGTCCTTGTAACAGGCAAGACTAGAGAGATGCTGAATCATGATATCCATGATGCTGATGCAGGGCTTCCAGATGGGCATGGAGCCCTCAGGTGGTCAGGAGCAAGGTCTTGGCCAAGCTCCTCCAGTCACAGCCTCCTGCATGTGAAAGAACAAACTAGGTTAAGGGATCTTGAGTTTCCTTCGGTGCTTGCAGCCCCTGGAGGTGGGAGTGGGGTCTGTACAATGCTGCAGCTCGTTCCTGTGAGTAAAGGGTGAGTTGGTGTCATAGGGACACCCAGGGGTGGGCCAAGGAGGCAGGCTTGCCAGAGAGCACCTGCAGGATGCTGGTGTTGCTGATTATGGGGGTGCTCGGAAGAAATGGCTCTGCTGAATCTCTGCCACACACGCAGTGGGTCTCGGGCTTCGCTGAGTCCTCTAGTGTTGAGTCTTGGTGATGATTTAAGGGCGGTATGTTGGCTGCCTGGTCTGGGGCTTGGTACTAGGAACCTAGGATGGCCCTCCCTGTGCTCTATCCACAGGAGAGAGGTCCTTCCATGTTGGAAACCACATGTGTGTGTATGAGTGACCATTTCACTGTGAGGTCTTGGGGGGCCTGCCCAGGCCTGATTTGTGGGAGGCCATCGGCACAGAGGCAGAAGCTGAGCTCCTCCTGAGAGCAGGGTGGAGGTGCAGCTACGAGGCACAGCATGACCAGTGCAGGAGCAGGCCGCTCTGGGCTCAGAGGGCTGCGGTGTCAGGAGCAGGCTCTGAACAGGGGCCTGGAGGTCCTTCTGGGAGGACACCAACTAGGTGTTTGGGGACACAGTGCTCAAACACCAGCTGTGGCTCCCAGCAAGCTTACATAACGACTTCAGGGATTGTTCTATTGGGAACGCTTTAGCTGACCATCTGCACTGAATAGCCAATGTCCCCAGACAAGCCTTACCAGCCACTGCAGGGGCTTGGTGTGTGCCCTGCTGTGGCCTCCCTGGTGTCTGTCCCCAAGTTTCCATCTGGCTCAGCTTGAAGCCATCGGGTGTGGTGAAGATTGTGCCTTATGGGAACATCCAGCAGCACAAGGGACACTCACCATGTCTGTCACCTCCCCTCCCGTGGCCTCTCACCTGTGGGTTGACCTTTCACTCAATCCCTCAGGTTCCACGCTGCGGTGATACTCATGCTGCACCCCACCACCTGATGAGACCAGTGCCCCTCCCGGCTCTACCAAGCGTGGGTGGATCAGGGACCAGGGGACTCCGGGTGTGAGAAGGTTGGGGACAGGGTCTCAGGGGCTGCAGCGTGTTGGCACAGGAGCCACCCGCCCAGAGAAGATTTGTTCGTTATTTCTCTTGTGGGGCTGGAATCCTTCAGGGAGGACTCTTTACATTTTGGATGAATTTTATTTAGAACAAAGAATATTTATACAGAATAATAATTTATTTTATTTTTTCTCGGAAATATGCTTTATTTAATGTGACCCTCAGATACTTGTCTGTATGCCAAATGGAACTAATTTAGCTAAGATTTCTCTTGCAAAGTCAAGGTTCTCCCGGGTGGAAGTCGCTCCCCACGTGCTGCAGTGGTAGGCGAAGGCCTCAGCCGTCCGTCTTCCCTGAGCAGGAACCCTCCCTCTCCACACTCACAGCGGCTAATGGCTTCCACGTGGGCGTCTCAGTCCACAGCCACCCGTCTTTCCTGTCACTCATCTCCAAGGACCATCGCGCTCATTCTGAGGGGCCTCGGGGCCAACTGCGTGTGCCAGGGGTCTCAGGGTCCACTCCAAACCAGTGATGAGTGAAGTAACGTCCTGACTTGGGTTTTACGCGGGAGTCTTTTTTCCCACCAGGGCCCCGAGTGTCTGATCTCACGCATGCGGCTTCTCAGATCTCCAGCTGCCATCCAGCCAGTGGTCCTCGGCGCCTGTCTGAAGGTGACTCTGCAGAGAGATGCGCGTTCGCCTCTTCTCTGGCTCCCTTAGGCTCCTCCTTCAGCAAGAAGCACTCGGAAGCTGCCGCAGGACTTCCTTGGTGTGTGATTAAGAGGGGCCCCGGCACTTGCCTCGGGAACGACTCTGGCTTTCAGTCCCCGCAGATCAGAGAGAACTCGCAGTGGCAGTGATGTATTATTGACGACTGTCTTCCCCGCAAGCCTGCAGGCTTCGCAGAGCCAGGACGGGGCCTAGCTGCTGCCCAGGGGGTCCCTGGGAGGAGCGTGGCTGTGCTTGGGCTGAGGCTGAGATTCCACTGCTGAGAGGCCGAGAGGCAGAGGGCTTGGCCGGGGCTCTGGGAAAGATGTGGCCCAGGACGCTGACCAGTGAGTCTCCACCCGTGGCCAAGCCCCAGGGTCAGTTGGGCAGCTTCTCTCAAGCTGAGACTGTTTCCGGGGAATCTCAACAGGCAACGTGAGCTGCAACAAGAGGGACAGACAAACGTGCTTTTTAAATGGACACGTCAGTGTTCCTGTAATTTCTCTAGACTGGCAAAAACCATGAAAGATTAATTGAAAATGCTTTTGTGTGAAAGACGTGGGTTTCACGGTAGGGGAAGTGGGGAGGCGCGGACTCAGCCCCCTGCAGAGAAAGTCATGGAGAAAAGACGTGTGGCATTCACCGCCGTGCCACCTGCTGAAGGTCAGCTGAGGGAAACCCCGAGCCAGAGTCCACGCGTCCACTCGGCCTCTGCCGTCCGCTTTCCCTCATCCACCTGCTAGGACTCCTGGCACTTCTCTGGACCCACCTGAGTCAGAACTAGGAGGAGGAGGACCTTTGGCCCGACTCTAATGAGATCATTGGGTCTGGAAGCTACCAGAAGCCCTCGCGAGCTGGGCTGTGGCGGAACTGGATGGTGCGCGGCAGGGCTTGCGCTACCCGCCAGCTCCACTCGGCTGTTCAGCAGGCGCCTCGTGCCCAGGGTGGCTTTGCCCTCGAATGAATGTCTCTCTGAGGTTGTGTCAAGGCTGCTGTTGCGCGTCAGCTGTGGGTCACAGCTGGTGAAGATAAACTGTGGCATTAGCCTTCTCTAATCCTTCAGGCAACTGAGTGGGACGACATTTGTCTATTAAAGAATCTTTTAAAGTGACAGCTTACAAACCACAATGGCTTCAGAGTCCTCTCCATTTTCTTAAGTCAGAAATGGCTGCTCTTCTTCACTGGCTTATGCTGCTGGCCCCGGAGAGGCCACGGCCTGCTCAGATGGTGGAGGTGGGCTCTTGGGTGGGGACCCCATGTGATGGGTGGTCAGACCCTCCAGCCCCCTCCCCCGTGGACACAGGCACACTCCTCCAAGGTGAGTTCCACTGGGGTCTTAGAGGACAGCAGTGCCATCACAGGAGCCCAGCGGACAGGGCGAGTCCCCAGAGCCAGCTCTGCTGCGTGGCATTGCTGAAGCCAGCTCTGCAGTGACCGACACACGTGGGGTCAGGAGCCCTGGCCTGCCTCTCACATCCTTTACAACCAGGTTCCGGGCTTCTGCTCTGCTCTGATCTGCCGAGTCCTCGGGGACCACTTCAGCATCTCAGCGGAAGCTGGAGGAACTCTATTAGCTGCTCAGACTCTCAGCAGAATGTGACGGGGGCAGAAGGCGTCTGCTGCAGGACTGGCACTCACTCCGACCTCACTGGGCACACAGAGCAGATGCCCAGCCCTGGGCCAGGTGCCTCTGGGTCCCCAACACAGGTGGGCCTTCCCTCCTGGTGGCAGTTGGTCACTAGCTGTGTGAACGGACGAGAGATGAAGCACTTTATGCACCACCTGGTCGTGGGGACCTGCCACCAGCAGTTCTTCTCTTGGTCACTTTTGATAAGCATGTGGCTGCCCAGGGCAGCTCCTGGTAATGCTCTGCCAACCGCCAAGCTTCCGTAGTCGCTCAGACCCTGCATGTCAGACGAGCCCGTCCTGCCTGACCCGGGCCCACGTTGGGTGGCCCTGCAAACCCGCTGAGAGCCTGCCCCATTGTCCAAGTGTCCTCTGCCAGCTGCTCTCGCCAGGAGGTTCATGGCCTGTGGGTTCACAGGACCCTGCACTGTCCACCTCCTCCTTCCTGGGTCTGATGGGGGCACGGAGATGAAAAGAGCAGGGATTTGGGGACAGAAAGGCCCAAGCTCAGGGCCATATCCCTCCCCACTTAGTGTATGCCAGGCGCAGATGATTTCATGTTCCCTTAAAGTGAACCCAGGAACGTGGCAACCCACATGGACTTTTGGAGATGGGCCACCAGCTCAGTGGGCGCAGCAGGCCCTGAGCAGTGACCAGCTCAGTGGGTGCAGCAGGCCCTGAGCAGTGACCAGCTCAGAAGACGCAGCAGGCCCTGAGCAGTGACCAGCTCAGGGGACGCAGCAGGCCCTGAGCAGTGACCAGCTCAGGGGACGCAGCAGGCCCTGAGCAGGGACCAGCTCAGGGGACGCAGCAGGCCCTGAGCAGTGAATTCCATGCTTCCCCACTGGAGCAGCCTGGGAGGCTGAGTTGGGAGGCCCAGCAGGGAGGCCCAGCCACAGGCCTCCTGGGGCCTCCTGCTGTGGTAGGAGGGCCTGTGCAGGCATGTTAACCAACGAGGGGTGGATCCCTTCAGGTTTCCTCTTCAGAACAAAGTGCCCCAGGTCTGCCTCTCTCCTGGCTGGAAAGGCAGTCTGTGCTGGTCAGCCCCGGTGGAGGTGCGGGCTCTCCCTGGCTGGGCACGCAGCATTCCTGGAGATGCGTTTTCTAGAAGCAAACCCTGTGCAGCCAGCCTCCCGGCACTTACTCCCACCCTTTGCTGGTCTCCCTCGTGTGGAACGTCTTTTATTTTTGCCAATCTGATGGCTGGAGGAAAGGGGTTTAAAGGCGGTGTCCGTGGCCTGCCCTTGGTTCTCTTCCGTTTAGTCAGACTTGCTGAGGTCCACCTGACATGTAGCAACGCTCACTCTTCAGCAGACAGCTGCACGCGGTTTTACAAATGCCCACAGTTGTGTGCCCTCGGTGAGGACACAGGCAGTCCCACCCCAAGTCCCTCCCGCATCTCTCTGGACTCTTGCGCCTCCCCTGCAGATGGCCTGACTTCTGCCGCAGGCTCCCTCTGCACGGCATCCTGTGTGAGAAAGTGTGCCCAGTGTGGCCCCCTTTTGGCTCTGGCTTATTTCACCCAGCAAATGTGCTGGTGGCCCCTCTGTGCCCTGGCGAGCTCCGCAGTGGGTTTGTTTTTGCTCTGAGTGGCATTGGTGGTGTTTCCTGACCTGGGGGACTAGGAGTAAAACTGCCATCAGTTTTCACGCCAAAGAGTTTGTGGACATGGCTTTGTATTCCTCTTGAGTGAACGGCTGCGAGTGGGATTTCTGGGTCACATGGTGCGAGTGTGGTTCACTGTTAAGGAACTGCCTTCAAGTGCTTCTTTATTCCGGTGTTTATGCACATTCCTGTGCCGTCATTTAGATAGCTCGTCCCTGAAATATTGGGGGTGGGGAGACAGGTGCACACTTGAGAGCCACTTGGGTTCTATCCCAGTGCCTCAGCCCTGCCCTGCCTGCAGCCCCCAGCCTCTGTTCCTGGTGGAGCTGCCACAGTGGGTCTCTCCCTTGCCCGGGGCGGCCGGTGAGCTTAGTGACGGAGGTCACGGATGGCTATGGCTTCTGCTGATGAGCCAGGATCCACACAGCCCAGACTCCCAGGACATGGCTCCTGGTGCCTTCTCTTCTGTAGAGAGCTCATCCTCGGCATCTTTGTTTCCTGTGACCACTGTGGCATTTGCACTCTTTGTCTTTGCTGTACTGAGATTCAGAACCCCAGGGCACCGCTGGACTGCCACAGGCCACAGTTCAGAGGGCTTCCCACACTCAATGGAAATGCACAACATCACCGACATCCAGGTTTGAACCATCATTTTGCCACCCCAGGAAGAAACCTGGTCTGTTTGAACCCGACTCCAGCCTGAGCCCTCTGCCATCTGTGTGACAGATTCTCTGGTGAAGGACAATTTACATAGAGAAACAAAAACATGTGTTAGGGTTAGGGTTAGGGTTAGGGTTAGGGTTAGGGTTAGGGTTAGGGTTAGGGAGCAAGCCACCGCCGTGTTTCCACGCTCCCCATCCCTCTGTTTCCACACTGGTGCTCATAGGCAGGTGCCCTCCTGAGAACATCTCAGGGTAGCAGAATCTCTCTCGGACCTGGTGGAAGATGCTGGAAGATGCAGGATGGGGATCTTCAGAGACCTGCTCCAGGCTGGGTCCAGCCTCCTCCCTGAGTCTCCTGTGTGTGACACCCCAGCCACCTGGGGCCCTTCCCTGCTGCTTCTCAGGGAGCTCTGCAGTCCCTACCCTGCTCCAAACTGCTCTTCTGCCTCCCTGCTCCTTCCAGACAGAGCTGTGCTGGGGTGGGTCCTTGGGCTCTCCCTCCTGTGCAGTGGAAGCTGTGCTTACTGGAAACGCAGCTGGTCCAGCACCATGGACAGCTACCTGTGGAGGCCCATGCTGTTGGGTCCACCTACTAAGAGAACTTCCCTGGCCTGGGCTTGCAGCTTCGTCTGCCATTGAAGAGTCTGAGAAGCCAGTTGGGGGCCACACAGGGCCCCTAGCCCTCATCCAAAGCTACTCCTCAGAGTCAGGGGCTCTGCCCAGCCCAGGGGGGCTCTGTGTAGTCCTCCCCGGACAAGGACGGGAGGGCATCAGCCTTTGGGCCCTGGACCGGCTCTGCTCTGGCCCTCTGAGCAGGGAAGGGGTCAGCCTCAGGAGGACACCAAGGGATCTTGAGGCAGGAGACAGAGGAGTCGCTGGGGACCGGAGGTGGAGGCCGGACGCTGCCAGGGCGGCCACCCTGACCTGGGTGGGCCAGTGAGCCTGGGGCAGCTCTCCCCATCCCCACCCCAATCAAAGGAGCTTAGCTTCTTCAACTGGTCCTGGGTTTGAGTGTGTGGGTGAGGGTGTGAGAGGGCAGTGCCTTGGTGTGTCCATGTGGAGGGCAGGAAACGTGAGTTTGGGGTGCGTGAGAGCTTGTGAGTGTGTGTGTGTGTGTGTGTGTGTGTGTGTGTGTGCAGGAGTGTGTAAGTGCACCTCTCACTTCCTTTGCTCAGTCCAGGCCGCGCTCTTCCCTGGTGGGCAGACATGAAGCAGAGCCTTGGATGGATTCTAGGAGACAGGTCTGGGGACCTTCCTGGGCCTCTCCGCGACACAGGCCTGAGGAGGGGCCTGGCCACATCTGCCCCAGGGGAACTGAGCTTCCTGTTCCAGGAGGAGCCCCTGCCCCTGGCACAGCACTGGCACATGCTTCTCCATGGGGGGGTGCTTACTGTCAGGTGTCCTGGGTGGGCCAGTCGTGCCCAGGCCTGGTGGCCGCTCTGTCCTGGGCAGGCTGCAGACAGGCGTGTCCTGGCTCAACCTGTGCTAAGGGGAGGGCTGGATTGGCCGACCTGGGGATCCTCTCATGGCTGCGGGTGGCAGGCAGCTCTGTGGTTGGTCCCAGGGCCTGGTAGTCACTGCTCCCAGTGGCACCAGCACCTGAGTGTGTTCTTGCAGACAGTGGCAGCTCTGTGACACAGGACAGATGCCTGCTGGCTTCCAGAGGACCCAGTGCTTGACCCCTGGGTGGTTTCTATGTGTGTGGATGGGGCCGTCCTTGCCCACGAGACATGGAGACCTGTTCCACGTCCCTGGAAGCAGAGGTCCACAGACAGACCCTCTCCACTGACGTGGCTGAGTGCTGAGTCCCCGCACCTGCCCAGGCCGGCAGAAGCATCTCAGGGCCAACGTGTGGTGTCAGCAGATGAAGCACACAGCGAGGGGCTGGGCACTGGTCCTGGCAGGGGCTCGGCCAATGTGGCTCCTCTTTGCTGCTCTACTGAGCAGGCGGTGGATACGAGGCTTGTGCTGGGACCATGTGCCCAGGTGAGAAGATGCTCCCCTGCCTAAAATTGTTCCCTTCATGGCCAGCAGGGTCTGGGAGTGCCAGGCTGGACACTCTCAGGGAACATAGGAGCCGTGGACCTTGTCAGGGACAGGGCCATGCACAGTGTCCACCCCTGGAGGGGGGTCTTTGAGAGGAAGGCCAGGTTGTAAGCAGAACTCCCACACCCAGGTGGCTTTGCTGGGGTGGAACTAAGTTGGCCATAACTGTCCCTGAAATAGGGGGCACAGAGGTTCACTTCTGAACTCTAACGAAAGATGGAAAAGATTTGAACAACTGGAGACGGTGAAGACAGGGCCCATGGCTCCAGCCCCAGTGACGAAGTGGATCTGGGGACAGTACAGAGGAGGCACCTTTCTGGAAGTCCATGCCAGCTCTGCCGTCAAGAGGCTGGCCACGCCTGCACTGGGGGCAGTGGAGGGGTGTGGTGGGTCCTGCCTCAGGTGAGGAGGAAGCTGGGATGTGGCTGGGCCCCAGCCGCCTCTGAGAGCTGACAACCCGAGAGACGAGAGGCACCAGGGACACACGCCCTCAGGAAAAGCCTGGCCAACACCACCGCGGGCTCCCTCAGCATCGCCAGAGCAGGGGCAGCTGTGAGCTTCCCAACAGCCTCTGGAGGGCGACGGAGGTGCTGTCCTGCCCGGCAGGTCCAGGCTCCCTGCTGGGCCAGGTCAGTTCCCAGTGCCAGAGCCCAGCCTCTGCTCTGGGTCCAGTGGCCGCTCACAGCCCAGAGGGGAAACCTGGGGACGACAGCCCTGGACAGGTGGGCGCCTTGGCGATGGGGGCGGGGGGCGAGCACTCTGAGGAGCCTCGGGCACCCAAGGCCACCCAGAACCTGGGCCAGCTTCCTCCTGGTGCCCCGGGGAGGCGAGCTGAGCTGATGGCTGTTTACACAGAGTGTTAGTGTGTGAGGATCGCTGTGCTGTCTACAGTTAATCTGTAAGTAAGGTTCTCTAGGCATAAAAATAATGCTCCCACCATCACTAGGATTTAATTTCACTCATGGCACATTCATAATTCCAGGCATCTTTATGGTGTTATTTTGATAAGTTTGCATTTGTTTTTATAGCTTGGCGTGTGAAACCGCTTTGAGAAGGCAAAGCCCCATAGAAGATAAAAGGAGTACTTTTTGTTGTAAAAAAGCAACTTCCAGTGCGCTCATGTGCTGTTTAGAAACCAGGAAAGACACTGTGTGCAAGGCCCCAGGGTGTCAGAGGAGAAAGGCACGTTGGGCCACCTCGTTCTCTTACGGCTTTCCTGCCCCGCCGTCACAGCACCTCTCCCAGCTCCAGCTCCTGGTGGCCAGCTCTGCTGCTCAGACCACAGCTCAGCCTGCTTACCTCACGGCCTCACGGTGCTGCACTTCTCTAGTGCTCTTCACAAGACACAGTGGGCTTCGAGTCCACCCCGTGGGCTCCAGTGCACACCTGTCCACTGTGAGTGGGTCCGTGCAGGCTTCTCTGCTCCTGGAAAGCCAGCCAGGGGCAGCTAGCGGCTGTCAACTCAGGCAGGAATCAACTCACAACCAAAACCACAACACCAGCTCCCGTCTGGAGTCGTGGGTCCTGACAGAGGAACCCAGAGCCCAGTGACCAGGTGAGAGAAGGCAGCCTGTGTCCAAGGTGTGCTCTTGGCTCTCAGGTGCTGTCCTGTCCTCCATGTGGCCTTCCCAGGAGAATCACTTGGGGCTCAGCACGTCCAGCATGTTGCAGCCCACAAGGCCAGAGAAGCGCGTGGCTGCCTGGGTGGCGCACTTCAGTTCAGCCATGAGTGCTTAAAGCAAGGCACAGAGTTCTGCCTTGAAAGCTAGTGAACAATGTGGGGTCTTATTGGAGTGTTGATTGTCACAGCTCCAGTGACGGGTCCTGGGGGGGAGGGGGTCACCGAGTGGATGAAGCTGGTCATGGGTTGAACAGCAGGGCAGCTGCGAGGGGGAACAAGCTGGGGCACAGACCAAGGCAGGAGGCTGGTGTCCACCTCAAAGGGCATGTGCTGATCCCAGAGAAGCCTGTGGGGCCATGGACCTGCACCCCCAGGCTGGGAGGTGAGTGGGGTGGAAGACCCTGACCTTGAAGCAGAGGACAATCCCAGTCTCCCAGGAGTGTGAGTCGGGTCTCCCCACCTGAGCACTTCCTGTGTGCTGGGGCTGTCCTAGCAGAGCTGGGAGGCCCACGGTGACCATGACCTCTGCCCTTGCTCCTGAGAGCAGAGCTGGGCCCTCGCCCTGCAGGACTGGCTCTCCCTGGAAGCCCCGGTGGAACGGAGGAGGTCTCATCTGCACACAGGAGATCAGCGTAGGGACACTGTGTGCACTTTCTCCCTGTCCTTGCTGGTGGGCACTGAGGCTCTGGGGGTGGCAAGGCCTCTGTGTCACCCACTGGACAGTGACGTCAGTAGGAAACAAGAACTTTGCGTGTCACACCACTAAGGCTTGGGGATACTTGTCACTGCTCTGGGCCTGTGTGATTGACACATGAAACATGAAAACACCATGGGAAAGAGCCACCCAGTGCCACTGCAGCCCTGAGCCGCACAGCTCTCCTCTTCTCGGTTCTCCTGGGGCCAGGGCTGTCCTAGAGCCTTGTGCACGGGGTCAGGGCCAAGGGTTCTGCAGTGTGTAGTGTCAAAGAGGTGGTGTCCTCAGGATGTCACAGGTGGAAGGCAGAGATGGACGTTAGAGAGAAACAGAGCCAATACCTGTCAAAGGGGGAGAAGACAGATTTGATTGAGCACCATGTAAGAGCGGAGAGAGGCTTCAGGGAAATGAGCTCAAAAACACCGCAGCCAAGGCAGCAAGGATCAGAGGGGCTCAGTTTGCAAAAGGACCCAGAGTAAGCTTTAAGGTAGGGGACTCTTGCTGAAAGGGTGTCTAGCCCATTCTGTGCTGCTAGAACAGAAGACCGAGGCTGGAAGCTTCATCCAAAAAAGAGGCTTATGTAGCTCACAGTTTTGCAAGTTCAAAGCCGAGGATCAACTGGCCCCATCTGGTCAGTGTCACACAGTAGATGGCATCGCAGGTGGAAGCACAGCAGGAGAGGCCACAGCAAGGAGGGAGGCAAGAGGGCACACAGAGGCCAGCCTTGCTCTGTGACACCCTGCTCCCTGGGTCCTGATCCAGTCCTGCAGGACCTAACCCACTCCCGAGGGCTGGGCAGAGCTCCCTTCTGAGGTGGTGCCCGAAGACACCTAGCCTCCCTCGAGGCCCACCTCTTAAAGGGTCCACCACCTGTCACATCACCAGCCTGGGCCGAGTCTCCTGCCTGTGGATCCCTAGGGACAAACCACAGCAGCAGCCAAGGGCGTGTAGGGTGAAGCACAAGCGGCCTCCAAGGCTCCCGTGGGAGGCTTGGCCTGGGGTCTGACGGGAAGAAGGCCCTGAGGAGGGGGTGACCGTGGCCAGGACAGATGCGCTCTGGCTGGAGGCTGCAGAGTGCTGTGGTCAGCGGCCACGAGGCTCTCAGCAGGGAGGTCCTCCAGCACCTGGATGAATGCTCACAAGTAAAACAGGTGAGTGCTGTGCAGAGTGCTGGGCCTCCAGGGAGGCAGCTCCCCGTGCAGGCCTCGCTGATCATGTGATTGAAGTGTGAAAATCATTTTCTCTGCCTGCATCACTTCCGTATATTGATATTAACTATAAAAAACAAATTTCTTCCACAGGCCAAACAAGCAGATGGGTTTTAAACACCTTAGGAATAGAAAGAGGTCACTTAGTGGGTGATAACTCTGCTAAGCACCAAGCCACCACAGGGCCCATTCCCAACTCTCCTTCCTCCTCTGGAGCAGCACCTGGAGCCCCCACACCACATGCTCACCTGGTTGTGGTGGCCATCCCTGGAGGAAAGGCACCCAGAGCCCCACCCTCATGTGCCCACCTGGGCTGTGGGCCTCACCCCTGGAGCTCCACCCCCACGCACTGGGGACCCACGGAGCCTGCAGGTGAGAAGGCTGAAGCCTGGTGGTCATACGACTTGTCTAAGGTCTCACACCGAGAGATGCGGGACTTAATCCAAGTCTGCCTCATCCAAAGCCTCCCTTACCAGCCCTGGCTGACCCACGTGCATCCATGACCTCCCTTCCCTTCCTGCCCCGGAGCTCAGAGTCCTGCTCCCTGGGGAGGGAAGGAAGACCAGCCTGTCTGCTCTCCCAGGCACCAGAGGCCCTGGACAAAGCCTTCCAAGCTCTCCTCTCTGCTGACCTCTGCAGAGGAGCAGAGGACACCTGAGAAAACAGCCCAGAGTCAGTCGGACTGTGCTCTGCCCCTGGTCCTGCCCCACTGCCCAGAGCAGATTGGTGCTTCCTTACACAAGTCAAAAAACAGTGACTTTGAGACTGAACAGATCCGAGCAAAACCCAGTTCTGCAATTCAGGAGCTGTGTGGACTGGAGCAAGTCACTTGTTCTACCCGAGTGTGTGGAAGGGAGAAGACTCCCTCCTCGGGTGCAGGTGAACACTGACTAAGGTGCAGTAACACCACCCAACTCAGGGGCCCGGGGCCGGCCCTCCCGCGGCCTGCCTCCACCTACGGAATGGAGGTAGACGGCTCAGCCCCCAGCTGCAGCACAGGAAGCTCACACACTCAGTTTTGGTGCGCACCTCCGCTCAAATGAAGTACCCCGTTCACTTGTGTTCCCGGGCCAGAGGCACACCCAGCTGACGAGCGTCCATAGCACCACATCTGTGAGTGGGAATGACGCTCTCGAGTGCAGTGGTGCTGACTTTATGGTGACGCACGGGGGGCATTACCAGCTGGTCAGTGGCCAGGTGAGTCTTTGTTGGGATGGGGAACACAGGTGTTTGGTTGTAGTGAAAGCCCAGTTAGGGGACATTCTTTGCGCAATTCAAAGCAAGCATCGATCGTCCGTAGGCCTCAGGGTAACTTTGGAGTGAGCAAGGGGAGGTTGAGGCAGAAGAGATAGACCCACGTTCCCGCAGAAAGAGTGGATACTGAACCTGCAGCTGCTGTCCACAGGTCTGTAGGAACTGGCTGGTGTGGGACAGACATGGTGCCCGGGAGTGAGCTCGTGTTTTCACGGTGGAGAGTGGAGTGAGGTGGCCGCTCGACTGGAGTCCTCCCCTCATTTTCCCAGGCCCACTACTTCCTGCTGACTCCCGCCGACCCCGGCACCACCCTCACGTGAACTCCTGACGCCAGGCCTTGTGTCGCCTCCACCCTGATGGGCTGCTGGGACAGCCAGGATGTGGCCGATGAGCAGAACTGGACCTGGCCGGAGCTCGCTCAAGGCAGGTGCTTCTGAGCCTGGCTTAGAACCTCAAGCCCTGGGCCCCAGCGTGAGAAGGAGCCGGCTGAAGTGGGCAACGTGGAGGAGCCAGACCCCACTGCACCTGTGTGCACCCCACCCTCTCCAACCTCAGGAGCCTTGGGAGGGGCAGGAGCCCTTTGTCATGGAGATGCCCAGGTGCCACAAGGTTCTGAGAAGCTGAAGGAGATCCCCCCCACAGCAGCAAGGAGAGAAGCGGGTTAGGGACCACCCCCTGAGTACAGCATGGAGGCCAGCTTCCCCCTGTAGGCCCCTCCTACAGCTGACCCTTGCCCTGAACCAACCCGGGAAGGCAGTCGTAGGACGGAACTGGCAAAGCCGACTCAGGCAGAGGCCCACTGTGGTCCAGCACCTGAGGGACACCACCAGGCTGTCAAACTGACGGGGCAATTTGAATGGGCGGGAGGGTTGGAAAGTGACTTGGAAACAGCCCAGAGCCTCAAACCACTTCGTAACACGTCACCGGTTGGTCACACTATTGGACATCTAGGTGAAGGGGGGACGTCCACTGAGGAAACAGTTTCCCTCAGTGTGCCGTATAGACCCGGGGGCAGGTGAACGAGTAAATGATCGTGTGTTGCGAAGCAGATGCCCGGAAGGCTTTGAGAACATCTGCACACTGCAGCCAGCTCTGAAAGTCCCCTGCTGTGGGGTGCAGCGGCACACGGCACGTCATCCGTGGCACCCCACCCGTGGCACCCCACCCGTGGCACGTACTGACTCTGTAGAAAGGGAACTGGACATTGAGAGAGAGAGAGGCACCCGGGCTCTGAAAGGACGGCAGCGGGGATGTGCACCCCTCTCCCCGCAGCCCAGGCCCTGAGAGCTACACCCAGGGCCAGGACACTGGTCACTGGCCTGTAGGGCTCCCGGGGGAGTGAGTCTGTGAGAACACCCCGTCCTGCAGAGCTGGGGGAGCAGGCGCCTGTGCTGTGACACCAGGTGGAATCAGCTCCCGGAGGACGTGTGCCCTGGTGGGAGGTGCCAGGAACATACCAGGGCTGGTGTGCCAGGGCACTGCGGCCAGAGGAAGGGTGGCCAGGGCTCTGCAGGTCCAGCTCAGGAGGAGCTGATGCCCAGGGAGGGAGGACAGTCCTGCAGGAGTCCAGAGTGGGAGGAGAGGAGGCCACGAGGGATGGGCCTGTGGCTTGCTATGGATGGAGAAAAGCCGGTGGTGAAATCCCTTTTCAAACTGGGAGACACACCAAGCAGCAGTGGCATCCTGAGTCCCCAGGAGAATGGGGTTCAAGGAAACGGACTTCAGTATTCATAGAGTGGGAGCTGGGACCAAGTGGCCCAGGCAGGCCCCACCCAGCCCTGCTTCCTGTCACCCACAGTGACAGCTCAGAACCCAAAGGTCAGGGCAGACGGCACGTGTCCTGCTCCACCCAACAACGGACCACGTGCAGGAGAGGCCGTTACCCCGCAGCCAGAATGGGGTGTCTTCAAACAGGAAAACCATGCAGTTGGCTTCCCAAACCACAAAACAGAAACAGACACAAACCTGGAAACGTGTGAATGAGACCTGGCTTAAGACAGGAGAGAAACAAAGGCACAATCTTTCCCCGGTCAGGGATATCACAAAGCTCCCAAGAAAGGATCTGTTTGAAGACATAATAAGGAGCAATGAGCAAAGTCTTGACCATGGAAAATAAAATGAAGGAAACTGGAGATAAAAAGGGTGGGAAGAAAAATCCTCCAAACCTCCAGAAAAGAACACGAGGGTCTTGAAATTTAAAGTAACCAGGACGGCATGAGGCACCCTGGCATCCAGACGGCCCGGGACGGCTGACTTCACGATGCACGTGGAAACAGTAGGGGCCTCGTCTCCAGCCAGCCAAGCCTCACTTCAGGTGCCCGTCCCACAGAGCCGGCGCCCTCCAGCAAGGACCTGGGACGCACAGTTCTTACCATCACCTTGGAAGAAGGACTTCCCACGCAAGAGGCCTGGAGGCGACCTGGAGGCTGCCATGTGGCTGGCGTGAGTCCTGGAACAGTTAGAAAGAGAGGAAGGAGAAAGAAGAGGAAAGAGTCAAACAGCTCATCCACCGTCAGGCAGGCAGGCGGCAGAGGTCAAAGGACAAGGCTTTGGGAATTGCTGACCAGGCATCTGCAGCCTGGCAAGGCAAAGTGGGGTGGGCAGTGGGATCGTAGCAGAGACCCGCACCGTCCTGAACACCAAAGCATGTGTGTGCATTACGGAGCAGGCTGACCACGGCAGGAGGACTCCCAGTCCGCCGTTGCACACTAGGGCACCCCAGAGACCAGACTCCTGGACCATTTCAACAGCATGGCCAGGAGCACGTCACTCCCACAGGGAGGCTTGCCCCCAGAGGAGCCACTCACTCCATGTGGCACAAAAAAACCATCACGATTCAGAAAAGCCAAAACAACGATAGTAAGCATAAAGCAAAGACCAGAGCTTCTGGCTAAGGGAGGGTCACAGGAGCAGGCATTGTGGCCACACAAGACCCCAATTAAATGTCACGAAGAACACCGTCATGTGAAGGCTGTGATCACAGTGGAGCTGTGACCATTCATGACCGAGTTGGTGTCCACCGTCTTAAAAATGCAGATGCCTGAGAGGCCAGGGGAAAGGTCCACGGAGGGGCTCTGCTGTGTGGTTCTCAGCGTCGGAACAGTGGGGAGGAAACGCAGGAAGGGAGCCTCAGAAGGGCAGTCTGTAGGGAGGGCTCCTGCCACTCCTCACCTACCACTTAACCACAGAGAACCCGACCCTCGGCCACCCAGGGGGCATGTTCGTAGAAGGCAGCAGGCGGGGCCGGGCCAGGCCTGAAGTGAAATCAGTGCAAAAACGCTGTGCTTGAGTCCAAAGACCAAAGATCTAAAAAGACACGAACAGGCAAATGAGGGCTGCCTCGGGGCACAGCCCACACTGCTGACCCCACAAGTGCAGACAGATGTGACCGCAGCTCCTCTAGTGTCGCCAGGGTGGCGGGATCCAGGGCTCAGGGAGAGGCAAGGGAGATGGCCCCTTGCAAGTTCCCACAGTCTCAAAGGCTACAGCTGCCCTGAGGGACAGTGGGGCTGCTCCGCCGCACAGGCGCTCCCCCGGGGCCCAGATGTCCTCTTAAGAAGTTCACCCCAACGTTCACCTACGCAAAACACCCTGCAGGTGAAGAGCCCCTGGAGCCACCCATGGCAGGTGGGTGGATCCACCCAGGGGCACAGCCTCAGGAGGCACTGGAAGAATTAACCGCAGTCTGAAGAAAGTGGTCTCCTGCGGAGGGTCAGGGGCTAGAGAGGAGTCACATCTCTGTGTGGTCTCTTCACACATAATAAAGACTCTTGAATCATGGCGACATTTTACGTTCAAAATATGTTAAGTCATGTACACGAGGAACGGGGACTAAGCGCATCCGCAGCACATGGGTCCACCTCCCGGCAGATTGACAGCTGACCCCACAGATGAGATGTGTCATTGAAATAACCCGGCGGACAGAACTCACCCCGGAAGGGATGGGTGCTAATGCAAAGTTACCTGGGGCTGGGAGGTGGACGGGAAAAGAGGGGGCATTGACCGACAAACGTACAGTTAGGGGCAGAGATTTCCGGTGACCAGAAGAGATGACTACAGTCAATAATAATGTGTCTCAACATACCTAAAAGAGGGTATTTTAAATGTTTTCATCATGAATAAATGATAAATATTTAAGACTCTGAGGATGCCTGGATATTCATTGCCTCAAATATCTATCACTTGCTTGCATGTGTACAGGGATCAATCTGATCTGATCATTGCACAATGGATACGCGTGTTGAAAATCACATTATACCCTACAATTATTATTTGTTAATTAATAATCATGTAAATTTTAAAAAAATATCTGCAAGGAAATCCTGAGCCTCTCTGGGAAGGTTTGTGGCTGGAGGTGGTGGGAGGCAGGAGCTCTGGGGCAGAGACCCTGGGTCAGCTGTTGGGAGTTAGGGTTCTGCGTGGGAAGAGAGGGCTGTAGGTAGCCAGGCCAGGAGCCAGAGATCGAAGGTATGGAGGCCCAGCCACCATGATCCTGGAAGGACAGGGGCTCTGCAGAGAAGAGGACCCTCCATGTGGTCAAGTGGGAGACGCCAGGACGGAAGGAGGAGCTCGGAACCCGGCAGCTGGGGACCATTTGAGCATAGCAAGGGTGAGCGGATCCCCCACAGCTGGACAGGAGGGAGCCTGAAGGACACAGTGAGTCCTGAGTGACACTTGGGGAGGGCCACTAGCTCCTGGGTACAGAACAGAGTGGGATCAAAACCTCCATCACACACCGCTGTGCACGGTGGACTCAGGCGGGAATTGCTGGGGGGGTGGGGGACTCAGGCGGGAATTGCTGGGGGTGTGGGGGATAAAGCCCGGGCACAGGTTTTATCAGAGAAGAGCGGGGAGGGGGACACTCAGGGAAGGTGCGCTTCTCCCCTGCCCCCTGGCCCAGGCAGCCCGAGCTGTTGTCTCCTCTCCAGACAGGCCCAGCCACCAGCAGCAGGGCGGGCGGGTGGGAAGCCTCGCGCCAACCTCAGTCCGTGGCTCCAGTGCTCTAGAATAAACAGTCAAGGGCAGTCCCCAGGTTTGATCAGAGACTCCTGTCCACGGCTCCTTTTTAAAATCTTACAGCATTTTGGAGATGTGCTCCTTCATAGGACACGTGGGGCTGGCACACGCCGTGTGGGTATGCATGCGGGAAGGCTATTTGGTAAATTACCTCTTAATATTTCCTTGAATTCTGGGGGATCATGGAAAAAGCTACTGCAATTACAACTAGTTGCCTGGTAACCACTGACTATCATCCTTCTACAAAAGGAGCAATTAACCTGCCTCCGTGGTGGGTGCTCCGCGGGGCTGTGTAGGCAGCAGAATCTGTCTTGTGATCTGGCCACTAGAGCTCCCAACACCCTGGAGGAAGCAGTGGGGGTGTCACATAAAAGTGCCGCGGGGGACCTGGGGCCAGGGGACCAGCCCCAGTGTGGCTACACCTAGTCAAGCATGAGAGGGAACGGTCGAAACTCTCCAGACACTGGCTCTGCCCTCGCAAATAAGGGGGCAGCTGTTTCCGTCATGCGTGCTTCCAGCTGTGGAGTCACCTGCTCCTTCAACACCTGCGTGAGCAAGGGACGGAGTGAGAGCTGGGCTGGTGGGCCTGGAGCACCACCCTCTGGAGAGCCAGAGAGCAGGGCTGGGGCACACCCAGGGACGACGCTCTTCTCTCCCTGTCCCCTTGGCCCACCGTACCCGGGGGTGGGGGAGCTGGCAGGATCTGGGGCATCCCTGACCCCAGCCCAAGTTGTTTCCCATGAGCTCTGGCCGTGCAGGATCCTGCTGGCCGAACGCAGAGGATGTGAGGATGCTTTGGGCGGTCACTTCCCTCACCCATATATTTGGAAAATAGCGAGCCACATGAGCCACCTTATGATCAACCATCTCAGAGTGCCCGCTCTCCACCCGACCTCAGGAGTGCCCACTGTCCACCCAACATACATCAGCAGCACAGATGGCCAGTGAGACTCCAGAGCAGAGCTCGGCCAGAAGCAGCAGCCCAAGCCTAGGTTCCAGAGGACGCAGCCGGGGGCCTGGTCCCTCTGGGCCATCTGTGGGCACAGCAGCATCCTGGAGTGCCCTGTGGCCTGTGCGTGGTGTTTGGGGCGCAATCCCTGTTTCGGAGGAAGCAGGAACCTCAGGGCCAAGGGTGATACAAGCAGAAGACATGTGTGGAGGCCGGTGAGGGAGGAGCCTGGCTCGGGCTGCCCGCTGACCTGAGCTGATCTTGCTGGGCCTCCTCCCGGGGCCTGCCCTGCTGATACCTGGGCTTTGTCAGGATTTTTGAGAAAAACATTCTCTTGCACCGGACACTTTTCAATCAAAAGGTCTTTTAACAAACTCCCTTGACACCAAAATTGAAAGTCTGAGGAACCGCAGGCCCTGTGCCTGCAGCTGCATCTGTTGGCGGTGCTTCATTTATGGGAAAGTACAGGGGGTGGGGGGCGAGGGGAGCCCAACGGGTGAGTAACGGCGAGTTCAGTCCACAGCTCAGGCCTCGCGCTTCATCTCTACACTGTTTCTTAAAAGAAAAACGCCTTATTTACATTTAAGAGCCTGGCGTGAGCAAGGCCTCCCGTGTCCCTGTTGAAGGCCACTCCTAACCGAGGGTCCCTTGCACCCATGAGTGTGGGCGCTGAGTGGCAGAAGCCTGCACAGGCCTGCCCTCTGCAGCTCAGCCGGCTCCTCCTGCAGGTGGTCAGGTGAGTCCCTGCACCAGGCAGCACTGTTCTTGTCCCTCAGTCTCTGCTGGACCCCCTGACCTGTGGTGTGAGTGGGTGCTACAGTGGGAGCAGGCAGGGTGGGAGCGAGTGGAGGCCAGGCTGAAGGGCACTGCCAGGCCCTGCCCCTGCCCAGGGCTCTGGGAACCCCACGTGGGGACTGCAGAAACCTCCAAACAAGGGGTGTCCGGCTGGACACAGAGGGACACGTAGGTGGATGACACTGCTCGGATGACAATCAGGAAACCACAGAGCTCGGAAGGAACCGGAAGCCGAGATGAGTGAGGGGAGGACACAGCCCTTCCCAGTGAGCGCCCACCTCAGCAGTGGGGAGACCTCGTGGCCAGCAGGAACCCTGGGGAGCTCCTGGCAAGAAGGGGCTGTGCCGGGAGCCTGGTGGGGCCAGTGCTGCCCCTCTCTCAGGCCTACCAGCGTCCATGCTGGGCCTGGCCCCACAGCGACTCTCCTGAAAGTGTGAGTTGTTGCTCCTTATAGAATGGGGCAGAAGGGGTCCCCGAGGCACAAGCCAAACAGATGCAATTTGTTTCATTGAGGAAACAGCCATTGAAACCCTGGGTCCCCAAGGGTGTCACGGAAGTCCTCCTCCCCTGGCCAGGCATGGAGCCCCAGGATGACCAGAACCTCATTCCTCTGAGAAGCAGCCAAGGGACGAAGACATGAGCTCAGCAAAGGGACACTGAGGAAAGCCAAGACCTGACTCCAGATGCCCGAGGGGCCGTCAGTGGGGGAGTTGGTGGGTTCACAGCTCAAAGCCAGATGACTAACGGTGGAAACGACAGGGACGCCGATTTCTGCTTCATCTAAGGATGCGTTTTCTGGCAAATGTCAGCGTGGAGATGCCTGCCATCTCTGGCGTGAAGACCTTGGACTATGAGGGTGCTCATGAGGGAGCCAAAGCTTGGGAAGACAGTCTCATCAACCTCTGAAGTCCTTTCCAAATGGGGCTTCACACAAAAAGAAATTACTTTTGAAATTACTTTGTGAAGGGGTAGATGTGCCAATTTGCTTGACTCTCGTGTTTATTTCACTCCGTATGTGTGTACCAAAACAGCATCCTGCACGCCTCACATAAAATCAATGAAACTTAAACAAATGTCTTTTTAAAACAGAATCAAGTTATCCATGCCCTTGCCACCCATCAGCTGAATGAGCTGGGCTTATCCACCCTGTACCTGGCATGATGATGAGGACAGAGGTGGTCACCCATCTCTATCTGACAACAACCCCTGCCCAAGGTCTGCTGTTCCCTGTGTGGCTCAGAAAGGGACTCTCGTCACTTCCAGAGCCTCGAGGGGCTGCAGTAGATGCATCTATCATCCTGAGCAGAGCCATCTCTGGGAGGATTGGCCTTGTGGGTATGCAGTGCCCGGCTGGAGAAGAGTTTGCCTGCTGCCTGACGAACCATGAGCTGGAACCTCTTTCTTCCCCGCAATCTTCCCCTTACTGCCCAGGAGCATCTGGTCTGCTAGAAAAGTCACTATGCAATTTGGTGGATCAATAGCAATTTGCTGACTTCAAAGATTCTATGAATCCTCAAACAACAAACGAAGGCTTCCCCAGGTGATACCTGATACCACAGGCCCAACACTGCCAGCCGGACAAGGGGAGTCGAGGCAGGACTCACGGAAGTGAGCAGAGAAGGCCCAAGCTGGAGCCCTGGGCCAGTGGGATGGTAGCCTCTTGTCCAGTGCTGCCAGTGTCCTGGGCCCTCTTCTTCCCATTGAAGGTTAAAAGGTCTTCCTGGACTTGTCCTCTCCTGGTCATCCTGCCAGACTTGACTGTCCCCTCAGCTCTGCCTGGCTGCTCCCAGAGCCTCTGAGACCCTCTGTGCCCAGTCTGACCCCTGCCCCTGCTTCTGCCCAGCAATTTTCTCCACTCTCTTCCTGGGCTTATCAGGGTACAGCCCAGGAGAGCTGAAGGTGGCCTCAGGGCTCCTGAGAGAGGCCAGACCTTGTAATACCTTGTAATTGCACGCCACAGGATGCAGAAGTGTTGGAGGAGTTAGGTCAATGAGCTCTCGGCAGGAAAGGTCACCCTCCTTCCCCCAGGGAGTGTTTGGACACTCGGGTGCTCCAGCTGGACTGGGGGTGTTCGCAGACCTGCTCAAGTCTTGGACTTGCTTCTCACACGGGCGCGCTGCGTTCTTCCGTCCACCTCTACGGTCACTGTGTAGCTGTAAGCCGCGCAGAACCGACTTACTTGGTATTCCACTTTCATTCCCTTACTGCTTGGTGCAGGGTGCATGAGCTTCCTCAGGGCGGGGCTCTGCTGCTTTGTCAATTGTGTCCCCTGTGCCTACAGCTGGCCTTGGAACACAGTAGGTGCCCAATCAACTAACAGATGGACTGTGCTCCTCGGGAGGGCCAGGTGCATACATGTGGGTGTGATGCATCTCTAGTTTGTAAACAGAGGGTGGTATTTTAATGTTTTCTTGAATGTACACGAGACTCCTGGAAATGTTCTCAATTTCATAATAGTAGTTCCTGCAGAGGAGCCAGGGGGAGATCTAAGGCCAGGGATGGGGTTTGGGAGGGAGACATCTCATCAATGAGTTGATCATTCCCCAATATGAAAATCCAAAATCCAAAATGCTACGGAATCTGGAACATTTTCAGCCTGGTGTACACCACAGAGGAGAATCAGACCCCGATCTCACGTGATAGGTCACAGACCAAATGCAGGCATAATCAGAACATTGTATAAAATCACCGTTAAGCCATGTGTATTAGGTGAATATGAAACAGACAGATTTTGTGTTAACAAACATCCCCAACATATCTCATCAAGCGTATGCAAATATTCAAAAACTAAACATATTTGAAAACAGAATACTTCTGTTCCCCAGTAGCTTGGATAAGGAATACTCAACCTATTTATCCTTCTATGTTCTGACTTTGGGGACCCTGAGTCGATGACTGCGTTATTCACCATTAGTTAGTCACTGTGACCAAATACCTGACCAGATCAACTTAAATGGAGAAAGAGCCTAGTTTGGATCAGAGGTTTCAGTCCATGCTCATGTTGCTTTGGGCCTTTGGGGAAGCAGAGCAATGTGGCAGGAAGCAGGGGCATAGGAGGTTGCAAGAAACAGAGAGGAAGGGAGTGGGACCCCCCTCCTGAAGGTTCTCGCACCTCCTCCCAGACCACAGGCGAAGGACCAAACCTGAAGATCCACACCACAACAGTGTCCTAAACACAAGTTAAACACACCTTTAAAAGGAAATGATAAGTCCTGTTTTGCTGCCTGATGAGCTAACAGCTGTGTGAATGATTCTGACCTTGACCAGTGACCTCAAGCACTGTACTGCTTAGAACAACACACCAGGCTGCTAGCCTGAGGGGGGTCAGTCCAGGGTCTACTTCCTGAGGGCCAAGCATGGCACCAGACCCCTGGACCGTTTGGGCTGGTAGCGATCAGGAAGATACAAATGCACGCGATGGCCTTCTGGAATCCCCTCCGGGTCCCCACCTCATGGTGGTGCTCTGGGAAGCCGGGCAGTACCTCCTGGACAAGCCATGCTCCCTGGGGTGCACCCAGGTGGGTCCCGTCTGGCCACCAGCTCTCACAACACCGTCTTGGGCAGTATTGCAGACAGCTGCATCTGATGCCACCCACACGCTCTTTTAGGCCACGGTCCCGGCGTTAAAGGTGCTCTTAGTTATAACCTCCAAATAAAACCTAACCTGGATGGAAATTCATTTCATGTCAGAATTTTATCATAGTTATAAACCCTATCAGGGCTTGAAAGCACCATGACATTAAATTTACCCACGCTGCAAGACAGAGTGTCAGGGAGGGGGTGAGTCACGTTTGTTGGTTTTATTTTACCACCAGCACATAGGGAAATTAAATGGCCCCATTTCCTACCTATGCCAGAACCCACACGGGCCTTCCCCCTGCTGCCCGGCCACCAGTGCAGTCGCTCACACGCGTCTCCCGGGGTGCTCTGGACTCACTGTTCAGAGGCCACACTTTCCTTGACTTGGGCGTGTTTCAAGGTATGTTGATAGGCCCTAGGGACAGCTGCAGGGGGGCAGTTGGTATCTCACCCCTGGCTGCAAACTACAGGACTTTAAAAACCCAGTGGCTGGTCCCCGTCCCCTAGTGACAGAATCAAAACCTCTCCAGAGTTCCAAGAATGAGAATTAAATACTGCTGTACAATCTGAGGATTGACTCCAAGATCGAAGGATGTGCTTCTCAGACGGGGCATGCGCATTACCTGGGGGCTGCTAGGTGCACACCTGGATCCGCAAGCCCAGGGCCTGCATGCTGTACTTCCAAAAGGACCCAAGGAGTTGGGGAGACCAGAGGCCCTCATGTCACTGAGGGCTCGTGCCTTGCTCCCTACAGGCACTGGCTTGAGTGAGCAGCTCTGGCCCCAGAACAGTGGCCCAGCCCATCTCACAGGGCTTCCATGGCTGTGATGTCACTGTGGAGACCCCAAGGAGGAGGCCAAGGAGACCATGCCCCACGCTCCAAGAGTAGTGTTTGCTCCTCCACATTTCTGTGCCTGCGTCTCCAAGTGAGTCTGAGCATGCTCCCTGGGGAGGCCGAGGCAGGTGCAGAAAGCATGTCGGTGATGTGTGTGTGCAGGCCCGGATCCTGCTGGTTGGACACCGTCCTCCACTCCCAGCCAACACAAAGCACTTAACGGGGACTGTCACGCCTGCACAGAGGGACCCTCTGGCTAATGAGCAGCTGGGTGACCAGCTTGAGCCCATGATAAGAAAATTACATCTTAGAACGCTTCGCCCAATGCACAATCAGAGCGTATTTAACAACTCAGTGGTGCCAAACTCAGCCAGAGCCGTGAGGCCTGCTCTGCCGTCCCTGCGAGGGGAAGCCAGGCTGGGCATCGTCAGAGGGAGCGGGCTTCAGCCTCGCCACGCCAGTCTCTGCAGCCTTCACTTGATGGAATGATCTTGGGAATGTCCGGTGGAATGGGGGGGAGGGTAACACGAGAGGGGACATGCCTGGGACCTCTGGACTTGCCACCTGACAACCCACCGAGGAGGACGTGGTGCTGGAGGGGAGGAAGGGAGAGGTCAAAGCCCAGCCCACACTGAAGCCCTCATCTGGGGCTCCCCTGCCTGTCCTCAGCTTCTGGACAGGACTCAAGGTGAGGTTCCCCGACACATCAGCCTGAAAGGGCTGCCTTAGCATGGCACTCGTCAATGCCACTTGAAGGTCTCCTGGGAGAGCCCTCACCAGCAACGGCCCATGACCAGTTGCCTGCGCAGACGCAGAGATGCTGCAGGTCAGGACCACTAAGTACTGCTGGAGCTCACTGTTTTTTTGTTAGATAGAAAATGTTCATATTTTGCTTCAAAGGCTGTCAAGTGACTGATTGCTGTAAAAGTAAAATAAATGATATTTAAAATTGAACTTTTACATCCACATCACCAAGAACACTCTCTGAGAACTGTATATTCTAACCTCTGCATTTTCTTGCTGGAGGCTGGGAGGCAGTGCTTCTGTCTGCTGTAGTTACTTCTGCATCCCAGGCACACACAGAGGACAGCCCAGCCCAGGCACACACGCAGGACAGCTCAAGCACACACACAGGACAGTCCAGGCACACACACAGGACAGCCCAGCTTAGGCACACATGCAGGACAGCCCAGGCACACATGCAGTACAGCCCAGGCACACACACAGGACAGCTCAGGCACACACACAGGACAGCCCAGGCACACACACAGGACAGCCCAGGCACACATGCAGTACAGCCCAGGCACACACACAGGACAGCCCAAGCACACACACAGGACAGTCCAGGCACACACACAGGACAGCCCAGCTTAGGCACACATGCAGGACAGCCCAGGCACACACGCAGTACAGCCCAGGCACACACACAGGACAGCCCAGGCACACACGCAGGACAGCCCAGCCCAGGCACACACGCAGGACAGCCCAGCCCAGGCAGACACGCAGGACAGCCCAGCCCAGGCACACACACAGGACAGCCCAGGCACACACACAGGACAGCCCAGGCACACACACAGGACAGCCCAGGCACACACACAGGACAGCCCAGGCACACACACAGGACAGCCCAGGCACACACACAGGACAGCTCAGGCACACACACAGGACAGCCCAGGCACACACACAGGACAGCCCACACGGCAGGCGGAGGGGCATGTTCACACGGGAAGTGACAGGAAGACAGCCCAGCAGGTTTCTCTCAGGCTTGTGAGCACAGCACAACCAGGAGCCACCACCCGTCTGGGGCTCTCGTCCTGGTAAAGAACCTGCTACTTTGGGGAAGGACCTGCCTCCACACTTGGAGGAAGGATAAAGAAAAGAGGCTGGAGCCTGACAGCAGCTTTCCATCAAAGACATCTACCCGCAGAGCAGGGACGCTCTCAAGAGAGAGTTTCTTTGGTTTTGGTTTTTCAAGATATTGATAAAATTCTTATTTATAAAGCTAAGAATTAAAAATAAACATCTGACAACAAATCATAGAAATATATTCAATGAAAAATGTGTGATCTTTAATAAAGCTGTGTCTTGGGTGGTCTTGCCTCTGAGATGAGACTGTCAGGAATTCCTGGTACAGTTGCCATGCGCATCCGCATGCAGGTTTTGGCCTGGGCTCATGTTTTTACTTCTTGTTGGCAAATAGGGGTAGATCTGCTAGGTCAGGTGGGATGTGCTCCTAACTTGGAGGAGACTGACAATAATTTCCTAAGTGATGGAGCCGTTTTGTGTCCCCAGCTGTGACACCTGAGTTCTAATTGCTCCATGTCACTTACAACACTTGCTACTGTCAATCTCTTCGATGTCATCTTCTGGTGAGTGTGTGGTATCTCGTTTTGGTCTCCATTATTTACATTTTTAAAAAGTATAAGAGCAAGGGTGAAGCCCAGAGCTTCGACAGTTCACATGGAGTTTTTGGGAATTAACCCTGAGTCACCCAGATACAGACGACTTGTCTTAGAGCTCTCACATATTTTAAACTTATTTTTCCATGAATACCACTTTGTCTAGCCAAATAAAACTGAAAAATCACCCAATCAAAAAAGGTCAAGCCAAGCATTTCTGACCACGTGACCAGCAGTCCCTCATTAGAAACATGGCAGGGTGTTCTCAGGGCCCAGGTGTTTCTAGGCTTTTGAGCAACAAGACCAAGCCAGCTGGGCCAGGACTGGGCCAGGCTGTGGGCTGCGGGATTAGTACATAACCATTGTCCTGCGAGAGGTGCTGCTGGGCCTTCCCCTGCAGGAGGTGGGAGGGGTCACTGAACAGGGCCACTTTCAGCACTGGGGGGCGGACAGCTCCGGGACACAAAGAGCAAGGCTGGAGCTCTGTGGAGGTGGGGAGAAGCCACACTCAGGCAAGGGGGTCAGAGAAGGGTCCTGGGGACTCCGGGCATAGTGCCACCTTCACTCTCCACTCTAGTGGTCCTGGGCCTTGGGATTTCAAGCAGTAATCCAGCCATAGGGCAGAAAGGACCAGCATACTTGCAGTTTGTTTTTTCCTTAAGTTGCTCTAAATAATGAAAGGTCAAAATAGCATGTTTTAAAAGAAAACTTCAAATGCATTAGCTATTTGATGTTATGAAATAAATATCACACAATACAGTGTCATGTGCTGTTCCCTTGAAATAACTGTGTCAGTTTGGAGTTCTTCGCTGGACCACAGGCTGCAGGCCCTGCCCCGTAGCAGGTCAGCTTCCCAGAGCTGCAAGGACGCTCAGCAGCCAGGGCTCAGTCTTGCAGTTCTCAGCAAAACAACAGAAGAAAAATTTTACTCCATTATAAATAAAGCAGTCAAAAGACTTGCCATCGCTGCTTTGTATTCAAAGAGCCTTCTGCAGCTTTTAAAAATAGACTGTTTTCTGTAATAAGAACAATGACTATTTCACAAAAGGTTGATAATTCCAGCCCCATCAATCCAGGGAACAGCCAAATGCACCAGGCAAGGATCCCTCCCTCTGATTCAAGCCCTCCATTTCTTCATTGAGCTGCTAACGAGGTCATTAGCAGGGGACCCACAGCTCCCACCAGCCTGCGCCTGCCGGCTCCCCAGCAGATCAGAAGCGGAGAGCTGGGAGTGATGGATAGAAGCCCTCCCCGGGGCTCATCTTCCCTCCTGGGGCATGCTCTGGGGATGATATCTTGTGGGCCTGTCTGGGCTGACAATAAATAAGCACTTAGTGATTTTCTTTGGAGATGGATGTAGCCGGAGCCCTCACAGTTATTGGGGGCTTCCAGCAAATGGTGCTTCAGGAGTCAGTCACGCTGCGGGCTGAGAATGAAGGACGGTGATTGCAGCTAAGACCTAATTAAAGTGGGGACAGGGAAATGCCATTGCTGCGATGGCCGTGGACTCCAGAAGATGTGTGGTACATGCACATATGTGTATGTGGTGCACCTCCCCCCTCAAACCTGCCTCAAGGGCATGGAGAGATCCCCGGCTCTGCACTCCTGGTGGTGGGGCAGGTCCGAGGTAGATGCTGGCGGGCAGGGCTCCTGCGCATGAAGGCCTGATGTGGCCATGGGCAGCAGGGTGAGCTCCGTGGCGTGTGCATGCTGTCAGTATGGGCCCTGGGCAGACGCATGCCAGTGGGCCTCACTGCTGCCAGTGCCCAGGCACCTGCCAACGTGTCCAGGACAGATCTCCCTCCCCAGGAGAACTGGTGACCCTCACTGCCAGCCTGCCAGACTGTAGCCACCAAGATGGAGCTGAGGGCATCGCCTATCTGCCCTCTGCCCTCCCCACTGTCCCCCAAGGCTCCACCTTCCCCACCACTGCTGCGGCTCCCCTCCCTCCCAGAGCTCCTCATCTGAGGGTTCCCACTACCCACCACCTCATTCAGGGCCCAAGATCTGATGTGAGCTTTGGCTAGTCCCCTCCCTCATCCTCTCAAGCTGTCCACTTGCCAAGTTCGGTCACGCTGAAACCAGAAGATCTCCCTGGTCCCAGTCCCCAGGCCCTGGCTTATCCACGTGAGAACCAGTAGGCTCACACCAGAACATGACTCTGGTCTTGGGACCCCTCCAGGGGGCTCCATGTGTCGCAAGGAAGATCAGAACTCACGCACGTGGGCTCCTGGAGGCCCCAGCAGCTGAAGATGTGTAGGAGACCACCCAGTGTGTCCATCTCTTGGGGATAAGGAGAGGCACAGTGTCCTGGGGTAACCCGAGGTGGATGACAGTGGGTCCTGTTTGCAGGTCAGGAGCCTAAGGTTTAGGGAGTCAGTGCACACCATGGACACCCCTTGTTGGACCCACAGCCTGTCCTCCCACCACGCAGCCCCCCACAGCTCCCCTCCTCCAGCCTCAGCCGTTTCCTGCCCACTCCATGCCCCACGCCTGGCCCTGGAGCCTTGTTCTGCAGCGCTCTGTTTTCATGGCCCCCATTTGTTTGGAGGACTCAAGTTTACCCTTCTTCTCCTGCCAGGCTCCCGCCTCCCACGGAAGACTTCCGTGGTCCCCTGCCTTCTCCATGGCACTGCGTGGCCCTTGCCGACGTGGAACAGGGCCCTGCACAGTGGGCTCCTGTCTGCCCCCTGCGAGTTCGGGTGTGTGGACCAGGAGAGTCCCACTGTGCCTTACCCTTTGTTTATTTCTTATCAGAGGTCAACTGGCAGCAGATGCTGGAACGTGATAAACAGTGGTGACAAAACCTGGGCTTCATGAAGTCCCCTGTGAAAGCCCATGTACGTCAGGGGGGCTGCTGGGCGCGGCAGCGAGGGGAACCCCCACGTCCTGCTTCAGAACACTTCTTTTTCTTAAAGTGTGTGTTCGCACAGACCATCTGGGTGTGATGGCCCATGGAGCCTGCTGTGCCTGTGGCTGGGCCACCCTCCCCCGGGAGGCACTGGGGAGGAGGAGTCATCGTGTGACTGCACAAGGGTAGGTAGGTTGAAAGGCATGGCCTGAGGTGAGTAGACCAGCTTGCTTCCCCCGAGGCTGGGAGGACGTCCTGGATGCTGGGTCCTTGGGTTCTGTCCAGGGCGCAGGCTTTGTGGGGCTGGGGGGTGGGAGGAATCAATGTATTGTTTTAGCCAGGGCTTGTATTGCTGTGACCAAAACACCTGGCAGGAGCAACTCAGAGGGGGAAAGTTTATTTGGGGCTCACAGTTTCAGAGGACGCAGTCCATAGATGGCTGACTCCCCTGCTCTGGGTCCAAGGTGAGGGCACATCCTGGCTGAAGGGCGTGGAGGAGGAGCTGCTCAGCTCATGGTGGGTCAGGGAGCAGAGAGGGAGGGGCCTGTCCCTGCACTGACAGGTGCACTGGGGTTCTCACACCCAACCTTCTTCTAGGATGCAGGAGCAGACCTGGTGCATCTGAACCCGTGCTGTGGCCTCATGGCAGCACCGTCGGATCCAAGCTCCTGCCAACACCACCTTCTCCTCAGGACCCTCACCTGGGCCTTCATCTCTGGGCACTTCACACTGTCTGTCTGTGCCCAGAATCTTTCAAATGGGGTCGCCTCTCCCTGCAGCCTGCCATTTGTAGGGGAATGCATGCTGAAATGCCTGATGAATTTTGTAGTAAATATTTGAATGTTCGCGAAGTCAGGATGCACTCTGTACTTTCCAGGGGACCCAGACAGCCACCCATATGGCACCTGGTTTGTCTCACTCCTCTGTACATTTCACTCAGCAGATGGGAGGCTGAGTTGCCGTCTGTGCCTCTGCTTTTCTCCATGGAGGTGGTCAAGCTGGGTGGCCGGGCCAGGTCCCTGTCTCCACCCTGGTGCTGACCTGAAGATGACAGGAGCAAAGCCACCTTCCCCGACTCCCTCAGCTGCACCTCTTCTTCCTGCGGCCCCCCACCCAGCACACCTGCGCTCCACGCCTTCCCTGGCTCCCGTTCCTCAGCTCATGGTTGACTTTGTGCTCGTCTGCCTCCAGCCCTTGCCCCGTGCCTGCCATGCTCCTGCAGAGGAGCCCCACGGGGTCACGGTCCTGCAGATGTGTAGGCAGTGTGGCTTAGCTGTAGCTGCTCAGTTGGAAGCTTTGAGGACAGAAAAGGTGGCACTGGGCCCCAGGTGGGGAGGGTATTTGCACATGAGGAGCCACCTGATGGTGCTCGGGCTCTCCCAGTGCTGAGGAGGAGAGCTGCAGAGGGAGGCCGGGCAGGTTGGAGGCTGCAGGGGAAAGAGCGGGAGGGGGGGGGGCAGGCATGTTGGAGGCAGCAAGGTCCCTGTCAAGGGCTATGCACCTGCACTGTCCCCGCTGACTCACGCCAGGAGCAGGGGAGACTGGAGCCCTCACACCAGTGAACAGCCATCTGTCCTTCCCTGGCTGCTCCGTGCACCAGTGGGGCGTCGGTCAGTGTCAGCCTGCAAGGGGGAAGGAGACCTGTGCCCACACACACCTGGGGACAACAGCCACATGGCTACAAGGAGCCAGCATGACCTCAAGGCAGGATTTATTTCAGAAGCGCAGCCGGTGCTCTGGGACGCTGGAAATGCCGCTGTGGTGATGTGGTGATGTGTAGTCTTTGGGCTGTGTTTGTCATTTGAATGGGTTCATCTCTGCTTCCCCGTGCTGGCCACCCCCGGGGGAGACAGAAGTAAATCAACAGGACGGTATGTGTTTGCTACAGTGTCAAGCGGTGTTCCCATGGCAGAGGTGGCAGGGGACTGACTCTCCTTTTTTCCAAACAGCAGGATTATGAGTGCAGGTCCTGAGTCCCCGCAGGGAGCAGGACGGGGAGAGATGTCCTCCTGGTCCTGGCTCCAGCCAAGGAGCATTCCCACCATTCCTTGGTCCCCGTCCTGGAGTGCTCCTGAGGGAGTGGCCCTGCAGCTCAGGCCACAACAAGGCATGATATCTCTGGACCTTGGAGCCCACTGGTGCTCCCCACCTTCGCACCCCAGCTTGTCTCCAGTCTCATGGCCCATCTCAAGGGTCCAGCCTCTATCTTCCCTCCCTGCAAACCAGAGTTCTACGCATGGGCCTTCTCTGCACCCACAGGTACACATTGTCTTGATGCGGCTCTTCCTGAGTGAAATGTGTCTCCTTTGAAGGCGCCTGGCACCTTTCTGGGTGGTTACTCAGACATGGGCAGCAAGATGCCCACCAGACCCTGGAAACCAGAGACCAGCTGACTGGTGAGGTCCTGGCTCAGTGTTCACTGGTTAGGGTGGCTGGCCTGTCTCTCCTGTCAGACCTGAAGTTGGAGAAGGGATCAAGGTGCAGAGTTTGACCACATCCCTGCAAACAATGAAGGCATTATCTTTGTTTGTTGGGTTGCAGGATCTTCTACATTATATTGCATTTAATATCTTATTCTCATCCCCACAGTTGAAGTCTCTTAATAGCTGGAAAAGTGACTCCCAGCATCCATGTCCATAGGCTCTGACTCTCCTGGGCCTTCCACCCGGGGCTGCTGGGGTACTCAATTATTTTGTGTTTTATTGTTGCTCTTCTGGACTAAAGAATAGCCCACTGTGTCTGTCACAAAGAAAACCATCCTCCTGGACCGCGGAAGCCTGGCTTGTCTTGCCCTTCTTTCGACTGTTCCCCTCACCTATTTGGCTCACCTCCAGCTTGATGTCGCAGTGACCAGACGACAGCCTTTGAATGGCTGCTGGAACCCCAAACCTATCAGATGAGAGTTTCATGTCCCTCAGTGCCTCTCCAGCACCCACCATCAGCAGGGCTCAGTCCCCAAGGTGGAGCGCTTCAATCACAGAAACCAGGGGACAGCAGCCATGGTCAGAGGCCCAGGGCCCAGACAGGCACCTCTAATGGCAGGAGGCTCCGTGTCGTTCAGTGACGCTCAACTGCAATGTTGAATCTGCTCATTTCAGAACTACAACTGCGGGTAAACAGACGCTGACTAGCAGTACTACCTCCCGTCCTCGGCATTGCCAGAGTTCTCTGAAGAGCGGGACGGCGAGAACTGCAGGCCACCTCCCATGTCCCTGAAGTGCCCCTGCTTCTTCCACAGCAGACACCAAGCAGTCAAAAGCAAGGAGCCTAGGAAGGTGAGGGTCCTTTAAAATTCTATTTTAAATACTTCACACATGCCAGAAGGTAGAGCTGACGCACCTGAGATGTAAACAACATCACGACGAACAGCCACGCGCCTGCCACCTGGCGTATGGGTCAGAAATGACGTGCAGTCGGGGACCTGTCCCGGCAGGCGCCCTCCCTCCTGGTCCTGGCCTCTGGTGTTTCTCATTCTGCCCTTGGCTTTCGCTATACATGTCATAAATAAAACGGTATTGATAATTCAACGGTTTAAAATCACGGCATTGAGTAAAGACATAGCGAGTCTCAGAATGCCTAAGTTCTGTAGAAGGGCTGAGAGCCAATTCTGTTTTCCTTCTAAATGTGGGCTCTATGCCTCAGGAGCACTGCATGAGAGGGCCCTTGTCCCCTTTCTGCTGCAGAGACCCGGGTGCTGCAGGGAGTGCCACGCACATTGGGTTGGATTGGAACGCTCCCTCGGGTGGGCATGTGGCCTTCTGCTCAGGCCCTCACTGTGCGTAGCCAGGGCTCCAATCCTCTATGCGCCGCTGGGGCTTTCCTATGCCTGGCTCTTCATCCAAGGTGGCTCAGCTATTCTCAGCCCTTTGATTTTTCATATAAATTTTAGATTTGTATGAAACCCTGTTGAGGCCTTGGTTGGAATTGCGTTGAAGTGGAGCAGCGTGGGAGCACGCTCAGACTTCGCCACAGCCTTCTCCTGGTCCGTGAACTTGGCCTCTCTCTCACTGATGCATTGTCTGCCGTCTTTCAGTGAAGCCCAGTGATTTTCTCTAGAAGCAATTCACTTCCTTGGCTAACTTTTTGTTTTTTAGAGCTATGGCAAACAGCGAGGGGACCAGCCAGGGCAGGCTGTGTCGGAGCGTAGTCACCGCAGTCCCCAAATTGTGGTGGCTGGGACAAAGATGCACTCCTCATTCCCACTCCAGGTCCACAGCGGGCTGCCTGGGTCTCCTCTCTGAAGACATGGCCCCCTGTTGTACCCCAGAGGGCTCCTGCTCATCCCAGTGCCGGCCCTCAGTGGCTGTCATTTACTGAGTGAGCACTGCAGAGCTGGCCCCTCACTGGTGTGTGCCCTCTTCAAACAGAAGTGCACATGTGCTTTGGCAGGCCTCCACACCGTGAGTTTCTCTGTGGCACCGAGGGCCGGATGTGCCAGGGGGACCCAGGCGGAGGGAAGGGGTTTTGACAAGCCCCTGGAAGGCCAGGGGAGAGAAGTGAGGCCTCTGCCCCGAGGCTGGGTCTGGGCCCCACGAGGCCCTGATGAGAGGCCTGAGGCCAAGGCGTAGGGTGGGCTGCCCAGAAATGCCCAGTGAATTCCCCCAGGGACCTGGAGCACAGGCAGGAACCCCGTCCCCCCAAATCTACCAGGGCTCTGGTCTCTGCAGCAGGAATGGCCTCCTGAGACACTAACTGCACTTCTCTCTGGGGACACGTCCTTAGAGATAGGAGGCTTATTCTGCCACCGAACCAGCAGAGCTGTGAGCAGATCAGCCACGTCAAATGCAAGCACGAGACGTCACAGCAGCCTTAGTCACTAGTGCTCCATCCTGGAGAAAACCCACACGTCCATCAGCCAGAGCCTGAGAGCTGGAGTGACTACGGGGTGGGGTGGAGCCCTGCTCAAGCTCCGGCATGTGCTGCAGCGTGGACAGCCTCGGGACAGGCTAAGTGAGAGGAGCCAGCAGCAAATGGCCACACACCACTTCTTGAAAGGAAATGTCCAGAAAGGGGGACTTTATACACACGAGGCAGAGCGGGGTGTGCCGGGGCTAGGCACAGGAACAGGGCGGTTACAGGCTACAAAGGGGCAGGAGGGAGTTTACTGGGGTGAAAACATGCTAAATCCTGATTGTGGTGATGGTTGCACAACTCCAAAAATTCAAACAACATGTAGTTGAATTGGATTCATACGATAGGTGCATTTTACTATAGGTGGTAGATACCTAGTAAACCTGTTATACACACAGTCCCTCCATCTGGCTCCAATGTGCTTCTCCAGAAGAAATAAAAAGGGACGTTCACACAAGAACTATTTCTAAACGCTTGTGAAAGGTTTTGTTTTATTTTGTTTTTTACAATTGCCAAAACATTGGAAAAGCACAAATGGCACCAACTGGCAAAGGGATGAGTGAGGGCAACGCAGCCACAGGGTAGAGTTCTGTTCTGCCATAAAAAGGAACAAACTGGCAGCCTGTGGCAAGAGGTGAGTAAGCCTCAGGAAGCTACCAGCTGACGGGATCCCAGCACAGCCACGCCGCAGGGGTGCCATTTAAAGTATTCTGAACAAGACATACTGTGCCATCGCAGTCAGACCAGCCATCACCAGAACTGGAGCTGGGTGGGGTCCAGATAGTGAAGGGCACAGGGCTCCGGGGACTTGGGGACATTCTGCATCTTGCTCGTGGTGGTGGCTGTGCTACTGCTAGCTATGTTCAAATGCGGCAGGCAACAGTCTTCTAAAGCAGGAATCGTGCTGTGTGCAAACTGACCTCGGTCAACCTGACTTCAAACATGGGACACTACAGCTGAGTGGCAGTGCTTCTGAGCTCTTGGCCTGCTCACTGCGCAACTGAGATGGACAGGTCCCCTGGGCTGTGACCAGAGAGCCTGGTGGGCCTACTATGGCGGACACGAGGCTGTGTTGGCTTCCACTTCCTCTTTCTCAGAACATTCTTCCTGGGGTCCCTGGGGTGTGCCCAAAGTTCTTGTGCCCTGAGACTCCCAAGTGTCTGGTATCTGGTCAAAAGTCCAGCAGAGGCTGTCCATGCCACCCTGCTGAGGTGGGTCATGCAAAGGAAGCCATCCCAGGTGCTGTCGAGCACCCATGGTGGACTCAGCAGAAGAGATCCCTGCGGAAAGCAGAGCCCGTCTGACTCCCAACCTCAAAATCCAGGAATGCAAGGGGCTTTGGGCAACTGTGCTTTGAGGGTACTTTGTGACATTGTGATCATCACTTGCAACACAGACACTATGTTCCCCTGTCTCCTCTGCACACATGTGGTCAGGGTGGAGGCAGAAGGGGGCCTGGCCAGCCCTTCTGGGCAGTGGGCCTCTGTTCCCAGGCCCAGCTGATGCTGCTTCCCAGCTTGGATACTGGGAGCTCTTGCTCTCTCAGAGGGGCCTGGTTTGAATGATTCCCCTCCCCTGCGGGTCTTCCTCGGGTGGGACTGAAGCTGCTGAGCATTTCCACAGGGGCATTCTGGTCAGCCTGCCCAGCCCGCACTGCCCTGGGACACCCTCCTTGCCATGCTGGGAGGCTCAGGCTGTGGCACAGCCAGCAGCTGGCCAGGTCTCTGATGGTGACTGGGCAGGGGATGCCTCCCTCCTACTCTCAGGGACCAGCTTGCTACGGGGGTGCAGCAGCCAGATGGTCTTCCCCTCCATGCGGTGAGAAGCTTCAGTGTGAACCTTAGAGGTACCCCAGCTGACCAGAGCTGGGGAGCCACCCCTGCATTAACCACCTCTGCACACCTTCAGGTTGCTGCTGAGAAAGCCGAGGGCCCATCTTCATGGTGACCGTTTAGGACAGGATGCATCACATCATGGTTTCAGTCAAGTTCGTTCAATCAGTACAAAGTGAGGACCGAGGGAGATAGAGCAGCCTAGAGGCAGAGGGGTGAGTTTTATGGATGCCCATCTGCAGCTGAGACCTGTGCAGGTGACAGACAGGGGTGGAATAAAAAGCCACCTTACAGGGATGATCGACTAGTCACGCGTGTGCAGCTGCGCAGGAAGACATACTAAGCCTTGATCCTGCTTGCAGACTCCCCCAGATGCTGCCGGACACATAATGGCAGTCACAACTCACCCATGAAATCATTTCTTTCTATGATAAAGTTCCTTCTCTGGCCACCTAGCCCTTAGGCTCATGCATTTGGAAGATCTGAATCCTGTCTTTTTTTGAAATGAGACAGGAGGCACATTGCTGGCTTATGTATCAGAGAGCTGTGCTCTGTGTTTTGGACATGCAGGGACAGATGGCTCAGTGAGGATGCCCTGACAGGCTCACCTGCACCCTGAGGCCAGGTCCTGCCTTGGGGGCCCTGCCTGGGGGCTGGGTAACATGGTGACTGAGGAAGGTGCACACAGGCTCTTCCCTGCTGCGAAGGCTTCTGGCACCAGAACATCTGTGCAAACAGAATCCTGATAAAATACTCATCCAAGAATAAAGTGATGATTATATTTATACATTTGCTTCTAGATAAAATAGAATTGATCAAACAGATTTGACGTTTTAACCACGGTAGTAGTTTTCATTTTTGCAAAAGCACATGCTAAGCTTCCTCAAACAAGAAGCCAGGAGACTAAGCCGTTTCCATTCTGAATAAAGTGTGTACCTAACCCTGGGCAGCTCAAGTGCTATTTAACCACCTTTGTTTAACAGTTCCCTATTCAGTGCGAGAGATTAAGACCTGTGTCAGAGAACGGCAACGCTTAAGCTCTGCACACCAACGTTCATGTGCCAGCTCCGCCAGCGTCCGGGACTCAGAGCCTCCTGCTCGTGAACTCACCCTGGAGGGGGCACGGCAGCATGTCCCCAGGCCACCATTCAGGTGTTCGCATCTCATGCACCATTTCCACCTGGGCTTGCTAGACACCTGTGTGTGCCAGGGATTCTGGGGGCACCAGGGATTCGGTCAGGTGCTACTCCTGCTTCTCCCGGGCAGTGTCCTGACCTCCTCTCCTTCACTCCTGCCATCAGGCTGCCCTGCTCTGCCCTGCGGTGCTCTGCCAAGCTGTGTGTTTGTGCTCTATCGGCGTTGCTGGTCACAAATGCCAAACTGTTTCCAAAGCAGCGGGCAGTTCATGGCCAACAACAAGAGCTCAGGCTCTGCTTCCCCCCCCCGCCCCCAGTGCTGGCCCTGACGACGTTTCCTTTGTAGCCACTCTGGAAGGGACAGAGTGCTGTCTCATCGAGGTTCGCATTTGCACTTTCATGATGACGCATGTCGTTGAGGAACTTTTAATTGCTTATTAGCCGTTTCTTTATGTGGTTTGAAAATTATTTATTTCAATTAGGAGCCAATATTTAAATTGTGTAATCTATTCCTTTTTTAAAAATATTTTTTTAGTTGTAGATGGACACAATACCTTTTTTTTTTTTTTTTAATTTTTATGTGGTGCTGAGGATCGAACCCAGTGCCTCCCAGCGCTCGTGAGGCAAGCGCTCTACCACTGGGCTACAACCCCGGCCTCTATTTCTTTCTTATTATTGGGTTGTAGATCTTTTATCAGAGGTATAATTTAGAAATTCCCTCCCATTTCATGAGGTGTCACTTTTTTTTCCTGAGGATATAATTTTCAGAAGTTTTTAATTTTGATAAAGTGCAATTTGACTACTTTTCTTTAGGGGTGTGTGGTCTGGGTCTTTAGCATTTCTATACAGATTTTCATAGAAAAGAACTTGTTCAATTTCTGCAGAAATTGAAAAACAAACAAACAAACAAACAAAAAACAAACAGGAGGACCTTGGCAGAGCCTCCTCATCCGCAGGTCACGGGTGGGACCGCGGCCTTATTGACACCTCTCAGTCCTCCCACCAGGACACGGATGTCTCTCTACTTACTGAGACCTCCAAAAATTCACTTCAGCATATTTCACGGTTTTCAGAGTATAAGTACTGCCCGTCTTTTTATTAAACTTATTCCTATAAGCATTTTGTTGCTTTTAATGCTATTACAAATGGAATTGTTTTATTGAATTCATTTTAATAACCTGGTAATACTGACAAGATATATGGGTTTTGCGTATTGATCCTACATCCTGCAATGTTCTATTAGTTCTACTAGATTTTATTTGTGAATTCCTTGATTTTTCAATAGTCATCATCCTATATGCTATAAAGTCAGTTTTATTTCATTTCCAATATGGATGGGCTTTATTTCTCTTTCTTACATCCTTGCCCTGGATGGAAACTCCAGTACCGAAGGTAGCTTAGAAGTGGCAGAAGCAGACCCCTTGGTTTGTCCTATAACTTAGGGGGAAAGCATTTAATCTGTAAATGAAGATGTTAGCTGTAGGTATTATTTTGGTGCTCAGTATCTGGACTTACTGAAATATGTTGTATCTCATGTTCAGTTAAAAATCAGGCACAAATGCAGAGAAATAAAAGTGAAATAGAAAAAGAACTCTGTAAGATTGGGTATGCTCTTCTTCCTTCCACTGGATTTTTGACACGTCTGGTCAGTGTGCCATTGTTACCCCCGAGTGGGGCTCCTTTTGACACACTCATACATGTGGCAATGTGGCTTTCTCGGCTTCAGCCGCTGGCACCTCCCTCATCCACCACCCGCTCCCCTCCCTCTACTCCCCTGCCCTCCCTTCTGTTTATTGACCGCTGTCCGTTGGAGCTCTACAGCTATGCAGGAAGGTGGAGTTCACCGTGGGGTACCCATGTGTGTGCCCAGCATCATTGGGACCACCTCACTCACCAATTCTTCTCTTCCGGTCCTTCCTCCCTCCTCCTCAGGATCCTTCTTTATGACTGAGGAAAACTTCATTGTGAATATGAATTACATTTTATGGATCCATTATCTGTTGAAGGGCCCCTGGGCTGGTTCCATAACTTGGTTATTGTGAGTTGTCCTGCTATAATTGATGATGTGGCCGTATCGCTACAGCATGATGGTGTATTTTTTGACATAAATACTGAGGAGTGGGATAGCAGGGGGGTGGTTCCCTTCCTAGTTTTTTTGAGGCATCCCCATAGTGACTGAGGCTCTCTGGAGTCTGTACTGCTTTGCAGTCCCACCAACGATGTCTGGGTATAGATTTTCCCCCTACCCTGCCAGCCTCGATTATCTTTGTCTTCTTCCTGATTGCCATTCTGACTGGAGGAGATGGAATCTCAGTGCAGTTCTGATTTCCATGTGATCGTATTTTCATACGTTTTGTCATTTAAATCTCTTCTTTTGAGAGGTGTCTGTTTAGTTATTTTTGCCCATTTGTTAATTGGGTTATTTGGGGGTTTGTTTGTTTTTCTGTTCAGTGTTAAGCCTTTTGAGTTCTTTATGTATTCTGGATATGAATCCCCTGTCTGAGGATCAAATGGCAAAGCTCTTCCCCCACCTGTAGACTCTCTCCTCACTCTCTTAATTATTTCTTTTGATGTGCAGAAGCTTTTGAATTTGATGCCATACTACTATTGATTCTCAGTTTTATTTCTTGTTCTTTAGGAGTCTTGTTAAGGATGTTTGGTGTCTGTGCCAACGTGTTAGAGGGTTGACCTTATATTTTTTTTCTAGCAGTAGCACAGTTTCTGGTCTAATTCCTAGGTCTTTGTTCCTCTTTGAGTTGACTTTTGTGCAGGGTGAGAAATAGGGATCAATTTTCATCTTCTGTATCTGGAATCCAGTTTTCCCAGCATTTGTGCTATCTTTACTCCAACCTCTTTTTCACACCTTTATGGAGTGTCAGATGATTCTGTCTATGTGGGTTTGCCTCTGTGTCTTCCATTCTATTCCGTTGGTCTGTTCCATTGGCGTCCATGTCTGTTTTGATGCCTGCACAACAATGTTCTTGTTACTATAATTCTGTAGTATAATTTGAGATCAGGTATTCTGCTGCCTCCAGCATTGTCCTTCTTGCTCAGCTTTCCTTTGTCTATTCCAGGTCTTTCATTCTTCCATATGAATTTTAGGACTCTTTTTGTTTTTTATATCTGTAAAGCATGTCATTGGTATTTTGATGGGGATTGCCTTGAATCTATATGTCACTTTTGGTAACATGGCTATTTTAACAAAGTTAATTCTGTCTATCCAAGAACATGGGAGTTCTTTCCGTCTTCTAAGTTCTTCTTAAATTTCTTTCTTCAATGTCCTATAGTTTTAATTGTAGAGATCTTTAATAGAATCATGCTGTCAGCAAACAAAGATAAATTGACTTCTTCTTTTCCTATTTGTAAACCTTTAATTTCCTTTTCTTACCTGAATGCTTTGGCTATAGTTTCAAGAACCATGTTGAAAAGGATACTGAGAACGGACATCCTTGTCTTATTCCTAACTCTAGAAGAAATGCTTTCCATTTTTCTCAGTTCCATATGATGTTGGCTTTGGGCTTATCATATATAGCCTTTATAATATTGAGGTAAGTTCCTTCTATCCCAAGTTTCTTCCGTTTTTAACATGAAAGGGTGCTGGATTTTTGGTGAAGGCTGGATCTGCATATATAGAGATGGTCATTTAATTCTTGTCCTTGATGCTATTTATGTGGTGAATCACATTTACTGATTTATGTATGTTGAACCAAACTTGCAACCTTGTGAAGAAACCCCCTTGATCCTGGTGTAGTTTTAACATGTTTGATCCTGGTGCAGTTTTAACATGTTTTTGAATGTGGTTAGTTAATATTTTTTAAGGATTTTGAGTCTATTCTCATCAGAGATATTGGTCTGTGGTTTTCTTTTCTTGATGTGTCTTTGCCTGTTTTGGTAGCAGAGTGATACTGGCTTCATAGAATGAGTCTGGCAGTTTCCCTTCTTTCTATTTCCTGGAATAATTTGAGGAAGATTGACATTAGTTCTTTAAAGATCTGGTAGAACTCAAGTGAGAATCCATCTGTTCCTGGGCTTTTCTTTGTTGAAAGGCTTTTATTTGCTGCTTCCATCTCAAGGCTTACTATTGCTCTGCTTAAGTTTTTCTATATCCTCTTGGTTCAATTTTGAAAGATCATACTTATGTACAAATTTGTCAATAGTGTCTAGATTTTCCAGTGTGTTGGGTATACATTTTCAAAATAGTTTCTAATGATCCTCTGGCTTTCAGAAACATCTGTGATAATATCTCCTTTTCACCTGAAATTTCGTTAATTTGGGTCTTTGCTCTATTTCTTTTGTTTAGTTTGACTAAGGGTTTACCAGTCTTACCTATCTTTTCAAAGAACAAACTCTTTGTTGCATTGCTTCTTTGTATATCTTTAGTCTCAAATTTATTAATTTTGCTGTGATCATAATTATTTCCTGTCTTCTACTGATTTGGGAATTAATTTGTTTTTGCTTTTATGGTTTTTTTTATCATGTTAAGGAAATTCTCTTCTATTCCCGCTTTGTTGAGTGTTTTCATCAAGAATGGGTATTAGATTTCAGCAAATGCTTTCAATGCATCATTGAATAATAATGTGGATTTTGTTTTTTATTCTTTCTATATGGAATATTATGATGATTGGTTATAATGTTAAACTAACCTTAAATTCTAGAGGTAAACCCCACTTAGTCATGGTATATAGTCCTTGCTATGGACTAGTTTGGGGTTTTTATTTCTATTACTTTATTGAGGTTTTTTGAATCACTGTCCAAAGGCATGGTACTCAGTATATCTTATTTCTTGGCAAATTATTGTCTGGTTTTGGATTTCGGATAATATTGGCTTCAATAACGACTTGGGAAGTGGTTCCTGTTTTCTGTTTTTGGAAGAGTTTGTGAAGGACCGACAACAACTCTTAACTGATGGACATAGACCAACAGCAAGGTCATGAGGGTCCATGCTTCTGTTTGTAGCAAGTTTTTGGCACGGATTCAATTGCTGGCCTTGTTATAAACAATTTTCTCTTTCTCCCCTGGTCAGTCTCACTAGTCTGTGTCCTTAAGGAAAGTGCCCATCTGATCCGCGTCATCTAGTCTGTTGACATACAGTTTTGAGTTCTCCTATCATCCTTTTCAGTGGTGTGAGGTCTAGTGGTACCCATTCCTGTGTCTCCTTGCTTACACACACACACACCAAGCTTCAGACATGCTCAGTAGGGGCAGAGAGGGAAGCCCCAGAGGCCAGCCCGTCTCGTGTGGCAGGACTCACTTTCTTCCTGAGACTTGGTGGGTTGCCCTGACGACGTTTCTCCATTTACAGTGTCAACATTGCTGTTTTGTCTTGTTTCTCGTTGTCTTCAGCTGAATGGTTGCTTTGTGCTGGAGAGGCTCCCATGCGGACGGCAGGCTGCTGGCCAGAAGATGGATCCTGCCCCTCCTCAGAGTCCATGAGCAGCCCAGCTCCTTCTGACCCCATGCTGTCTACCCTTTCAGACACACTTGGCCTCTCTGAGCAACACTGAAACGTGCCACTTCTTCATGCCACGGTGTTGTGAGTGTCCCTGTGTGTGGCTGGTGAATACATGTCTGAACTTCTGGGAGTGACAATGTTTCGTGGGCACGGTGGCAACCCTGTTAGGCGCTGCCCAGCCAGTTCCCCCAGCACCAGCTCCAAGCGCCAGCCTTGCTGCTCAGCTTTATCAGCACCCCATGTGCTCAGGCCTCAAGTCTGCAATCTGAGGACAATCTACTGCTTTTGGGGTTTAGTTCTCTTCTTTGATTGCTAAATATTGAGAATCTTCCCACATACCTGGGACTTTGGATTTCCTTTCATATTAATCTTCTCTACATATTTTTGTCCTTTTTCCTGTTGGGTTTGTTTACTTTTGTAAACAATTATTATTTTGTATAAGTTACGGGTTACATGCATTCAATATTATCATATGTGTTGTAAATATGTTTTATATATCATTTCTTCCAATGCAAGATTTAAAACTTTTGACTGAATTAAGTTAAGCTTTTTGAAAGTTTTTTTTTTTTACCTTGAACTTTATTTAAAAAAAATCATTACCCCCAAATTATTAAAGGGATTCTACAGTTTATAGCAAAAATTTTTAATGGTGTTCTACATTTTATAGCAAAACTTTTTAAATTGTGTTTTCATATTTGGTTTTTGACTTCCCTAGAAATTATCTTACCAATTGTTTTTCTGCACCATTAATTGAAGAGTGCATTTTTTTTTCCTCGTTGAATTTAAAATCCTTCTTGGCCACACTGTTTTGGACCTCAGATGTGTAGCTGTGGTCTATGTACCTGTTGTCTTCGCCCTGTGATTTTAATTACTGCTACTTTATAATGAGCCCTGATAGCTGACAGAGTTCATTATTTTAAGTTGTTCAGGCAACTTCTGACCTCTCAAACTTGAATATGAATGTTCAGTATTAGTTGGCCCAGATTGGCATCTCTGGTATTAAAGCTGAGTTTTATATTATTAAAAAAGACTCTAAATGTTTTTCCAAAAAAAGTTCTTTTTGTGAGACTTGTCACTAGACTTTGCTTTGCGTGTTGCTATGTGGCATGACCTCTTCTGAAACTGTTCCTAATTGATGTTGCTGTGCCTGAGAGAGCTTTGAATCTTTGTGTCTTATCTTGTATCTAGCAACCTCGGTGAACTCTCCTATTCATTTGCAGAATTTACCCATAGAAGCTCTTTTATCTGTTACGTTGACAATTTTATTCCATTCTTTTCACAGCTTCTCATTTAATTTTTCTCATTTTACTCTCTCCCTGGAAACTCCGAGTAGTGTTAGCATTCAGTGAACAAGCCTCTCTCATTTTACTCCTAACCTAAAGGAGAACACTTCTGATCTCTACCCATGGTGCAAACACCATGTGGCTTTGAGAGATGTCATGCTTCATTAGTTGTGTCACAGGTTGGGGTCTTGGAATAGGTGCTAAGACAGCACCTTGGGTGAAGTGTCTATCAGGGATCACGACCTGTAAAGAAGGGTCGGGCAAAGGGAGGTGACCTACCATCAGCCCCAAAATGCATGGCCAGCCTGGCATGGTAGCCCAGGTGAGAAATGCCCCCCAGGGTGTTCTGCATTGGGCCACATGTCCCAGGCTATGACAGCCCTCTCTGCAGTCGCTGGGTGAGGACTTCCCCAGGAAAACACCCACCCTGTTTTCTGAGCTCCATCTGCATGTGGCTTACCTGGGGAGCCCACTGAGTGCCTTTCTATTCATGCCCCACCCCACTGCTGGCCAGCAAGACTTGACAGGGCTGCAGAACTGAGTGGACAGCCCACAGGCTTGTCTTTGTAGTGTTTCTAGAATCTGTATCTGCTTTCTCACCTGCTTGCCGGTCCACATTGCACCACAGTGCGCGGGTGGAAAGTGAAGGCGTTCAGGCGTTAATCAGTGAACTCCCATCTCTCTGTCCTGAAATGATGGACGGGCTGTTAGCATGCTCAGCTGAATTATCTTATTTTGGAGAAGGTCTTTCTAAGTTGTCTGGGCCCCATAAGACCACAGAGTGGGGCAGCAGAGCCCAGAGATGGGTTTCTAATGCTATTCCACCCTCCATCCCGGTGACGGATGGGCTGTGTTAGCGTCCGTTGGGGAAGAAGGGTGATCATATTTTGTCATTTACAGGACACCTGGAGAAAATATGATTCACAGTAGTATGGAATCAAGCATGATAAAAAAATCAATTTATTATTTTAGTCGTTCCTGAACATCACTTTTTAGCTGTCTTCAGGCCTGTGATACCGTGAGAAGCAAAAGATTGCTCAATAAAAAATCTTACGGCATGATATTTGCAAAGTGAAGTCTCTCCTCTCCCCCCTGGAGAATAGCGAGGCAGCGGGCCTGCGAGCGTGAGTGATGGTGCGAGTGGCACAGCCCTAAATCTCGGGTCGGTTTCCTCTGCACCTGGCATCAATTTTATGTTTGTAACAAATGTCGTCTGTCCTTCACGGCTGGCACTGATGGGGCAGGGGCGTCTCCTCTGGACACTTGGACGTGGGGACTCTATGGTTTGGTGCTGCGGTGAGGACAAACTGAGTCAGATCCTTCACCCCAAGGGTCAAGGTCACCACGCCAAGGTCATGGGCTTTTTGCAGCTTACTGACCAGACTCTGAACCCAGAGCAGGTCCTGCTTCCCTCGTGTGGGGACCAATGAATTCCTGGAACCAGTAAAGCCCCCTCCAGGCTTCTTCAGGTAGAACACCCCCACTGCTCAAGGACAGGACGGACCACCCCGTCCAAGACAAGGAGGCTGCCACGCTTCCCTGCAGGGTCCTGAACCAAGACATGGGGTGAGGAACACCAGGCAGACCTCTCCTGACCGAGGAGACCTGCTTTCCTCAGCCATTGCCAAGGCCCACTCTCCCCCTCACTAAAGTGCAATGACAGGGGCCTGCCTTCCTCCTCACAGTAGGTGAGATGACAGGGTCCACCTCCTCCTCCTCCTCACAGGAGGAGAGACAGGGCCCACCCTCCTACCTGGACAACTGGCTCTGCTTTGGGCCTGAGGCAGGGAGCCCTCTGTGCCGTAGCTGTCCTCACCTGGGTGAGTGCACTGGACGCCATGACTCCGCGGCTGAGGAGTGGCAGACGCTGGAAGCAGATCTGAGGGCATCTGCAGAGGGCTGTTATGAGTGGCTGAGGCAGATGTCCACCGGCCAATTTCGACTGTCCTCTTGGGCTACTGGTGGGTCTCTCCTGCCACTGCCTCTCTGTCTTCTTTGCTTCGAAATGGGCGACACCTGAACTCTGTTTGCTGGCCCTGTTCCTCCTTGGCTCCTCCCACTCCTCTAATTTTCTGGAAATATGCATAGACATCTGTATGGAATGACTTGCACGTCCAGGGATTGCTGGTGGGATGCCCCGGTCCTTCAGAGGTCAGCAGAGGCCTCTGGCGAGGGCCTGGGGAGTGCTCCTGGCCTGGAGCTCCCAGGGCGCGGTGGTGCAGGGCAGGGTGGAGGGAGTGGCCAGCTCTTCCAGCAGGTGCTGCTTCCCTCTCCTCTCTTCCCCGTCTGCTTTTCTCCTTTAACTGAAGTCACCATGGAAACTAGGGACCCTACTGGCCACTCCTAAGGTTACCCACAGGGGAGCCATCTCATAGGCGACAGGTACAGGGCAGGGTGGGCACAGCTCACTGCTCTGAGGCCCAGAGGAGGCCGCTTCCCAGCCGGGAGCCCAGAGCTGCCTGTGAGCACAGCCAGGGGGCTCCTGCTCTGACCACAGGCCTGCTGCTGGCCGGCTCTGCCAGGGCCTGGCGCACAAGGGTGCCCTGGCACTCAGCTCACCCCAGTGTCCTTTCTCTGCAGTGCCCACAAATGCTGTGGCCTGGGAGGTACTGGTGGATGCACCTTCCGAACCCACACTCACCTCCCTCCAGGCTCTGCCCTTAGGGATTTCCACATGGCACCATGGGTACCGGGGGCAACCCCTGATCTGTGAGGCTGGCTGACCACCCAGGAAGCCACCCAGTGGCTGGGCACACAGATTGGTCTCCATGGTCCAGGAACACAGATCCAGGCCTGTCCAGCATCCTGGCCAGGGCTCTAGGAATTGGCAGGTTGGTGCTTTGTCCCCAGAGCGCTCCTGGAAGGCAGGGGCTGCTGGCTTTCCGACTGCCCCTGGAGCGGGCACTTGAGCATCCCTCTGGTGTCCCTCTGATCCCAGCGTCTGGGCACCTGTCTGGTAGCATCTGACCATTACAGGCAGAGATCTTCTCTGGGCTGCAGGGTCAGGCTGCCTCTGTGGCTGGTCACATGCCACCGGCTCCTCACCTGCTCAGGCAAGAGCACTTCTCTGCTCTCTGACCTTCCTTTCCTGGCACAGAGGGAGACACCACGCTGTGCTGCCCACAGCAACCCCCACTCCTCGCCCGGTGGGGCTGCCTCAAGCTCCCAGAGCATCACCTCTCTTTTATCTCCGACGATGAGGGGCCTGCAGCCATGTGACCTCTGAGTGGGCAAGCTCCTCTGAGGCAGAACAGTGGTGACAGAGCCAGCCACAGGCCCCGTGGCCTGCCTCCCTCGGAGCAGCCTCCCAGCGTCCCGAGGCCCCAGACAGGGCCATTACACACCTGGTTGGTGAGCAGGAACAGAGCCAGCTGCAGAGGGCTCCGCCGAGACGGGAAGCGTGTGTGTGCAGACTGTGCCCCGACCTCAGTGCTGGGCAGGGGCTCTCCTGCTCTGCTCTTGATCTTATCTCTCTCTAACGGCCAAAGCTCACCTAGCACACATGAAATCAGAAAACAGCCCCACAGCAGGAAGGGGTCTGAGATGGCAATGCCAGTGAGAGCAGGAAGTGCCCCCTGCAGCCAGACCACGTTCCTCCTGCGGCTCCACCACCTGCCCACTGTCTGCCCACTGTGTATCTGTAGGCACAGCCGGGTGTGCTGCCCGTCCATAAGCCAGGGCAGCCCTGGAGGCAGGATGTGTGTGCTGTGTGCCTGTGCTGAATCCCACTGTGTCCCAGGACCTGGTGCCAAAGGTGGGCAGAGGTGCCTTGTTTCTGGAAAGGGAGACCTGGGAGGGAGGGACTACATGCTCAACAGCATCCAAGAACAAGGTTTCCTGGTGCTTCTCCAACGGCGCATCTGGTGAGGGACACGGTTCAGAAGTGGGAGGGCAAGGGAGACCCTGGAGCTGGCCAGGCATCTGGGGTGGGCAGGAGAGACGCACTAGTGAGAGCATCAGGACGGCCCAGGCAGCTGCCCGAGCTGGCAGTGGGGGCCTGGCTCACCCTCCATCTGCATGTCCTCTCCTCTGCCCGCTCTTCAAGGCCAGAGATTTGCACTGGGCTGAGTACGAGCTGAGACTCAGCCTACCAGGAAGCCATGCGCTGCACCTAGGCCAGGTGGAGGTGATATTCCTGTCAGCCACTGGCCCTCTTCTCATGCACAGCGGAGAACTGGCCAGTGCTGGGCAGATGGCAGGGTCCCCTGTGCAGGGCTCCAGCCAGGAGAAGAATAGATACCAGGACAGACACAGAGGGTGACTTGCCACCTCCCTGGGCCAGCCAAGAGTGAGCTTGACATCTTCATCGAGACCCGGCCTGGGGCCCTGGGGCCGGCAACATCCCTGCCTCAACCTCTCCCCACAGACTGGGCTCTGGCCCAGCCAGACCCAAACAGCCAGCTGTTCACCAGACGGACAGGCAGGTGCCAGCTGCCCCGGACTCACTGGGTGAGCAGCAAGGCCATTGGCTTCTAGGTCCTGGATCTGGAGGAGAAGGGAGCCGCAGGGTGCCAGCCTATGCTGGCCACCTCCACAGGGCTGACAGGAAGTGACAGAGCGCAGGTGGCAGGTGGGACAGGAGGGCTCAGAGCAGCCACGTCTCTGCAAGCCCCAGGCTGCCTTCCCCCCGCCTCTGTCCTCTCCCCTCTGTCTCTTTCGCCCACCCTCTTCCCTCTTCCCCTCCTACTAAGCCGACTCTTACTTCAACGAAGGCCATGTCCTTCCACAAGGCCAGCTGTTGATGTGCAGGCCTGCGTCCCAGACTCCCTGGGCTATAATTAAAGACATTTGTAAGCAGCCCAAGGATTGCCACAAAAGTCCCATCTCCAAACAAGAACAAAGGACAGTCAGCCAGGCGTAACTGGGACGCGGTCTTCTTTGGAACTCTCCAGGTAGGACTCGGATTCAAGTTTGATGGGAGATTCGGCTGCACTGACCCTTGAAGGCGAGAGAGCCTTCCTGCTCTGTCCAGAGGGCACTGTGGGCCCCTCTCAGTGCTGTGCCTTGCTGTGTCCCTCAGGACCTAGTGCTGGCCAGCACACATGCTGCTTAATTCAGGACACGTTGAGAGGAATCCCAGCAGCCCCTGTTTTCTGTCGACAGCTCCGTGCCCTCTCGCTGGCTCATAAACAGACCAGCAAAGTGCCTGCAAATGTTCGCGCATTTGGCCTTGAGGATGAGGCGAGCTCGTTATCCTGTGGTCCAGCATGATTCCAGAGCAGCTGCTTACTCAGATTTGTTTAGACTCAATGGCAGCTACCTTCAAAACTTTGCCAATTTAGGAGAACGTTCCAGAATCACACCTTCCTGGTGAACACAGAGAAGTTCACAGGAAGAAAAATCACAATAAAAAACTCTTTGAGGTGAAAAAGAAATCTCAACATGGCAAGAGAATTAGCCTGTGGGTGGGTTGTCCAGGGCAGGGCCAGAGTGAGTGGGTTCCAGCCCTCAGGAAGGGCGTGTGATGAATTGGCCACTCTCGACATCTCACCAAGAAGACCGCTCTGTTCAACACTCACCCAGAAGGGTAAAGATTTCTGTCATCCAAATAGAGATGAATACTGGGAACATCGACTGCATCGATCACACCTGCCAGAGACAAAGGGTGCTCTCCAGAGCTGATCAGCATTGCCCAGGATGGACCATCACACATGTCAGCAAATAATTGTAGCTGGACAAAGGGATGGGTTCTCTTGACACAAACAGAGACAAGCATCCCCACCCCTGGTTATCTAGTGCTCAACAGACAGAAGACAAACTAACGGGAATCAACGACTCCCTCTTTTCCAAGCACCTCTTGCCCCGCCCACGTGAGAGTCGGCCATGAGCTTGGTGACCGCTGGGTCTCCACGGGTGATGTTCACCAAGGTTTCAGGGTAAATTTCAGTGAGATGATTCCTCTCCTTGTACCTGTGGAGGAAATATTGTGGTTTTGTGTGATATTTGCTTCTGTATTAATTGTCTATTTGATGCAGACAGAGAGGCGTGGCAACTATGAAGCATAGCACACTCTCCCACCTCCCACATGGGAAGTGCCGGGCCAGGACTGTCGGCTCCACGCCCTCAGCTCATGGGGCCAGGACTGTCGGCTCCACGCCCTCAGCTCATGGGCCACGGCCGCCCCTGTCAGTGAGCAAGTCAGGCTGAAAACTTGAGGCAAAGCCGCAGCCACTGGGCACCTCGACCCAGACCCTGAGAGTGGGAATTACGGGTGGGCCATGGGTGCCCCATGCTCTGTCTTCAATTGTCCTTCTTTTCAATGGAACTGGTGGCCTTTGGGGACACGGGGTGAGCTTGGAGTGTTTTGTTATTGAGCGACACACCTGAGCTGTCTTCCACTTAGTATTATAATTGGCCAAGAAGGAGGACAGGGGACCCCTCAGCTCCTGGTCCCCCTGAGAGCAGAGCCTGGGAGAGGCAGCTCCGGATGGGACCCCACGGCGCAGAGAGGAGCAGACCCTGCTCATCTGACCCCGCACTTCCAAACTCGGCAATTCCTTCCCTGGATTTGAAGCTTCATGACTGGTGGGCATCAGAGCTCCGCTGAGGGGCTCCTGTGGGTGCGACATGTCAGAACTGGTCTGCACCCACTTGATAAAATTCTAAAGGTGTCTCCTCCATCCGGTTTCTCCTGTAGGCCCTGGAAACCTGCTATGCTCTCTGGAAGTAAGCTCCTCAGGCTCCCACCTGGACTCATGCTGATGGCATCTCGGCCTCACGGTGCTCCTCCAGCTTAAGCGGCTGCTCCAGCCTGTGAAGCAGCTGAGGCTGTGGTGACTGCAGCGGGATCCTCAGGGATGGGCCCTTCCTCCTGCATCAGGTACAGGGGCCAGCGATGCAGCTGCCGCCACCAAGACCACACTGCACTGTACGTTGACAGTGTCCTCCAGCGGCCAGCGAGGCTTCTGCTCTGTGCTGTCCTGCTCCGTGAGGGTGAGGTCATCTGCAGGGGAAACTGAGGCACAGCTCCCTGGCCTCCTGAGTGACCCAGTGAGTGCTGGGAGTGGAAGGTGGCCAGTGGCAGGCCAAGGCTCCTCCACGCACACATCCTCCCTGGAGCCAGCTGCCGTAGCCCTGCCCCTGGGCTGCCCACTGCTGGCTTGGTCCTGGTCATGCTCCTCCAGCCTGGGCTGAGCCTGTGAGCCCCTGAGCAGATGGCAATGGGCTGCCTTCTTCTGTGGGAAGGGCCTGGGGTCCTCAGTCTCTGGCCTCAGAGACCCTCACCTGGGCCTTATCTCACTGCACCTCTGTCCATGTGGGATGCCCTCCATGGGCCCCTCTCCTCATTCTCCCTGGAGCATGGCTCTGCTCTTGCAGGCATGGGTGTCCACTCCTGTGGGGGCACCTGCTGGAAGGCTCTCTCACTGCTAGTGCTTACTGCTCACCTGGTCCTGAAGAGCTTTCTCAGTGGACTTCCAGGGCAGTGGGCTCAGGCCACAGGAGGATCGCACCTTCCTGGATGGATAAGCCCAACCCCTGTGTGTGACCCTCAAGAAACAAAGGAGCAAGAGGCTGGCAGACGGATCCAGCAGGACCAGCGGATCAGGCACCGAGCCAGGAGCAGCCCCGAGGGCCAGGATGCCCCACCCAGCTCTGGGTAGGGGTTGCGAGCCCACCACCCCACCTGGACTCAGCAGCATCTCAGCACGGTCTCTGGCAAAAGCCCCAGAGGGGGCCACCCGGGTCCAGCCTGCACCCCATTCCTCCCAGGGTGATCACCAGCAGCAGAGGAGGACGACGGGGCAAGGTGGTTGGCTGTCCCTGAGTGTTGGTTTGCTTGAGCAGGGTGCTGGTTACTTCCAGGAATCAAGCAGTGTTTGGAGGGTGACAAGTGTCCAGGGCACCACGGGCCAGGTGCTTTCCCAGGGGAGACCCAGTGACCAAACCTCTTCACAGGACAGCAGTGGAACCTGCGTGGGTCTCCTGTGACCACAGGACAAAGGACCACTGCTGGGTTAGAAACCAGAAATTCATTTGCTCATGATTTTGGAGTCCAGAAATCCAAAACCAAGGCGCTGGCAGAACTTGTGCCTCTGGGAGCTGAGGGGGAACCTGCTCCATGCCTCTGGCTTCTGATGGCCTCCGGCAACCCTCGGCGTCCCCTCCCCTGGTGTAGAGACGCGGCTTTGCCCTGATCCCCTCTGCCTTCATGAGGCTTCTGGGTCTCTGAGTCTTGAATCTCCCTCTCATTCCTCTTCTAAGGACAGGAGTCCTCAGATCTAGGCTCACTCCAAATCTGGGCCCATCTTGTCTCTAGGCCCCTCACTTATTGCAACGCACAGAGCCTGTTTCCAGATAAGACTGCACTCAGAGTCTTGGGCACTAGGACACCGACAGTTCACTTTAGTGCCTGGGCACTTTGGTTCCTAAAATGCCGGTGGTGTGAGGGAGAGGTCTGGCCCTCTGTCCTCCAGGGCGTGGGCAGAGAAGGCCTCAAATGTGGACACAGACCAGAAGTGTTACTAGAGAGGAAGATGCTTAAACCCTGTGTCGGACAGTGGCCGCGCCTGCCGTGCAGTGGACAGAGGAAAGCAAGGCGGGGAGGCTGGGCCCTGTGGAGGCCGCCCTGCGTTGGTGTGGAGTAGGCTGGCCTCCCTGTGGAGGCACTCAGTCTCTGGACCAGCACCCCCGAGCCAACCGCACAGCCACAGCATCGCTTTAGCTGAACGAGGGAGCCGAGTCAATAATTCACCTTGCAGAGTCTCAGCCTTCTATTCAGGGCTCCATTTGTTAAATTTTAAAATGAGAACATAACGCCAGAAATGAGTCAATTCCCTTATTCTAATCATAAATTTGCATTCCTCTGTGTCGCTTCATTATTAAAGTAGAATATGTTATTACGTTGAAAAATCAAATAATGCAGTGCAGGTTATAGGGTTCAGAATTAAACATCTAGGAAGAAAAATAAACCCAGAATATTAAAAGCCCAGCGTGAGGAGTAGTAGGCATTGGGAGTACGTGGCGGTTTCTAGTTAGGGACTTGGGGCAGCCAGGCGAGGGGACTGGGTGCAGCCAGGGACACCTAGGACCTCAGCTGCCATCCAGGAAGCTGGGGCCAGCCCCAGGAGGGAGTCTGGGGAGTGAGAAGAAGCGTCCAGCAGCTGGGGTGCTCAGGAGGAGCAGGCCTCTGCCTCGCAGGACCCCCGTGGGGACCCCCCCAAGCCAGGTCTGCCCAGCGGGTTTCAGCGGGTGTTTCCGTCCCTAGATTTGCTACACACTTGCTTTAGCTAATAGCTGCTTGCAGTTTGCCTCCTTCTCCCTTCAGCTCCGCCGTGTTCCAGCTGCGAGCACTGGAAGCTCTCCTAGGCACATGCGCTTAGAATTATCAGTCTGCCTGTCACGGCCTCCGCACGGTCGTGAAGCCTGCCTTTACTTGGAGCTGCTCATGCTCTCTGAGGTCTGCGCTGTGTGCTGTGGACGTGGGGCAGGGCCGCTCTGGGGCTGCACGGGCTCCTGGTGGCCGTGCTCCTGTGCGTCACACCTATAGACGGCGCCGTGCTCACTGCTGCTTGCTTTGAACGCGAGTCCGTCCCCACACACAGGGGTTCTTTCCTCCCACCTGTTCCTTCACCCCAAGGAACTTGCTTTGGCCGTCAGCTGCTCACAGATTATCTCACTTTTCATTCTCCTGAAATGAATTCGATTTGCCTTGATTTTTGAAGGTTCATGTAAAAATATTTTTTTAGTTGTAGATGGACACAATACTTCTATTCACTTATTTATTTTTATGTGGTGCTGAGGATGGAACCCTGTGCCTCACACATGCGAGACAAGCGCTGTACCACTGACCCCCAGCCCTTGACTGAGTGTGAAGCTCTGGCTGTGACCGCCTTCCTCCAGCAGGGTGGACCGGCACCCAGTGCCCCGACCTGGGTCACCGCTGATGCGGAGTGAGCTTCCCATTCGATCTTCCCCCCTTGCCGTCCTGGGTTTCTCTGGGTGCTCTGCTGGGTGTTCTGAGGTTCCTACTTTGTCTCTGGGTCACAGCAGTGTGCCCAGGCACAGCTTTGTATCCACCCCACCCAGCATTCGCTCATCTTCCTAGATCTGTGAATCGACATTCTTCACCACGTTAGGCAAGCTGTGGCGATTCTTTTTCCTTCTTTTCCCCACAGCGCAGACCCTGGTTTATCGGCCTGGCCTGCTCACAGGGCCGCCTCCTGCTCCGAGAACCCGGGCGGCTGGCAGTGGGGGAGGTGCGGCTGGAGCCTGCCACTCGAGGCCCTGAGGGCTCCTGCAGCCCCCGCTGCCCTCTGCCCTGGTGCCTGGGAGGGAGGATGGGGAGAGGGGTGCTTCTTTGGGGGACAAGGACTGAGGCTATGGGGGTTTCAGTGGGCCCAGGGTCTGTTCTTCACAGCAGGAGGTAGAAGGGATCACATAGGTCCTTAATATAGACCTGCAAAAAGGGAGAATTCTCCATCACTCTCACCTCTTGGGCTTCTTGTTTCCTCCTTTTTCTTATTTACAAAGCCGCAGCAGGAAAGAACAGGGCAGGAGGCAGATGGGACAGGGTGGGGTACAGACCAGAAGGGACCCAGGAGATGGGGCCCAGCTGCTGCCGCCTGGTCAGTCCCTCTGCAGGCTGGCCCCGGGAGCTCTCTAGCATCTTGGGAGAACAGCCACCGGCCCTAGAGGGAGCAGAGAGAAGGAGTGGGTGGGAACACCATGTCCCCTCCCCAGATGGCTGCAGCACCTCGGACGGCCACCCTGGCAGCGCAGGTGGGCAGCACTGGGGGCTCTGTGTCTACAGAATGGTCTCCAAAGCAGAGGCCCATAGGGTGGACACAGGGGATGAAGGGGAGAGCTGAGTTCTACTGGGCTCCCTCCCAGGATGGGCGTCCAGGCGGGCAAGGGCAGCCAGGACACTTCCCTGTTCGTCAGCCAATCGACTTCTTGAGGAAGGCCTGCTAGTCCTCATCTTTGATGCCTACACACTTGTCCACCATGTCCCCATTCTTGATGGCCAGCACAGTAGGCGCAGCTGACACCTCTTACTTGATGGCGAGGTCTGTGTTGTCATCAGCGTCCACCTTGGCCATCACCTCCTTCCCACGCTGCTTGGCCACCATCTTTTCAAACCACGGCCCCGGGATCTTGTAGGGATGGAAAGCCACAACCAGTGGTGTCTTATTGTCGATCACTTGGTCTTCAAGTTCAGGTCCGTCCCGGACATTCAGGGTCATTGAATAGACTCTGGTGCTATATATTGTCGGAGCTGGGCTGGATGTTACTGTCAGGCCACCAGAACGGCACTTTGGGGGTCTGCAGAGACTTGTAGGTGAGGGGTGCCCCCTGACCCTGAGGGAACTTCCTGGAGACTGGAGAGGCCAGGAGCCTCCTCGGGAGAAGTAGCTGAGCCATCTGTAAGGGAAAGGGGCAGGGGGTCTGGGACACACAGCAGGAGGTCAACACACTAAGAAAACAAAGGGATTTGGGAGTATTGCCGGGGGGGGGAGGTGTAGGAAGATACAGGGGCTGGATGCAAGATGCAAGGAAATATGTAAGATTTGTGGGGTAGAGGTTAGTGAGGAACGAGGACCGAAAGGCAGAAAGCAAACCAGAACAGGAAAGGAGGTGACAGCCCAAAAGACATTGAGATGCAGGTGGAATCACAACATAAGGGTGAGAGGGAGGATCTAGCATTTGCAGAGCACCTGCTGCAGGGCACCTGCTGAGGGTCAAGTGCATCACATGCGTTATTGGTTGTCCCCCATCAAGTCTGAGGAAGTTGCTGCTTAGTGCTGCCCGTGCCAGAGGAATCCAAGGCTCAGGTAGGTTGCTGACATGCCCCAGGTAACTCAAACATTAGATGATGGTCAACGTCAGAACCCAAAGCTCTTCATAATCTATTGCCTGATCTTTTCTAAAAAGGTATTTTAATGGGAAATTAAGGAAAAAGGAAGGGTCAAAGGGTTTCAGTGGGCCCAGGGTCTGTTCTTCACAGCAGGAGGTAGAAGGGATCACATAGGTCCTTAACATAGACCTGCAAAAAGGGAGAATTCTCCATCACTCTCACCTCTTGGGCTCTGCCTGAGCAGCTATTCAGAGGAACTAGTCAACACAGGGGCCGGAGTGCCCAGGGGACCAAAGAAGGAACATGTGTGGGACCCAAGGAGGGCTCCTGTGTGGAGGAGACTGGGAAAGGGATGCACCCAGGGAACTCGGTTCCCTGGAAGGCCAGGTCGTTCTGCCCGGGGACCTCCACCCGCTGGCCACCCGCCTGAGGAGGGGCACCCACAGCTGTCTCCTGGGGACACCACCTGCAGCCACCAGTGGGCCTCCTCCTCCCAGCAGCGCCAGCCTCCCTGCCTGTCAAGGGCACGCCTGTCCCATTATGTCTTCAGATGTGTCCTGCCCCATCTTCCTTCCTCTTGCTCTCCAACTCCAATAATGGACACTGCTCTGTTGCTGTCTCCGGACTCCGCTTCACGGTTTCACTCCCTTTCCTTTTCTTCTCTGCAGATGGGCCATGGCTGCTGAGGCGCCCTCCAGTCCGCTGACTCTGTTTCTGTCTCCAGCCTTCTGCGAAGCCCACCTGGCGAGTGGTCACTCAGTTTATGTTGTGCAGCTCTCAGCTGGCCACCTGGGTCTCTTACCCTGTGGACACCTCTGCGGGTCCTCCGTCTATTTACACCTCAGACTCACGCTTCCCTCTAAGTGCCAGAACAGACTCTGTGGGTGCCCACCCAGACCCTCGGTCCTCTCTTTCCTGGGTTCGGGCCGCCGTTTCCTCTTCATGGCTGTGATGACAACTGGACGCTGGGCATCATGAGCTACATGCGGCAGAGTTCCCAGCCTTTGCTGTTACTATGAAAAGTGGTTTTTTGTTTCATAAGACAATTCAGTTCCCTGGAACCCAACAGGCTGTGTCTGCTGGGGGCAGGGGCAGCGGACACGCACCTCACTGTGGGTCTGTCCCCTGCTTTCCTGCTTCCTGCTCCCCTAAAGCTCGCCAGCTCCCGGACCAGCCCGGGGCTTCCAGGCCCCTTGCCCAGCTCGGGCCCATGCTCACTGTGACCCCTCCCTGCCCTGACTCCCCGACCTCTGGCTGAACGGGTGCCCTTCCACGTTCTGCCCTTTGGTCGCGGTCTTGCTGGTCGAGTGGCCACACTTCCACCCCGTTCAGCACCTGGCGCCTCCCAGCTAAACCCCACAAATTCCCAGGCTCCCGCCATCGCGGTCTTGTCCCTGCCAGGTTTTGCCTGTGTGGGTTTTCCTCCGGTGCCTGGGAGAGTTGGGTTTAAAAAAAAATCAACATTTTTGGACTAACTTTTGTCTGTTATCTGTGAGAGTTCGTTTTTCCAAATTGTCTACCATTAACCTCTTTATTTTTTTTTTAGCTTTTGCTGAAGACTGGGTAAACAGTACTGATTCTGGTTTCTTAAGAAAGACAATTTTTGAAGGCCATATTCTCAGCCTATGCAAAAGCTAAGAATTCAACCTGATGAAGACAGTAAGCAGCCTTGATCACTCACTGCACTTGTCACCTTAAGAAAAACCAAAACACTCTGTGACTGAATTACAAGGCACCAACATCCGCGTGTGATCATGGATCCCCAAGGACAGTGGGAACAGTTTCTATGGAGCTCCCAGGTTTCCATCAGCGACCCCTCGTTGTCAGTGCTCACACTCCCTGACGCGCTGCCTGTGCTGCTGGCCCACACACTTTGGAACCTCATTGAGCATGGAGCAGGGCCACGCTGAGCACCGGGGCTCCTGGACAGCCCCATGGCAAACCTGCTGTCCCCGCTCACGGACACCAGGTCTGTCAACACAGCCACAGGGTGAGGGCCAAGAATGGACCAGAGTGGAGGGCCAGGTGTGTGAGGCCCAGTGGTGAGCCAGCTGAGGCTGGGGTCTGGTCTTGGTGGTCCTGGGGACAGAACCCAGGGCCCTGCACCCTGAGCTGCATCCCAGCCCTTTTATGGTTTTGAGTCAGAGCCTCACTAGTTGATGAGGAGGCTCAGAACTTGCAGCCCTCCTGCCTCGGTCTCCCATGTCCTTGGGATTATAGGCGTGCTCTGCTGCAGCCCAGGAGCTGGCTCTTGTACTGATGGCACTGAGATCCAGCAGTTGATGGTGGCCAGGAGCAGAGGGTGCTGGGAGTTGGGGTTTGATGGCTTTTTTTTTTTTTTAACCTTTCTGAGTTGGTTCTTTGAAAGACGGAAGAGACACTTCTTCACTTGCGGAGGAGAAGGAGAGCGTGAGAAGAGACGCTAACAAAGAGGATGTAGAGGAGGAGTGCTGGACTGGCCTGGGGGCGGGTGCAAGCTGAGCCTGGGGGTGGGGCAGGAACACCCCTTTCCTTGGCAGAGTGAAAGGGAGGGAAGGGCCAGGTGCCGACAGGCAGGAAGCCTCCTGATCCAGCCCGACCGGCTCTAGAGCAGTGTTCTCCTCAGAGAGACAGAAGTGAACGTCTTCTCTTCCTCCTTGGGGTGAAAGTACGGGAGACATCACTGTGCTCAAAGCACCATGAGGGACACTGGACGTGACAGCACTCGGGCTTGGGAGGCCGTGGGGTCAAAGAGCCAGACTCTGGGGCCGTGAGGAGGAGCTAGGTGGAGCCTGGGCACCTGGCTGTGAGGTGAAGCCGTGGGTCCTGAGAGAAACAGCAGAGCCTGCCCTGCCCTGCGTGGGCGCTGGGCTCTGCCTGAGCAGGGAGACGTCCACTGTGGGCCGCGTTCTGACTGCAGCTCTGGGAGGCTCCGTCCCAGGTGGGGCCGCGTCTCTGTTCTGGGAACACATCGTCAGTGGGAGTGCAGAGGGTCGGGACTCCTGCTGTCCTTCACACGCCACACCCCGGCCCCTTCCTGGCTGCACGGAGGTGACGAAGACCCACCGCAGGCCTGGTCTGCATTGCCCTTCTGCTTTGCAGGCCACACTCAGCCTTTCTCCAGGGCTCTGACCCCTCTTAGCCTCTGGGGCTCCAGATCCCCTAGCTGCGCCCCATCTCAGACTTGCTGTCACCCAGGACTCAGCCTGGCATCTCACTCTGGCTGTCACACCACCCCGTAGCCCAGCACCCTCACAGGCAGGGCTGCCGTGTCTTCCAGGGGTCCTGTCAGGCTGCCAGTCTGGCTCAGGGCCGTGGCCAGACACCAAGGAGGGCTCCCTGGTCCCACTGAGAAACCCAGATGCAGGGCAGAGCCCAAGAGGGACCAGGCAGGTCAGATGGTCATCTGTGGACACAGGGACCTGGCACCCCAGGCCCTGCCCCTGGCCTGTGGGAGAAGCCATGTGTCTTGGGTGATGTTGAGTGATGTGCAGCACCTCCAACCACAGCATGCAACCTTGCAGGAGGCCAGCTGCTTTCCTGCCTGTCGGCACCTTACTTGAGCCAGTGCAGAGGCTCAAGAAATCCAGAATGAGGGGCACTTGTGACAGGTTCATCTGAAGCTCACTCTGAAAATGAAGCTGTCAGCAAGTCTTCAATTGCATGGCTGTCCATTCTGACTAGTGGGGAAAAAACACCAAAAACCATGAATGCCCTTTAGTCAGAACACATCCCATCTCCACCCACGGGGTGCCTACAGCCTCTTCCAGTTTCCTGGTCCAGAAACCAAGGTCTGGCCAAGGAAGACACTGCCCAGGAGTCCTGTGCCATGTTTGGGTGTGTTCCTGGGGGTTTGTTTCCCCATCGCCCCCAAACTCCTTGAATTGGAACGACCCACGATCAATCCTGGGAAAAGAAGTGAGGATGAGCGGCTGGGAAGGACGCTGCCTGCTGGTCGATGGCTTCCCCAAACCAAGTGCAGAGACAGGGAGGAGGTGGTCCATGTCCAGGACCTTCTGAAGGTGCCCTTACAGCGTGGGCTCTGGTGGGGGGATCAAGCAGACAGGTGTGAGCAGAGGAGGAGGCACCTCCTGCCCCAGGAGCCATCCTGGATCAGAGTCTGTCGGCGTAGAAATGGGGCTCAGCTGGGAGCTGTGCACTTCTGCCATCACCTGGGTGTGGCCTGGAAGAGGAACAAAGGAGCAGAGGGGCAGAGCGTGCGCACTGCCTCCCGCAGGCCCGCACTTGAGAATGACCGAGGCCAGCAAGCCCCACACTACCAGAAGCACCAGCCAGGCCTCCAGGAGTCATCCAAGCCACAGGAGAGGAAGGAAGGAAGAGCACCCTGGAAGCTCAGCAACACCGAACATCACCGCATCGTGGACCACCTGAAACTGGCTTAAGAAACTGTCCAACCCTCCGTGAGATAAAGCTCAGATCTTTGAAACAAAATTAGAAAAAAACAAGGAACTGCTTCCAATTTGAAAGGAGGAAATCAGGGACATTCGGAGGAGACGGCGAGGTGTGAATCGCACACGGAGCAGCAAGCCACGCCTCCAGGTGGGTGGCACTAGAGGGCAGGTAGGACACTGCTGGACAGCAATCAGGGAGGTGTGAGTGGAGCCCGGGAAGCTTCCTTAATCATACGACAAGGACAAAGAGACGAAAGTGAAGAAGACACAGCCCAGCCCGTGGACACAGGGATGTGGCGTGAGTGTGCCACTGTCCTAGGCCATGCTGGCCCTGACCTGAGGCTGCTTTCCCGGGAGTAAGCTGAATGACATCCAGCCGGGGGCACCTGGAGGGGCGTGGGCAGCAAACCTGCAGGAAGCTCCATGGCACAAGGCCTCAGCCATCCTGCCTTCCTGGCTCATCCGGAGACTCCTCAATGCCAAGCCAGAAATGGAGACTTTTACCAAGACCCACAAGTGCTGTGACCAGCACCTTGATGCCCAGCCACCAGGTTGTGCATGAGTGAGAAGCAATAAGATGTGCCCAGAAAGTCATCCTGCCACTGCCCCCTCCCATGGGGTCCCTGAGGATGGGCCACCATCTCCCCCTGTGGCTCCCTGGCAGCACACTCCACAAGGCACCTGCACTCAGGCAACTGAATCAATCATAAAGCGCAGAGGCCTGACTGAATACAGAACCAGAAGGTAGCCTGGGACGTCTGGGACTTGGCCTGGGGACCTGGTGAGGTGGCTTGTGTTGCTTGAGGGTCTTCTCCCTGGGTCAAGCTCTGCCTGAAGCGCTGTATCAGGCAGGTTCTCCCGAGCCACAGAACCGACAGGAAAGACACGTGTCCACACACACGAGACTTCATTATGAAAATCAGCTCACATGACTTTGGAGGCCAAGACATTTCACAATATGCTGTCTGTGACCTAAAGTGCTGGCGTAGTGGCTCCGTGAGTCCCAGGCCTGGTGACTGGGGAGCCAGTGCCATAGATTCTGATCAGAGTCAAAGGCCGAGTAGCAGGAGCTCTGGGCCAAGTGCAGGAGAAGGTGGACGTCCTTGCTCAGGAGGACACTTGAGGACTCACCCTCCGCCTTTCTGTCCTGTGCTGACCCTCAGGGGATTGAGCAATGCCGCCCACATTGGTGAGGGCAGGTCTCAGCCACTGATGGAACCCCCGCCTCTCCCGAGCGCCCCAGACACGCAGGAGTCCTGCCTTACCTCATCTCCAACGCTGCAGCTCTGATGCGGTTTGAGCGTGTCCCCCAGTGACTCATGTGCTGGAGCCTGGGTCCCCAGGGTAGAGATATTGAGGGGACAGGCCCAGTGGGAGGCGCATAGGCTTGAAGGCTTGACCCTCACGAATGGAGGGATGACAGGTCTCATGGGAATCCGTGAGTTCTCATGCAGGCCAGTGGATATAGAGCAATCTACCCCATGTTTGCTTCTGGTGCACATAGCCAGTTCTCTACATGTGTGACACAGCAAGGGCCCTCACCAGATTGCTGGCACCATGCTACTTATACCTTCTAGCCACAAGAATCAACAAATAAACTTCTTTACTTTGTAAGTTACCTGTCTCAGATACTTTGTTATAGTAACACAAAATAAGCTAAGATGCCGAGTACCCCTTTAGGCCAGTCAAAGTGACACCTGAAATCTCTCACTGTACCTGCTGAGGCCTCTGGGCCTCCATTTACTCTCCATCCCAGGACAGCGTCTCTTGAGCCACCTCATCCATGCTGTGGCTTAGAACAGAATCTGCTTCAGCCCTGGTGTCTCGGTCTGGACAGCTCATGGTGATCACCCAGGATCTTTACAAGATGCCAGTGTCCCAAACCCACCATAGTTGAGGCAAAGGGATAGGGCCACAGCTTTGAACACCAGCACAGTTAAGGTCCCCTGCGATGACAGGCTCCAGGGAAGTCCAGTGCACATCTCCTCTTCTGAGCCTCTGGTGTCTGACTGCTGCAGCAGCCACCTCTGATCTGCAGTCATTCTGCAGGCTCAGGACGATGGCTCAGAACCTGCCAGAGGGGTCTGTGTGGGTGGGAAGGGACAAGGCATCCTCCTCCTGTCAGCTAGTTCTCAGAGGGTGGGGGAGGCCCTGGTGGAACCGCAGGATGGCTGCGGGGAGGCCTGCTCCTGGGCTGTCCTGGGGAAGCTCTCCTCACACTCACTGTACCAGCTCTGTAAGAACAGCGAGGAGAGCCATGCAAACACTCTTGTTGTCACTTATTAGGCACAAGACAGGCACCAGCAGGGAGTACATTCTGGCCAAGCATTTGGTAGAAATACAGTCTCCACCTGTTGAGCTATTTGAGTCCAAGAAATTCTAACGCTGACTTCTTGCCCTCCCCACCAAATGCCTTTGGGCGTCCCCCAGCTGGCCTGGAACCCGCCGACTTCACATCCTGGCTCTACATACAAATATAATCTGGGCTCACTGTCCAGTCTCTAGGAAGCAGATTGAATTGTAAATCTTTGTCTGGGGAATGCTCAAAGTGGCCAGTGCTGCAGATCCCTCTGGTGGACCCACACCTTGGGCTGCTATCTAGCTGAGGCACATGCACACACGCTCTGGGTTTCTCTTGACCCCATTTGCTGCTGGTAGGAGGCTGCAGGGGACTCTGAGCAATGAGGTGAGAAAGAGCCTCCACAGATGCCTACAAAGCGGCCTTGCCCACCCTGGCTAGTTGCAGAACACCCAAGGATGTGAGGTGCAGCTGACACCACCTGGAAGTGGCTTCATAGAATTCTCTCAGAGCTACCATCTTGTTTCTTAAAGTGCTCCCTGTCTTGTCATGTCTGTCTGGTCCTGGCTCTGAGAATGGTCAGTAAAGACACTGGACCTACCTGCTGACGGAAGCCCCTGCTTCTCAGCACATTCCGGTCCCTGAGGTTACTAAAGGGCGTGCACGCGTCTGTCATTCCCCTCCAACCACGGGGACTCCTGGCTGGTAAATGTGCTGTCTGAGATCGTTAGTTAATGCTTCCCCCCAGCAGCTCCCCACAAACCCAGTCCCAGCTAGTCTACCAGGCAATTCGATGCATTTGAACATTCATACAAGATGAAATAAGAACCTCTTCTGAGAAGGATTGTTTTCTTTGCATTAATCAATATGTTATTATGTTAGGATGTTAAATTACATGTCCACTGACCTTGAGGTGCTAAAATACAGAGTGGTTTGTACATGCTGGGAATGAAACACGGGGGCCCACAAAGCGACACACCTAGATCAAAGCTCTGTGATAAATGAGTACAGCAAACTTAATTTGATATTATTGCTATTACGAGTCTGTTCTTTGTTGCCAGTCACAAGGCAGCGGGGTGGGGGGAGATCAGGTTTATGATCATGAAAAAAAGAATTGAGCCTCCGTGGAGCCCTAAGAGATGGTGTGTTCTGCTCCCCACATCAGGAGACGGACAGATGCTGGGGGCCATGGCCCCTGGAGCCCTGCCTCTGGGGTGTTTGCTCTACCCCAAAGGCACAGGACACCTGTGGCAGGTAGTGAGGCTTTTTCTCGGCAAGGGGGTGGCCACTCACTCATCCGACCAGTCGTCACTCCAGCTATGCAGAGGTGTGTTTAGGAAGTGCTCTTAACAGTGCCCTGCAAATCAGTCCGTCCCAGCTGACACAGAGGGAGTGGCCAGGCAGGAGCTGGCTTACAAGTGTCCTCTGCTGTGGCCTGGCCCAGTTCCCTAGGGAGCTCCGCAGAGTGGTCCACATGGTGGAGAGCAGAACCCGAGGCCCAGGCCATTCAGAGGGCTGCTCAAGTTCTCAGAGAGGCAGATCTGGACCTGCCCCACGTTTCCCAAGACCCCGGGGAGGGCCTGAGGAATTGTGCTAAGTCCTGAGAGTGGATTCCTGTCTTCTCCGACAGTGAATTTGAACTAGACGGTGGCTCCCCAAGGGGCTATTCTGTTCATCTGTAC